>NC_044398.1:1058132-1360234 GCF_006542625.1 Nomascus leucogenys
TATAAAGCAATGTTGATGAAGAGAAAGAAGACATCACAAACACAACTGTAGTTAGAGTTAATACTTTGGCGGTGGTGGCTTGCTTTTATGGAACATATGTGCTTTTGTTTCTGGTTTTTTTTTTGGATATTTTTCTTTTCAGTGAAAGGAAGGACAACATTCTTTTTCTGACCTAATGTGATGTTGTTTGAGGATAAAATTTTGTCCCTTTGGTCAGAACCCTTGTAGCCTGCTTCCCGAGGAGGTCATAAAGCCCTTTACTTAGGCCTTACTACTAAGGTTAGTAGTCAGGAATGTCATTTTGTTGTCTATTAGATGGGGTAGAGAATGAGGATATGTAGCTCTCATCAATCAGAGTAGATATATTGATACTTCAGGTGCCAATCAGAGGTCAAACTTGTGTTATTACAACCCAGTATCTACCAAAACCACAGGCAAAATGCTGATACATTAAAGATAAAGTCATTGCTTTGTTTTATGTTGCTTGTTGTCAATATGTTAATATGACAATATGCAGTTTTCCAGGATTTCTAAGCTCTAGCCCTTCGTTGAGTTAGACGATGTTCAGGAGGCCTAGGAGGTCCAGACTCCAGTCAACTCCACAGCTGAATTGTGTGATTAGGATGTGTTTTCACATCTGTAAAGTGGGAATAGTGAAGCCTGCTAGGCTCACTTCACAGTGTAGTTGTGCATATCAGATGTATGTGAAATATGAAGTCCTGGCCAGCCGTGGTGGCTTATGCCTGTAATCCCAGCACTTTGGGAGGCCGAGGCAGGTGGATCACCTGAGGTCAGGAGTTTGAGACCAGCCTGGCCAACATGGCGAAACCCTATCTCTACTAAAAAATACAAAAATTAGCTGGGTGAGGTGGCAGGCACCTGTAATCCCAGCTACTCGGGAAGCTGAAGCAAGAGAATCACTTGAACCTGGAAGGCGGAGGTTGCAGTGAGCCGAGATTATGCCATTACACTCCAGCCTGGGAGACAGAGCAAGAGTCCATTTCAAAAAAAAAAAAAAAAGAGAAAGAAATATGAAGTCCTGTACATAAGAGACTTTTTAAGGAATTACTATTATTGTTATTTTATAAATATGAAAATATACACTTTGGGTAAATGTGGCTGGGAGAAAAGAAGACAGCTCAGATAGACACATTTGGTATCATCAAATCAGTGGCAAGGAAATCTTTAAGGATAGCTGTTTCCTAAATTGGTATGGAACCTTCCTCCTGCCCTTTAAGCCAGGGTGACTAAAAACACTCTATGAATCCAAGAATATCCCAGACCTCTTTGAGGTCACTGCATGGGCCTCTTTGCTTGGAATCAGTTTCTTTTCTTTGGTCTTCTCTTTGCCAAATTTGAACTCTTGTCTATTTACTCTGCTCGGATTCTGCATCTGGAGTTGGTGTTCAATTTGGTTGCCCAGAGCTTAGACTCTCCCCTCTCCTAGTTGAATTTAGCTTGGATTACCCATGGGCATTGCCACAGCTCCCTTGGCTGACAACAAGTCTAGTTCAGCCATTGTCCCACCACAGATAGGGAACTGAGCAGTGTGAGTGTCAAATGCTTGAACCAGCCTTCCTGTGGGATAAGCCAGTAAACATGGTTTGGTCTCATAGATTAATGTGAATGTAATTCCCTTGTGGGTATACTCAACCTCAGTAGAGTTGTATCCTCATCATGGGGAGTGGATGCACAGGGGAGCCAGGAGAGTCATCTGTAAGTATACCTAAAATGCTAGACACATACAAGCAGATTTTCTCTTATGGACCAATATTGTTCAATTTTATCTGCTAATTTTGCCATAATTATGAGTGTCTGTGTAGATCTTCCTTAGAATGGGAGAAAATTTTTGCAAACTATCCATGTGACAAAGAATAAATAATCAGAATATATAAGGAGCTCAAGCAACTCAAGGTGGGGGAATCTAACAATCCAATTTAAAAATGGGCAAAAGATCTGAATAGACATTTCTCAAAAAGAGACATACAAATGGCAAACAGGTATATGAAAAGGTGCTCAACATTGTTGATCATCAGTGAAATGCAAATAAAAACTACAATGAGATATCATCTTGCCACAGTGAAAATAACTTTTAATAATGAATGCCGGTGAGCATGTGGAGAAAAGGGAACCCTCCCACACTGTTGGTGGGAATGTCAATGAGTACAACCACTATGGAGGACAGTATGGAGCTTCCTCAAAAAACTAAAAGTAGACCTACTGTATGATCCAGCAATCCTACTCCTAAGTATATCTCACCAAGAAAGGAAGTCAATGTATAAAAGAGATATCTGCACTATTATGTTTATTGCAGCACTATTAACAATAGCCAAGATTTGGAAGCAACCTAAATGTCCATCAGCAGATGAATGAATAAAGAAAATGTGGTACATATACCTAATGCAGTACTATTCAGCCATGTAAAAGAATGAGATTCTGTCGTTTGCAACAACATGGATGGAACTGGAGATCATTATGTTAAGTGAAATAAGCCAGGCACAGAAAGACAAACTTTGCATGTTCTCACTCGTTCGTGGGAGCTAAAAATTAAAACAATTGAACTTATGGGGGCAGAGAGTATAATGACGGTTACCAGAGGCTGGGAAGGGTAGTTGTGAGGGAGGGGGTTGTCAAGTGGTATTGGTTAATGGGTACAAAAATATACTAGATAGAATGAATATGGTCTAGTACTTGATAACACAACAGAGTGACTACAGTAAAAAATAATTTGTTGTACATTTAAAAATAACTAAAAGAGTATAATTGGAATGTTTGTAATATAAGAAATGATATATTCTTGAGATGATGGATACCTGCTTTACCCTGATATGATTATTATGTATTGTATGCCAGTTATAAAATATCTCATGTATCCCATAAATATATACACCTACTATGTACCCAAAACAATTAAAAAATTGGCAATGCCTCCATGATGAAGGCTCCATAAAATCCCTCAAATATGGGGTTCAGAGAGCTTCCAAATTGATGAACACGTGAGAATGTCTGCAGGATAGAGCATCCAGAGAGGGTCTCAGAGCTCTGTGCCCTGCCCCACATTCCTTCCCCTGTGTATCTCTTCATCTGACTATTCATCTGTATCCTTTGTAATATCCTGTATAAAAACTGTAAATGTAAAAAAATTTGGGAACCAGGCTTCCAAGGAAGAACAGTGGATGCCAAAGAGTAGATGCAATAATAATTCCCTTATTAATCCAGGAACTCAGGGGCGACTTCACAAAACCACATGGTGCATTGTGATGTGTGATTTTGAACTTGGCTGTGTGTTTAGGCATGGTGCTCTAGAGAGAGGGCTTCCAGGGCTAGGGGTATTTGCTGTGGGCAAACATGTGATTTCCTATGTTCTTTGGACATCTCCTTTAATAAGTTCTTTCCTTCCTCATATGAAATGAATTTACTGGAAACATTGTTAAAACATTAGGCAAAGTATTTACCATGTTATCTGGCTTCCAAGGGTGAGTCTTTTCCAGAGCTGCAGATTTAGGAGAAAGTCGACTTTGGGGAAGGGAAAGGCGAGTGTTCAGTAGTCCAGGGTCGCTGTGGGGAGGCTGTGGAATTATTAGAGGCTGGCCTGATTTGTGCATTTAATCTTAGGTTTGGCAAGTGCTTTCCTCCCACAGTCCTCCTTCTAGAGAAACCAGTTGCCAGAAAGTTCTCGGAACTGCTATGACCTTATGATGGTATCATGAAAAAAGGAGCAGGAAAGGGACAGGGAGCAAATGATTCTTGAAATCCTACAAGTAACTTCTCAGGTATTTTTTTATTATTTTTATTATTTTTTGAGACCAGGTTCCACTCTATTGCCCAGGGTGGAGTGCAGTGGTGTGATCATAGCACACTGTAGACTTGAACTCCTGGACTCCAGCGATTCTCTTGCCCCAGTCTCCTGAATAGCTGGGACCATAGGCACATGCCAACATGCCCAACTATTTTTTAAAATTTTTAGTAGAGATGCTGTCTCACTATGTTGTCCAGGGTGGTCTTGAACTTCTGAGCTTAAGCAATCCTCCCACCTAGCCCTCCCGTAGTGCTGGAATTACAGGTGTGAGACACCATGCCCAGACATCTGGTACTTTTTTTTTTTTTTGAGACAGAGTTTCACTCTGGTGCTCAGACTGGAGTGCAGTGGTGCGAACTTGACTCGCTTCAACCTCCACCTGCCAGGTTCAAGCGATTCTCATGCCTCAGCTTCCCGAGTATCTGGGATTACAGGTATGCACAGTCACACCTCATTAATTTTTGAATTTTTAGTAGAGACAGGGTTTCACCATGTTTGCCAGGCTGGGCTCGAATTCCCAACTTCAGATGATATGCCCACCTCAACCTCCCAAAGTGCTGGGATTACAGGTGTGAGCTACTGTGCGGAGCCATCAGGTATCTTAAATAGCATTTTCTTTTAAGTTGTTCCTCAAGACTTTAAAATGTGCTTTACCCCTTGTACTGATGTAGGAACTAGATTCATACCAGTAAGACAACTTCCTTGAATCACAGAGCTTGTTGGTCTGCAAACCTAAATCTGGCTTCCTTCTGGTGCACAACACAGGTGCCCTCTCAATGGAGACATGCTGGAACCAGTTAAACAGCCATTGAAAGCTTTTTGAAACAGGATCTGTGCTTCAAGGTAGGCATGTTGCAATCCTGTGGTTGGGAATGAGCTGGTTGGAGCAAACCTGGTGTCTGGTCTTCAAAGCACAGAGAGGCTTGTGCCTGAGCAGGAGCAAATTGACATTGTGCTGTGTTTATAGACATCATGTGATTCAAATTAATAAACACTGGGGAATTCACAATATATTTTAAAAATCTGTCTTCTTCTATTTTCATTTTCCACTTCCCTTGCTAGGATTCTGAATGAACCATTGAAGGAGGCTAGATCTAAGATAGCAAGGATTTGTGGACAGGCTCAGGAGCAGGTGACCGAGGCTGGGTGCAAGGGAGAGCATGGTAGCAATGATGCAATGACAGGTGGCACGGTGATAAACTAAAGCTTGCCTAACAGCAATTCTCAATCCTGGCTGTATGATGCCGTCACCTGACAGAGTTTTAAACTCTACTGTTACCTAACCCTAACTCCAGGATTTCTGGTTTATTTAATTGCTTGGGGGTGAGGCCTGGGCAGCAGTATTTTGAAAAAACGTTGTATTAGGGAAACCATACATATATATGGTCATACATATATATATATGTAGAGGGAATATATAATAATATGTAGAGGGAATATTATAATAAACCCATGAGTGAGTACCTATCATTCAGGTTGATCAGCAACCACTAAAAGCTGTCTTGTTTCATCTATATCTGCACCTATTTCCCTTCACTTCTGTGAAATATTTTGAATCTAATCTCAAATAATATATAATTTCTTATACAAATATGTCAGAATATACTCTTTTAAAAAGTTCTGTTTATAAAAACAAGTTAGTCTGGTAAGCTTTGTGCTATAGTTGGCTTCCTAACAGGAGGTCAGGAAGTCCAACAATGGGTAAAGGAGAGTGATTGAGTGGAATGCAGATCCCCAGGGCAGCTCAATCCTTGAAGGTTTAGCACAGGTTGTTTTTTCCAGGGCTGCCAATTTCACTAGATTTGGAGCAAGATTTCTGTCTTGAGGTCTGGGTCCATATATCCAACTAACTGTAGCAATCTCCACCTGAATAGTCCATCTCAATCTTTCCCCTCGGATATTGTATCTTGCAATTGGTACAACCATCCACTCCTCAAGTCCAGAAATAAGAAAGTTGTCCTGTGAATCTTCCCTTTCCTCTCCCATTCCTTCACCATCTAATGAATAACCAACCTGCAAAGAGGTTTAATCTAATGAAAATATTACCCCCAGCTCCACCTCTGTCCTCTGAGGCTATCAGATTTATCAGTTTCTTACGTATCCTACCAGGATGTACCATCCTAGACAAACAAAAACACATATATCTCCTCTATAGTTGTGCACAGCTGTAGCATATTATAAACAACTTCTGTCCGTTGCTTCTTTCACTAAGTGTGTCTTGTCAACCTGTCCTTATCAATACATAAAAAACTTCCTCATTTATTTATGATTGTGTAAGTGTTTCATTGTAAAGCAAGACCCCCACTTATGGATGTTTATGTTGCTTACAATCTTGTTGCAAAAGACTTTTGTTAATATGCCATTTTGCACATTTATGAATATATCTGTAGAATAAATTATTGGAAGGGAAATTGCTGGGTCAAAGGGAATGTGCTTTCGTAATTTTGATATATATCGCTAAATTATTATTGAAGGGTAGTTTTTTAAAGGAAGGCTATAATAACAGCACTCATATAGATATAAAATAAACGTGTTAGAAATTTTAAAAAATTTATTAATTAATGAAGAACCAGTAATGTAGTAACCAAGTTCAAAGTGTGTATGTATAAAGTACCCATACATATAGTCAAATAATGAAGCACCATACATATATAGCCATATAATAAATGATGAAAGAATGTACAAACTTACAAATAGATGCAAAATTGATCAATAACCAATTATATTCTACTAGACATGACTAATTTTTATTCCTATAGGCAAAAATAATTTTCCTTATTGTCAATTTTCTACAACTTATAGAGTTGTCAAATAGCTTAGACAATGAAAATGTTTGAAGATAACCCAGGGGGAGTGTTAGACTGAACACAGAAGAATCCTTTTCTTGCCCCTTCAAAAATCTTTCATGCCTGATGCCCCTCCAGGAAGATTTTATCAACTTACATCTTACTCCCACAATGTGTAAGGAATAGAGTCCTCTTTTTAAGACGCAAGTCAGATCATGGAATTCCTATTCTTACAACTTTTCCATGGCCCTCCTCTGCCTTCCTGATGAGTGTCTCACACCCTAACAGGCTAACAATGTCCCCCAATATCTGGCCCTTGCATACTAGTACAGCCTCCTCTTCTCTGGTCACTCTGAAACACTGTCATTCTGGAATGCTCCGTGCAGTTTTATGCTTCTAGGCTTTTGTCTACCAACATTTCTTTGCCTGGAATGGTTTTTCCAGCCTGGTCTGTCCCAAGAAGTGTATTTCTCACATTTTTTCCTTACTTGGTTATTGCTTTGGGGAATCATTCTTGATGCCACAGTAGAATTGGCCCCTCATCCCTGGGTCTCTCTCAATGAACACTCTGTGAACCCCATAATCTGCATAATTGCTCAACTAGGAAGATAGGATACCTTTTGAGACCATATGCCTAATGGACATAAATGTTTGAAACAACATGCTCAATTTCACAAAATCCCAATTCTTCTCTGACAGTCTTACACACACTGTTTACCAACTGTTTAGAGGGATAAAAAGATGAATTTCATAATATCCATGAGGGGTCCATTATTTGATGCCCAATGGCCTCCTCAGTACTGTCAGCTTGGAGGATGAAGAGAGAATTGTACAAATCTTCATCTTGGCATCTTTAAGAAGGGATATTTAACCTGGGTATTGAAACCAAGGTTTGCAAACTACTGGGTCAATATTGCATATGAATACAGTGACACTGCAAGGTAAGAGCAAATAAATTATTTACTATACCCAAAGTCAAGGGCAATTCTATTTATTTATTTATTTATTTTATTATACTTTAAGTATAACAAAAAGTTAAGGTACATGTGCACAGCGTGCAGGTTTGTTACATATGTATACATGTGCCATGTTGGTGTGCTGCACCCATTAACTTGTCATTTACATTAGGTATTTCTCCTAATGCTATCCTTCCCTCCTCCCTCAACCCCATGACAGGCCCCAGTGTGTGATGTTCCCTGCCCTGTGTCCAAGTGTTCTCATTGTTCAATTCCCACCTATGATTGAGAACATATGCTGTTTGGTTTTCTGTCCTTGTGATAGTTTGCTGAGAAAGATGGTTTCCAGCTTCATCCATGTCCCTACAAAGGACATGAACTCATCCTTATCCTTTTTTATGGCTGCATAGTATTCCATGGTGTGTATGTGCCACATTTTCTTAATCCAGTCTATCATCGATGGACATTTGCGTTGGTTCCAAGTCTTTGCTATTGTGAATAGTGCTGCAATAAACATATGTGTGCATGTGTCTTTATAGTAGCATGATTTATAATTCTTTGGGTATCATACCCAGTAATGGGATGGCTGGGTCAAATGGTATCTCTAGTTCTATATCCTTGAGGAATCGCCACACTGACTTCCACAATGGTTGAACTAGTTTACATTCCCACCAACAGTGTAAAAGTGTTCCTATTTCTCCACATCCTCTCCAGCACCTGTTGTTTCCTGACTTTTTAATGATAGCCATTGTAACTGGTGTGAGATGGTATCTCATTGCGGTTTTGATTTGCATTTCTCTGATGACCAGTGATGATGAGCATTTTTTCATGTGTCTGTTGGCTGCATAAATGTCTTCTTTTGAGAAGTGTCTGTTCATATCCTTTGCCCACTTTTTAATGGGGTTGTTTGGTTTTTTTCTTGTAAATTTGTTTAAGTTCTTTGTAGATTCTGGATATTAGCCCTTTGTCAGATGGGTAGGTTGCAAAAATTTTCTCCCATTCAGTAGGTTGCCTGTTCACTCTGATGGTGGTTTCTTTTGCTGTGGGGAAGCTCTTAAGTTTAATTAGATCCCATTTGTCTATTTTAGCTTTTGTTGCCATTGCTTTTTGTGTTTTAGTCATGAAGTCCTTCAAGGGCAACTGTTTTTAAAAATTATTTTTACCAGCACTTTGGGAGATCGAGGTGGGTGGATCACGAGGTCAGGAGATCGAGACCATCCTGGCTAACATGGTGAAACCCCGTCTCTACTAAAAATACAAAAAAATTAGCCAGGCATGGCGGTGGGTGCCTATAGTCCCAGGTACTCAGGAGGCTGAGGCAGGAGAATGGCGTGAAACCGGGAGGCGGAGTTTGCAGTGAGCCGAGATTGCACCGTTGCACTCCAGCCTGGGTGACAGAGTGAGACTCTGTCTCAAAAATATATATATATATTTTTTTTTAATTTTTGTGGGTACATAGTATGTGTATATATTTACGGGGTACAAGAGATTTTTTTTTTGACACAGGCATGCAATGTAAAAAAAATACTATAATGGAGAACAAAGTATCCATTCACTCAAGCATTTATCCTTTGTGTTACAAACAATCTAATTACACTCTTTTAGTTCTTTTAAAATGTATAATTAAGTACTATTGACTATAGTCACCTTGTTATGCTATCAAATAGTAGGTCTTATTCATTCTTTCTAGCTATTTTTCATACCCATTAACCACCTCCACCTACCGCCTTTCCCCAGGCTGCCACTACTCTTCCAAGCCTCTGGTAACCATCTTTCTACTGTCTACGTCCATAAGTTCATTTGTTGTTCTTTTTAGACAAGGGCAAGTCTGACTTATTTCTTTTGCCCTTGGCTTTGCTGGTTGCATTTGGGTACTGCTGGTTGTGGGTAGCATGGAACTGTTGAGTATCAATAGAAAAGAAGGCAGAGACCGTCTCTTATCAATAATATTTTATTATACTTGTTTGTTTATGTAGGAGAAGAAAGACTTTTTTTCTCCCCTCTGAGGTTCTGTGGCTGGGCCTGAGCATTAGACTGGCAAAGGACAGATTGACAAGAGAAAAGCGTACGTATTTTATTTGATGTCAATATTTTTTAAGTGTACGTGGAGGTCTTCATGTAAAAGAAATAAAGAGCCAAAGAAGCTAATAAGCCTGAGAGCATATACCATTTTAATAAAGAACAGTAAATTGTAGAGATGTGACAAGAAAAAGAAAAAAGGGTTTTGCTTAAGGGTGGTAAATAGTGGGAAAGTGAGTAAGAAATATATGGGGGAAGCTAATGGAAGGTAAGGGTTATTTTAGTAGGTTTGTTTGCACATATTCATTAGTGTTGACTCCCCTATCTCTGGTGATGAGAAGTTTCCTCTTCCTTATACAGGGAGAGCACTTTTCTCATAGAAAATGTGTGCTTTACTTTTAGGTAGAAAGAAAGGAGGACGTCAGAGAATTCTATATCTGCTGTTTCTCAATTGCTTTCAGATCAAAATAATCAATAAGCCAAAGTAGCAATAATTTAGATTCTCTTCATTTACATGCCTATTATTTTTCCCTCCAATCCTTTTCAACTCGGGGTTCAAGAGAGATTTTTACCCCTAAAACCATCAGGTACTCATTGTGTGTGATGAATTAACTTCTGTCCTATGCATCTATGGTCCTAGTTTCATCCTTGGGAAACTTGAGAAAATAGTTACTCAAATAATTTTCTGTAGGGCATCTTCAGATCCTGGTTGAGAAAGGCTATGAGCTACTTGAAGGTGGAAACTATGTCTCCCTCCTCTTTCTATCACTAATACCAAGCACAATATCTGGCAGGGTGTAATTGCTCAATGAATATTTGTTAATTAGTTGAATAGGTGAATGAACATGAAACATCCACTCTATCTATGTTGATCTTCTTTTCCTCTTCTTTTGAAAACAATCTCTTCTTAGTCAGTCATGCTGGCACTAGTCTTTAGTCCCAGCCACTTGAGAGGCTGAGGTGGGAAGATCACTTGAGCCCAGTAATTTGAGGCCAGCCTCGACAACATAGTGAGACCCTGTCACTAAAAAAAAAAAAACTACTTATGCAGTTAGCCAGATTATATATAATATGAGAACTATGACCCACAATCTGTAGCAACCAGTCTAAGAAGCCAACCTATTATCCACAACTCAGACTTGTCGGAAAGCAAACCACGATCTCGAGCTACTAGTCTAAAAAGCCAGACAATCACTCCTGTGGCAGTATGGCCCAAACAGCTAGGACTTGATTAATAAATTAGTGTCTTCCTTAATTTTGCCCCTGTTTCCATCTTGGGCCCCATTGGAGAAAGTCACACATGCACCCCTAGCCAATTATATAGGATGTTCCACTTTTAATTAATTCACCTACAGCTTTCCTATGCTAATAGCCTCCAGTCAGGGCACACCTGAGGTCTTTGCTTTTTTCCACTATAAATCTTTCTTCCTCCTTGTCTGCCTATGAATATCTTCCAAATATAGGTGATGATGGTTGACTCTTTTGCCATAGCAAGTGCAGAATAAAAAGTCTTTTCTTGTTCTCATTTGGGTGGTCTTCATTTATTTCCACACTATTCTTAAGTAGGGCTTCCTGTATGAAATTTTCTCAATCCCCTCACCCATGATGATACAATAATCTCTTTCGATATTGATCTTTTTGGGGTGTGTGTGTTTTGTCCTCGCAATGAAATGCTATGCTTTTTGAGAGAAGAAAACAGATATTGTCTCTAACCTTTTCTCAAAAATAGCACAGTTCTGTGTACTTAGTTAACATTTGTTAATATGCAGTTAATAGATTTATTTTATTTCCATGAAAACTGATAGTTTCTGTGGCAGGGTCAAGCTAGATGTTCATCAATTTATTGCTTTTTCCTAGGCATACAAGAAAGCTGTATTTCCCAGCCTCCCATGCAGTTAGGTTGGGAACATTGAACTGAGTTCTGTTCAATGAAAACATGATGATTAATGATATGATACTTCTGATATGAAGCAGGAAAGAGAGGGTGGACCTCCTCTCCTCTCTCCTCCCCTTTTTGTGGCTAGAAGCAAAGAACTCCAAGGTGATGATGATGAAGTTCAAGGATGAAAGCATCCCCACTCCCCACCCAGGCTGCTTGGAGAAGAGCCTCACAGGATTATTTTCAAACTAGACTCTACCAATGACATGCACAAGAGGTAAACCTTGAGTAAGCCTCTGAGATCAAGATCTCCCCGCAAACCTTCAAATTGTTAGCACAGTTTCTTCCTTTCATAGTCACCGTGGAGGTCTATCAATTGTGCCCTGCACCCTCCATGAAAACTTTCACCAAAGTAAACAATTTTGCAATATTTTTACCATTTCAAAATATGTATTTGGTATGATTGCCTCAAGTACACTGAGTTCAGGGCTGGCTTCAGGGGTTTGCAAGCTGTTTAGAAGGGTCTCATACTTGATTTAATGCTCCGATATTGCTGTCTTAAAATTCTACTTTTTGAACACAGGGCCCTCCATTTTCATTTTGCGCTGGCCCTCATGAATTATGTAGCCAGTTCTGACTGAGTAACATGAAATTAGATTGAAAATAGGCATCGACTGTGATGAAGGTGAGGCAGATTTCCCTTTCAACAAATGACAAGATGCACCGTTTAAATCTTAAAACTTAATGAACTTGAGAATGACATAAAAGATCTCAGAGGCCGGGCGTGGTGGCTCACGCATGTAATCCCAGCACTTTGGGAGGCCGAGGTGGGCAGATCACAAGGTCAGGAGATCAAGACCATCCCAGCTAACACAGCGAAACCCCGTCTCTACTAAAAATAAAAAAATTAGCCGGGCATGGTGGGGGGTGCCTGTAGTCCCAGCTACTCCGGAGGCTGAGGCAGGAGAATGACGTGAACCCGGGAGGTGGCGCTTGCAGTGAGCTGAGATAGCACCACTGCAGTCCGGCCTGGGGGAAAGAGCGAGACTCTGTCTCAAAAAAAAAAAAAAAGATCTCAGAAAACCATGACTCAAAACAAAGAAAGTTGCCCTGCTTCTTTGTTCTCCTCTGGGTAGCTGGTGCTCACACCATGAGAAGTACCTTTGCTGGAAGTTCTTTGAGCGTGGGAAAAGCTCGCATTGTTTTGTAGGCCAATAGATTTTTAAAAATTTACTTTTCATGTTAACGTACACATAGGGATATCTTGCATTCTTCCTAAAGTGAAGTAAGATATGAAAACATGAACATGATATGTGTTATGAGTTAAATTGTGTTGTCCCCCTAAGTCATCCCCAAAAAGTTATGATAGAGTTCAAACCGCCAGTACCTCAGAATATGACCTTATTTGAAATAGGATCTTTACAAAGGTAATGAAGTCAAAATGAGAACATTAGGGTCTTCCTAATTCAAAATAACTGGTGCACTTATAAACAGAGAAAATTTGGACCCAGACAGACACACATAGAGGGAAGGTGATGTAAAGAGACACAGGGAGAAGATAGCCATCTACAAGCCAGGAGAGAGGCCTGAAGCAGGTCCTTCCCTTCGAGCCTCCAGAAGAAACTACCCTTGCTAACACCTCGATCTTTTCGCTGTAGCCTAAAGAACTGTGAAACAACACATTTTTGTTTTATATGCCACCTAGGATGTAGCACTTTGTTATGGCAGCCCTAGCAAGCTAATACAGCATGCGTATGTAACAATAATAACATAATAATAGCATAGTAATAACAATAATAACATAATAATTGCTATCATTGCGTATTTCTTCAAGCTATCCAAAATGGTTATACTATAAAGAAATTTAATTTCACAAGACACACATACAGTATTTTTAGCTCTATACTTTTGTGAATGTTTGAGGGCATTTATTATATGACTACAATTCATGAGTTGTCTGTTTTTCCACAGTATTAAGATGACATTTTTTAAAAAAATATAAGAGATGGGGTCTTGCCATGTTGACCAGGCTGGTCTCGAACTCCTGGCCTCAAGCGATCCTCCCATCTTGACCTCCCAAAGTGCTGGGATTACAGGTGTGAGCCACTGTGCCTGGCCGAGTGTTACATCTTGAACGCTTCCATTTCTTCTTCCAGTTTTGATCTGTATTTGTAAGTTAACTTTGGCATTTATGGAATTGGAAAGAGCAGTCAGGATTGCTTTCAACTCAGACTTCCTTTTAAAGTATTGTGAAAAGTGATGGATACAGCAGTTAGAAGATTGTTGTTATCTCCTTGTATCTGGGCACTTTGCCCTATCATACATCTTTGGTTAGTTGATCTTAATTGTACAGACAATTCAGACAATTTATGGAGACAGGAGAGAAGGAGGAACCTCAAACACAGTGAGCATCTTTAATGAAAGAAAGAAATTTTTTAGTTATAAAGTTAAATTTATAAGTTAAATTTAACTGTGATCCAACAACTAAAGCAAAATAGATCCAAGAAAAACCCTGGCTATTGGCAAAACAAACTTCATTAGGTGGGGACATTTGGCTCTGAGGTGGATGATAAATTCAGAAGCTGAGAGTTTGGATGTTGTGATGTTTGATTTTGCTTTAAAGACCTCTTAATGTAGAGCCAGATGAACAATTCTAGGCACTTAAGAATTTGGGAACTCCATTTTCTACTGGCATCAAATAAGAAGTGAAATCTCAACTGAGATGATGGGGTCCAAACTAAATTCAAATGTGAGAAATCTATAGATCACAATGCCAGGATCTGGAACCCAGGGAACACTGGCCATAATCTGTGGTTTGAGACTTTGAGCCAATGTAAGGACTGTGGCCAAAAGACAGGAAGACCAGGAAACCAAACAGGGGTTCAGGCATTACTTTGGAGGTGCATCTGGTTCTGTAAGCCAAGAGGGAGGCAGCCAAGAGAGCCAGGCCCAGCATGCAGACAGCATTCTGCCAGGCAGAGACGGGCAGAATCAGCACCTTGGAAAAAGAGAAGTAGGTACTGTTCCGGCAATCTTCCGGGCACGTCCCTCCTCCATGGCAGAACAGCCCACGGGGATGGTAAGTGGGCTGTCTCTGGTTTAGAGGAGCAAGAGTAAGTAAAAGACTAGGTAACCCTGAAATGACCTTTTTGAGGCATGCCATAGTTAGGGCTTTCTACGTCTCTAGCCTTTTAATATGAACCTACATGGATTATGGGATGTTGGAATTAAACTAGATTAAAGCAAAGTCTAATTAGCTATCTTGGAATCATTATTCATGGTGGAAAAGGGAGTCGAGGAACTTTTCATTCAACAATTAAGTGTCTTCTGTGAGCCCAACACTGTACAAGGCAGTGTGAAGACAAAGATGAAAAAGATTCAGTCTGTGCCTTCAAAGAGCTCACAGACGAGAAAGGCATATGGACCGAAGGCAAATCATCACAGTGCAGCAGAATGTGCATGAGTGGCTAAGGAGGCTAAGAGGGGCTTTGGGGCAGCAGTCTCACGGAGGGGTGGCACTCGCTATAGAAGGACCTGTTCTGAAGCTGTGTTTGCATGCGAGCATATTATTTCTTCCTTTGGCTGTGTGCTTATTTGGGGTGGTAGGAGGAAAGGGTTTGGCACCACCAGGGCTGACCCTGGAGTAGGGCGTTTGAGCCACTTTCTTTGGGTGCAAAATGTAATGGAGTACCAAAAAAATCAATGATCAAGATAAAGAATACTTTAATGCAAATTTTATTTTTTATTTATTTTTGTTTTTTGAGACAGGATGTCTCTCTGTCACCCAGTCTGGAGTGCAGTGGTATGATCATGGCTCACTGCAGCCTCGACCTCCTGGCTCAAGTAATCCTTCTGCCTCAGCCTCCAAACAGCTGGGAGTGCAGGTGTGCACCCCTACACCC
Organism: Nomascus leucogenys; assembly: GCF_006542625.1. NCBI lineage: Eukaryota > Metazoa > Chordata > Mammalia > Primates > Hylobatidae > Nomascus > Nomascus leucogenys. Next base: position 1,073,474 of record NC_044398.1, read on the forward strand.
AGCTAATTTTTAAAATTTTTTTTGTAGAGACTGGATCTTGCCATGTTCCTCAGGCTGGTCTCAAACTCCTGAGTTCAAGCAATCCTCTCATCTTGGCCTCCCAAAGTGCTTGGATTACAGACATGAGCCATCACACCTGGCCTTTGCAATATTTTTTAAAATAAAAATTAATGCAAAAACTAAAATCCATGATGAACAAAACTTCAAAATCTTCAATAAAGACAGAGTCACCACCAAGCTATACTGGAACCTGAAGCAAAAGGAAAAAGTATCAGTGATTCTTATACTTTGTCTAAAATTTTGATATTTTGTTCATCATGGCTTTTTGGCATTAATGTTTATTATTAAAATATTGCATTAAAATCTATCTTCATTATGCTAAGTGAAATAAGCCAGTCACAAAAGGACAAATATTGTATGATTTCATTTATATGAGGCTCCTAGAATTAGCAAATTCATAAAGACTGAAAGTAGAATAGTGGTTACTAAGGATTGGAGGGAGAAGGAATGGTGAGGGATTGTTAGGTATGGTACACATTTCCTGTCTGAGAGGATGAAAAAGCTCTTGAAATGGATAGAGGTGATGGTTGTACAATGTGAATATATTTCATGCCACTGAATTACATGCTTAAAAATTGGTAAAAGAGTAAGGATTATATATATTTTCCCACAATATAAATATAAATATTATTTATCTTGATTACTGAATGTTTTGGCACCCTCTTACATTGGCTCCTGCTTTAAGTGCCCCATTTTCCTCACTTCAATCCCCACTCTGGCATCAGCCCGTTATGCAGGAGGCTGAGAGGCAGTACAAAGAAAGACCTTGTGAGAGAGGGAGGGAAATGCAGGTGTCAGGGGAGACCTGACAAGGTGGTGTTAACTGAGCTCAGTCTTGAAGCTAGAGGTGGGTGGATGGAAGACATTCCCAGCAGAAGGACTAGCAGATGCAGACCATGGGAGCTGGTGTCCCATGAGAGGGTATGGAACCCTGCCAAGAAGGCAAGTGGGCCAGGTTTGCTGGAGGGGCAAGTGTGGGCTGGGGGTAACGAGCTTTTGGAAATGAGATTACAAAGGTGAACTGGACAAGCTCATGGGGGACCTGGTATGAGGGTTAATTGCAATATTTAGGCAGTGGTGGGATAGTGAAGTTTAAAAACAGAACAGACCATTGTTTCTAGAATGCTGTGACGTGGTGTGGGGTGGAGGTAAAAAGGGGAGGAGATCTGGAGCCTCGAGAGCAGCTCCATGTGGGGGGCGCTGCCATACCCAGAGAGGGGATGAAGGGGCACTAATGGTACAGAAGCCAAAGAGAGCCAGATGAGAAGTAGGATTGGAGATGTTGTCAAATGGTAGAATTGACAGGATTCTACCCATCTGAGACATATGTTAAACTAGATTAAAAAGCGTTATTTGTTGAGTACCTCTTTAATTTTGCTAAGAGGAAGCTACGTGGAGCAACGCTTTCCAGCTTGATTTCTGGGGACTGACTGTCTGGGCTCAAACTGTGGCTTGGTCACTTGTAGCTGAGTGACCTCAGGAAAGTTTCATATCCTCTTAGTGCCTCAATTTCTTCATTTGCAACATGGGGACAATATTAGTAACCACCTCATAGGATTATCATTAAGATGAAATGAGTTACTATTCGTTAAGCACTTAGAATTTGCCTGGCATGTAGTAAGCTCTAAATAACCATTTGTTAAAATAGCAGAAATAAATAAGTAAAATAATCTTGCTGATCACCTTGCTGAGGCATTGTCCAAGAATTCTGGGAAAAAATTCTAGGAATGTTTAATGTAGAGTCACCATCAAGCACAAGAAAAATGCCTGGTGTCTGTTAAGTACCAGAAGAGATATAGGTAAGTAGATATTGCCCATATAAAAGAAGGCTCTGGCATTGGGTACATGGTGCAACATGCTAAAATGATGCAAAGATGAAGCAAAGAGCTCACTGGAATCCATAACTTCCAGCAGGTGGACGAAAACCAGAAAAATGCCCACTTTGTAGAAGATTTGGCCACTCCTCTCATTTCCCAGCACAGAAGTTGACAACTCTGTTTACTGGAGGAATTTGGTCAATTGCTGGGAAGGATTTATTTGTATTTATTTATTTAGTCAATTTTATAGAAGTAATGTCATAAAGACATGGATGCCTATGGCAAGGGTCACATCCAGGATCTTGCCCTTCCCTGCTTGGCAGCTGTTTTTCACATGCTCATCTCTCTGCCTGGAACCCATGCCCACTCCGACCCTCAGTAACTACTATTTGTCCTTTTGCTCTCAGTGATGATGTTAGTTCCTCAGGGAAACTGCCTCCACTCCCCTAGACTATATATCCACATGACATTGTGTTCCTTTCCTTCATGTCTTTTGTCCTGGTTTGTAATTAATTTTGGGGATTGTCTTCTCACTTAGACAACAAGTTCCACTAAGAGCAGGTGTTGCTTTTTCTTAACACTGTTTCCTTGGTGCCTACACAGCACCAGAACAGTGTAAGTGCTTACTAAATATTTGTTGAATATAGTGAAATATTTTTTGTTGAAGGTACCCCAGCCACCTAAACGGTCTCCTGGCTTCCTGAATTCATAGAGATTCTTTTGGAAGTAAACGGTTGATGTGGTTGAGCTTGACAGCTGCTTTCAGATCAAGATGGAAATTCTATGCTGTGTGTAGATGGTTGTGACAGTCTTATTGTACACTCAAGCTCTTCGTCGATTTCCAGTCCAGGTGGCACAGAATCAGGCTTATCATCTCATGTGGGTTGTGTTTGTCCTCCTGTGGCTCTTAAGGGACCATCTCAGACATAGCCAGTGGTGCTGCTCTATTATTTGGGGGGGGGGAGCACTAAAAAGGGTGGGAAGAATGGAACCCCCCACCCCTCATCGATTTGCCTCACACCATTAGTAATGGGGAAAAATGCTATCGACGTGTCATCAGTTCTAATGTGCCTGGCTATATTAAATGCTAGAACTAATAATGGAAGAAATGTGAGACTCTCCTTGCTGCAATGTGCGTTGCTGAGGAAATGAAGAACGTCGCATTCAAAACCTCATTTCCTTTCTTAACTACAAGGGATTTCAGCATCAAAGGGCTGCATACCCAGACTTCCACCTTGTGAAAGCTTAGCCTGCAAAGCCAACCAGCAGAGGGCGCTGCTACCCTTTGTAAGAATCATTTGGGGTTCACCTGAAGATAGACATCTGAAATGTGAACCAAAGATGATCAAGTCTGATGTTTATGACACTCCAGTTACAAACCTGAAAAGGGAAAGCTTTATGATGGTACAATTTACGTGCTTTCTTTAAAAGTTAACAAAGCTTGTTTGTTTAAGCAATCTGTTTACTATGTAAAATTGTCCTGAGTCTGAGGAAAAATCACCTTTCTGAAAGAAAGGCTGACAGGAGTGCTGGAACATGAACGTAACAAGATCCAAATGCATGCATCTGTTTAGGGTCATCTGAGCTATTAGGAGTCATAGGAGCTTGGCTAAGACTTCTCAGTGAATGTAGAAACACTAAGGGAGGTCAAAAGATGACTGTGATCGGGGAGTCGGGGGGGCTTTTGAGAATTATTACACTAAGTGTGAAAATCTGATTTTAAGTCAGTCGAGACCTTCAGAGAAAGCATTCAGCCAGCAGGAAGTTAAAGGGTAGCATGTGTCTTTATCTGTAGGGACGTAGCTGGTTTATCCCGTTCTCTGGGATACAGTCCTTGACTTGAGGGGTCTGGGGTTTTGAAAATTGGCACCACCTGAGGAGTATGACCCTGTGCATTCCCATTCTTCAGCTGGACTTTGGGCTTCTCTCAGGGTTTTGCCTGTAGACTGCAGTGGATGGTCACACCAGTAACTGCAGGCTCCGCTCCATACAGCTCAAGGCCTGTCTGCTTCTGTTGCTGAAACTGAAAAAGCTGATCAACAGGGCCTCAGCCCCGTACAGTGGGGTGATGGCCCTTCCCACATCTCCAGGAGGGTCTGTCTGCTGAAGGCTGGAGGGGAGCATCCAAGCTGCCTTGATTGGTACTACAGATAACCCTCCCTAAGTGTCTCTCAGGCAATGGGGGAGTGCACAAGACATTGTCTGGGAAATGGAGAACAAGGGGTTTCCAGGAGCCAGTCTGGAGCCAGGAATGATATGAGAGTCAAGGAAAGTAGACACTCCTCTCCAGTGCTCACTAAGGATTCCTCATTCCTGACTTAGGTTTCTGGCCACACACATTTCTTGGGAAACATCATTCTTAGTACCTGTTTCTTTAGTGCAGGGCTATTTCTAATGCCTCAAATTCTTTCATATTAATGAAGGAAAAAAGTTTACTCCTCTGCTATTTTAAGCCAACAGAGTAGGAATTCTGGTAGAGGTTGGTGCTGCAAATTTTGAGGCTTGATCAGAAGTGTGAGTTGGCGTAGCTAAATAATGATCAATTTACTATGTTAAACAAAAGGCAAATATTTTATATCAAGCATCACTTGCAGCCTCCCTAATAAAAGATCTATGAATCTTTTTTCCTTGCAAAGAATGAAACACTCCAAAGCTCCAGAGTGTTTAGGAATTTGCCTTTCCTCTCACTAGCTGCTCAGCAGCTGAAGCACTGCCAGTGGTTGCACGGGAATAACAGGAGGGGCTTGGGCTGCCTGACAGCCACACCTGTGCCTTGGCTTCAATAGACTAGAACAGGCCTCAGCTGGTTTAGGGGCCAGAGCTTGGCAATGGAACACACGTGAGCTGTGGGCAGATGTTGAGTATTAAAGAGCAGAGAAAAGGGGATGATTCTGAGGAGCTGGAATGGGATTGATTAATGGAGGTGGGGCCGACGCAAATTCAACAATCCCAGCAGACCGCTGGCAGGAGAGCTGGCGTTCTAACCCTTTTTGTAGGACTTCGTGGAGGTCTTTAGAAACAGGGTAAGTCCCCATGTGTCTGGAGGGCTAGTGGGAGGTCTTCCCATAGGCGTGGGTGTGGATTCGATGAACCTCAATGTCTTTTCAACATTCTGATTCTGTGGTCAAGATTAGACAGACTCACGTGGCCACAAATGAAATAAAATAGGGATCTAATGGAATGCTTTATGTTCTGCATCTTTAGTTCCAAATGGGAGATAGTCTGTTGAGTGCTGCAAGATTGATCCTGTCCTGTCTGTACTTCAAAAGCTGATTAGAATTGATTCTCCTCATCCTGGCCTTAACATTCGACTTTAAATAAATGTAGAAACATGTATTCTGAATCTCTCAGAAAAACCCAAAGCAAAGGACCTGAGAGAATGCACCATTCTAGGGTATTACAGATGTACTTACTTGAATCCATTTATTTAATGCCTCCTGACACCCAATTCCACCAAGGTAGTTTGGTTTTTCTGTTAATATTAAAAATTCACCCCACAAGAACTAATAAACCAAAAATCCAAGTGTCTTACATAAACTATCTTTTTCTTTGTAAGGGCTTCTTGCTTGAAACAAGGGGATCTTGTGGCTTGATAAAATGTTTGGAATACCCAAGGAGGGCCTCCTTTTGAAGGCTTACGCAGTGCAGCCTCTCTCAAGATCTCAGTTTACTCAGAGAAGAAAGGTGAACTGCCTTTGTTCCAAGTAAAATATACATCTGTATTATTCACCATCACACCCCTATTCCATTACAAACAAATACTGACCTTGTTCTTCTGATGTGAAGCCAAAGGGAGTGTGAAATATAGCAAGGAGAACAGTCTGATGCAGAAATATGAAAGTTCCAAGCAACAGAAACACAGTATTTAAAAGGAGTAGAGAAGGGCCCCAACTTGGTCTTTCTAATTCCTTCTCTGCAGCTGACCCTGAGGAAAGTAACTCAATAGTTATCAGTTGCTTTGGGGAAACGGCCTACATTAGTTCAGATTGCCAGTTGGATTTTTTCACTCTAGGATCTATGTCTTGGTAGCCTTTCTGTTTTTTCATTTGGCCTTAAGAACTTCTGTTGAGAATGCTGTGTGTGTCTGTGTGTGTGCTTGTGTGTGTGTGTGTGTGTGTGTGCGTGTGTGTGTGTACATGAACTTTTGACTGAAGTACTAGAAACCAGTTTCCATTTGGATGCCAGGCACGTTTCCTCCTTTTAGCAGGGCTGGGAGCTACCCCTCTGTGATTTCTCTCAGCATGATGTTCTAGGAAAAGCCTTTTGAATGGTGGAGAAACTCAGCTAACATTACATTAGAAGAAAGATGGGGAACACAGTTTGGGAGAATATGTACAAGATATGAGATTTTGATGTTCAATGAAAACCGTACCCAGTGTATTCTCTTGTAAAGTGGGGTAAGATGAGGATTAAATGAGATAATATAGTTGTTTCTCCTACAGTGCCATATACATCTTTTTAAAAAATAAATGCAATGTAGAATTTCTTTTTTTTATTATTTATTATTTATTTTTTATTATTATACTTTAGGTTTCAGGGTACATGTGCACAATGTGCAGGTTTGTTACATATGTATCCATGTGCCATGTTGGTTTGCTGCACCCACTAACGCGTCATTTAGCATTAGGTATATCTCCTAATGCTGTCCCTCCCCCCTCCCCCCACCCCACAAGAGTCCCCGGAGTGTGATGTTCACCTTCCTGTGTCCAAGTGTTCTCATTGTTCAATTCCCACCTATGAGTGAGAACATGCGGTGTTTGGTTTTTTGTCCTTGCAATAGTTTACTGAGAATGATGTTTTCCAGTTTCATCCATGTCCCTACAAAGGATGTGAACTCATCATTTTTTATGGCTGCATAGTATTCCATGGTGTATATGTGCCACATTTTCTTAATCCAGTCTATCATTGTTGGACATTTGGGTTGGTTCCAACTCTTTGCTATTGTGAATAGTGCCGCAATAAACATACGTGTGCATGTGTCTTTATAGCAGCATGATTTATAGTCCTTTGGGTATATACCCAGTAATGGGATGGCTGGGTCAAATGGTATTTCTAGTTCGAGATCCCTGAGGAATCGCCACACTGACTTCCACAATGGTTGAACTAGTTTACAGTCCCACCAACAGTGTAAAAGTGTTCCTATTTCTCCACATCCTCTCCAGCACCTGTTGTTTCCTGACTTTTTAATGATGGCCATTCTAACTGGTGTGAGATGGTATCTCACTGTGGTTTTGATTTGCATTTCTCTGATGGCCAGTGATGATGAGCATTTTTTCATGTGTTTTATGGCTGCATAAATGTCTTCTTTTGAGAAGTGTCTGTTCATGTCCTTCACCCACTTTTTGATGGGGTTGTTTTTTTCTTGTAAATATGTTTGAGTTCATTGTAGATTCTGGATATTAGCCCTTTGTCAGATGAGTAGGTTGCAAAACTTTTCTCCCATTCTGTAGGTTGCCTGTTCACTCTGATGTTAGTTTCTTTTGCTGTGCAGAAGCTCCTTAGTTTAATTAGATCCCATTTGTCAATTTTGGCTTTTGTTGCCATTGCTTTTGGTGTTTTAGACATGAAGTCCTTGCCCACGCCTATGTCCTGAATGGTATTGCCTAGGTTTTCTTGTAGGATTTTAATGGTTTTAGGTCTAACATGTAAGTCTTTAATCCATCTTGAATTAATTTTTGTATAAGGTGTAAGGAAGGGATCCACTTTCAGCCTTCTACATATGGCTAGCCAGTTTTCCCAGCACCATTTATTAAATAGGGAATCCTTTCCCCATTTCTTGTTTTTGTCAGGTTTGTCAAAGATCAGATAGTTGTAGATATGCGGCATCATTTCTGAGGGCTCTGTTCTGTTCCATTGATCTATGTCTCTGTTGTGGTACCAGTACCATGCTGTTTTGGTTACTGTAGCCTTGTAGTATAGTTTAAGTCAGGTACTGTGATGCCTTCAGCTTTGTTCTTTTGGCTTAGGATTGACTTGGCGATGTGGGCTCTTTTTTGGTTCCATATGAACTTTAAAGTAGTTTTTTCCAATTCTGTGAAGAAAGTCCTTGTTAGCTTGATGGGGATGGCATTGAATCTATAAATTACCTTGGGCAATATGGCCATTTTCACGATATTGATTCTTCCAACCCATGAGCATGGAATGTTCTTCCATTTGTTTGTATCCTCTTTTATTTCATTGAGCAGTGGTTTGTAGTTCTCCTTGAAGAGGTCCTTCACATCCCTTGTAACTTGGATTCCTAGGTATTTTATTCTCTTTGAAGCAATTGTGAATGGTAGTTCACTCATGATTTGGCTCTCTGTTTGTCTGTGATTGGTGTACAAGAATGCTTGTGATTTTTGTACATTGATTTTGTATCCTGAGACTTTGCTGAAGTTGCTAATCAGCTTAAGGAGATTTTGGGCTGAGATGATGGGGTTTTCTAGATATACAATCATGTCATCTGCAAACAGGGATAATTTGACTTCCTCTTTTCCTAATTGAATACCCTTTATTTCCTTCTCCTGCCTGATTGCTCTGGTCAGAACTTCCAGCACTATGTTGAATAGGAGTGGTGAGAGAGGGCATCCCTGTCTTGTGCCAGTTTTCAAAGGGAATGCTTCCAGTTTTTGCCCATTCAGTATGATATTGGCTGTGGGTTTGTCATAGATAGCTCTTATTATTTTGAGATACGTCCCATCAATACCTAATTTATTAAGAGTTTTTAGCATGAAGGTTGTTGAATTTTGTCAAAGGCCTTTTCTGCATCTATTGAGATAATCATGTGGTTTTTGTCTTTGGTTCTGTTTATATGCTGGATTACATTTATTGATTTGTGTATGTTGAACCAGCCTTGCATCCCAGGGATGAAGCCCACTTGATCATGGTGTATAAGCTTTTTGATGTGTTGCTGGATTTGGTTTGCCAGTATTTTATTGAGGATTTTTGCATCAATGTTCATCAAGGATATTGGTCTGAAATTCTCTCTTTTGGTTATGTCTCTGCCAGGCTTTGGTATCAGGACGATGCTGGCTTCATAAAATGTGTTAGGGAGGATTCCCTCTTTTTCTGTCGATTGGAATATTTCCAGAAGGAATGGTGCCAGTTCCTCCTTGTAACTCTGGTAGAATTCGGCTGTGAATCCATCAGGTCCTGGACTCTTTTTAGTTGGTAAGCTATTGATTATTGCCACAATTTCAGAGCCTGTTATTGGTCTATTCAGAGATTCAACTTCTTCCTGGTTTAGTCTTGGGAGGGTGTGTTTGTCAAGGAATTTATCCATTTCTTCTAGATTTTCTAGTTTATTTGCATAGAGGTGTTTGTAGTATTCTCTGATGGTAGATTGTATTTCTGTGGGATCGGTGGTGATATCCCCTTTTTCATTTTTTATTGCATCTATTTGATTCTTCTCTCTTTTCTTCTTTATTAGTCTTGCTAGCGGTCTATCAATTTTGTTGATCTTTTCAAAAAACCAGCTCCTGGATTCACCAATTTTTTGAAGGGTTTTTTGTGTGTCTATTTCCTTCAGTTCTGCTCTGATTTTAGTTATTTCTAGCCTTCTGCTAGCTTTTGAATGTGTTTGCTCTTGCTTTTCTAGTTCTTTTAATTGTGATGTTAGGGTGTCAATTTTGGATCTTTCCTGCTTTCTCTTGTGAGCATTTAGTGCTATAAATTTCCCTCTACACACTGCTTTGAACGTGTCCCAGAGATTCTGGTATGTTGTGTCTTTGTTCTCGTTGGTTTCAAAGAACATCTTTATTTCTGCCTTCATTTCATTATGTACCCAATAGTCATTCAGGAGCAGGTTGTTCAGTTTCCATGTAGTTGAGTGGTTTTGAGTGAGTTTCTTAATCCTGAGTTCTAGTTTGATTGCACTGTGGTCTGAGAGACAGTTTGTTATAATTTCTGTTCTTTTACATTTGCTGAGGAGAGCTTTACTTCCAACTATGTGGTCAGTTTTGGAATAGGTGTGGTGTGGTGCTGTAAAAAATGTATATTCTGTTGATTTGGGGTGGAGAGTTCTGTAGATGTCTATTAGGTCCACTTTGTGCAGAGCTGAGTTCAATTCCTGGATATCCTTGGTTAACTTTCTGTCTTGTTGATCTGTCTAATGTTGACAGTGGGGTGTTAAAATCTCCCATTATTATTGTGTGGGAGTTTAAGTCCCTTTGTAGGTCCCTCAGGACTTGCTTTATGAATCTGGGTGCTCCTGTGTTGGGTGCATATATATTTAGGATAGTTAGCTCTTCTTGTTGAATTGATCCCTTTACCATTATGTAATGGCTGTCTTTGTCTCTTTTGATCTTTGTTGGTTTAAAGTCTATTTTATCAGAGACTAGGATTGCAACCCCTGCCTTTTTTTGTTTTCCATTTGCTTGATAGATCTTCCTCCATCCCTTTATTTTGAGTGTATGTGTGTCTCTGCACATGAGATGGGTTTCCTGAGTACAGCACACTGATGGGTCCTGACTCCTTATCCAGTTTGCCAGTCTGTGTCTTTTAATTGGAGCATTTAGCCCATTTACATTTAACGTTAATGTTGTTATGTGTGAATCTGATCTTGTCATTATGATGTTAGTTGGTTATTTTGCTCCTTAGTTGATGCAGTTTCTTCCTAGCCTTGATGGTCTTTACAATTTGGCATGTTTTTGCAGTGGCTGGTACCAGTTGTTCCTTTCCATGTTTAGTGCTTCCTTCAGGAGCTCTTTTAGGGCAGGCCTGGTGGTGACAAAATCACTCAGCATTTGCTTGTCTGTAAAGTATTTTATTTCTCCTTCACTTATGAAGCTTAGTTTGGTGGGATAGGAAATTCTGGGTTGAAAATTCTTTTCTTTAAGAATGTTGAATATCAGCCCCCACTCTCTTCTGGCTTGTAGAGTTTCTGCTGAGAGATCAGCTGTTAGTCTGTTGGGCTTCCCTTTGTGGGTAACCCGACCTTTCTCTCTGGCTGCCCTTAACATTTTTTCCTTCATTTCAACTTTGGTAAATCTCACAATTATGTGTCTTGGAGTTGCTCTTCTTGAGGAGTATCTTTGTGGCATTCTCTGTATTTCCTGAATCTGAATGCTGGCCTGCCTTGCTAGACTGGGGAAGTTCTCCTGGATAATATCTTGCAGAGTGTTTTCCAACTTGGTTCCATTCTCCCCCTCATTTTCAGGTACACCAATCAGACATAGGTTTGGTCTTTTCACATAGTCCCAAATTTCTTGGAGGCTTTGTTCATTTCTTTTTATTCTTTTTTCTCTAAACTTCCCTTCTCTCTTCATTTCATTCATTTCATCTTCCATCAGCGATACCCTTTCTTCCAGTTGATCGCATCTGCTACCGAGGCTTCTGCAATCTTCGCGTAGTTCTCGATACTTGGCTTTCAGCTCCATCAGCTCCTTTAAGCCCTTCTCTCCATTGGTTATTCTAGTTATTCATTCGTCTAATTATTTTTCAAAGTTTTTAACTTCTTTGCTATTGTTTTGAATTTCCTCCTGTAGCTCAGAGTAGTTTGATCGTCTGAAGCCTTCTTCTTTCAACTCATCAAAGTCATCCTCCATCCAGCTTTGTTCCGTTGCTGGTCAGGAACTGCCTTCCTTTGGAGGAGGAGAGGTGCTCTGCTTTTTAGAGTTTCCAGTTTTTCTGCTCTGTTTTTTCCCCATCTTTGTGGTTTTATCTACTTTTGGTCTTTGATGATGGTGATGTACAGATGGGTTTTTGGTGTGGATGTCCTTTCTGTTTGTTAGTTTTCCTTCTACCAGACAGGACCCTCAGCTGCAGGTCTGTTGGAGTTTACTAGAGGTCCACTCCAGACCCTGTTTGGCTGGGTGTCAGCAGTGGTTGCTGCAGAACAGCGGATTTTCGTGAGACCACAAATTCAGCTGTCTGATAGTTCCTCTGGAAGTTGTGTCTCAGAGGAGTACCCGGCCGAGTGAGGTGTCAGTCTGTCCCTACTGGGGGGTGCCTCCCAGTTAGGCTGCTCGGGCGTGAGGGACTCACTTTAGGAGGCAGTCTGTCCTTTCTCAGATCTCCAGCTGCGTTCTGGGAGAACCACTGCTCTCTTCAAATCTCAAACAGAAATGCAGAAATCACCCGTCTTCTGTGTCGCTCAGTCTGGGAGCTGTAGACCGGAGCTGTTCCTATTCGGCCATCTTGGCTCCACCCCCAATGTAGAATTTCTTGCAATAAAAATGATGAGCCTTCTGGGAAAAATTTAATTGGGTGAAACACAACACCTGTATAGTCTAGTAAGGAATACTCTTCTAAAACCCTAATAAAAGCTTTAAACATCTCAAGTCCCTAATAAAATTTAAAAAATACCGTGGTACATAAGTGCTTCACCTTACAGAAAGCACAAGGTTTGCTTGATGAGTTGTAAGTGCACAATGGGGGCTTCTGAGTTATGGAGAAGGAGAAAATAGTAGGACAAAATGCTATCGCGCTAAAGGTGCTGTGGTTTGTCCTGTTTACCTTTTACATTAATTTAAAAAAGAAAGCAGCAGTTGTTGTTAGGCCATTTTCTCCTTTCTTTAAGAAGCTGCAGGTATGACCTCAAGTGAGATGGGAGACTGCTAGGCACTGGGTGCTTTGCTCAGTGGGGTAATTGTTTTCAATACCTGCGGGTGCCCATCAGCCCAATTATAGTGGCATATTTCCCTCTGGTGACAGTTACTGGACTTTTGTCATCATGGTCTACATCATCATCAACATTATTTATACCTTCCTCAGGCTTAATCAAGAGACGTTACAGCTCTCATAGTTGTTCTTGCTGAATAGCTTTCTTTTAGTTGTGATGTATTGTCACCGATGGTGCACAATATGGATTCTGTTAGATCTCTTGTTCTTGTGCTATCACAAGTTCTCTTGTGTATTTGTAAATGTTTCAGTGTTCCAAAAAATGTTTTGTTTTTTTAAGCTTCTTCTCATGACTTAAGGCTTTCCCTTCTCATTTGCTACTTGGATTCATCTACTCAGGATGCTTATTCCTGTTTGGGATGTTGCAGTAAATATTTTTAGCAAGAAAGTTTGAGAGGACAGCACTGTATACACACTCGTAGGGCAAAGCCTTCAGGTCATGTGGGGTAAGGGAGAAAAGACGAGGAGGTATGTTTGTGTTTCTCCCTTGGTCATTGCATTCAAGGGGTCAGCATTTCTTCATTTACTTGGTGCCGCTAGGTGGTGTAACTCATAGTCACTTTGTAAAACATTGCATATGAGCTATCATGATTTTGTGTCTTGGGGACTGTATCCCTGATTTATCTACATCACATGAATGAATATGCACATTACAGAGAATGTAACGGCCTATCTTTTGTATTAGGCCATTCTTGCACTGCTATAAATAATACCTGAGACTGAGTAATTTATAAGAAAAGAGATTTAATTGGCTCACAGTTTTGCAGGCTATACAGGAAGCATGGTGCTGGCATCTGCTTAGCTTCTAAGGAAGCCTAATGAAGTTTGAAATCATGGCAAAAGGCAAAGTAGAAGCAGGCACTTCACATGGTGAAAGCAGGAGCAAGGGAGAAAGAATGGCTGGCCAGGGGGAGGTAACATATACTTTTAAACCAACAGATCTTGTGTGAACTGAGCGAAAGCTCACTCATCACCATGGGGCCCAAGACATACATGAAGACATATATCCCCGTGATCTAGATACCTCCTGTCAGGTCCTCTCTGGTCCCCCAAATTTCATATCCTTCTTATATTGCAAAATACAATAATACCTTCCCAACCGTTTCCCAAAGTCTTAACTAATTCCAGCATTAATTCAAAAGTCCAAAGTCCTAATTTTTATCTGGAGATGAGTTACTTCCACCTATGAGGCCATAAAATCAAAACAAGTTATTTACTTCTAAGATACAATGAGGATGTAGGCATTGGGTAAACATTTTTATTCCAAAAGGAAGAAACTTTCCAAAGGAAAGGGGCTAGAGGCCTGATGCAAGTTTGAAACCCAGCAGGGCAGTCATTAAATCTTAATGCTTCAAAATAGTCTCCTTGGACTTCATGTCTCACATCCAGGGCACATTGGTACAAGGCAAGGGTTCCAAGGCACTGGGCAGCTTCACCACTGTGGCTTTGCAAGGTTCAGCCCCTAGGGCGCTATCACAAATTAGAATTGTGTGCCTCTGGCTTTTTCAGGCACGGGGTACAAGCCACTGGTGGATCTACCATTGTGGGGTCTGGTGGAGGGTGGCCCCCTTCTCACAGCTCTACTAGTCAGTGCTCCAGTGGGGACTTTGTGTGGGGCCCCCAATCCTACATTTCCCACCCCCCTGCACTTCTATAGTAGAAGTTTTCTGTGAGTGCTTCACCACTGCAGGAAGCTTCTGCCTGGACAAACAGGCTTTTTCATATATTCTCTGAAATCTAGGTAGAAGGTGCCAGGTCTTCATGCTTGCATTCTATGTGGCTTCAGGCTTAACACAACATGGAAGCCACCAAGGCTTATGGCTTGCACCCTCTGGAGCTGTGGCCTAAGCTATATTTGGGGTCCTTTAAGCCACAGTTGGAGCTGGAGCAGCTGAGATGTGGGAAGCAGTGTCCTGAGGCTGTATAAGGTAGTGGGGGCCCTGGGCCTGGCCCACAAAACCATTCTTCTCTCCTGCCTCTGGGTTTGTGATAGGAGGGGCTGCTGGGAAGGTTTCTCAAATGAAATGCTTTTGAGATATTTTCTCCATGGTCTTGGCTATTAGTGCTTGGCTCCCTTTTAGTTATGCATATTTCTCTAGCAAGTTGTTGCTCCACAACCTGCCTGAATTCCAGTCTTGAAAAAAGTGTTTCCTTTCTCTGTCGCATGGACAGGCTGCAAATTTTCCAAACTTTTGTGCTCTGTTTCCCTTTTAAATATAAAAGTCTCAACTTTAAGTCATTTCTTGGCTCCCACATCTGAACATAGGCTGTTAGAAGGAGCCAGGCCACATCTTGAATGCTTTGCTGCTTAGAAATTTCTTCTACTAGATACCCTGCATCATCACTCTTGAAGTTAAAACTTCCACAGATCCCTAGGACATAAACAGAGTGCAGGCAAGCTCTTTGCTAAGGCATAACACAAATGACCTTTGTTCCAGTTCCCAACATCTCCATGTGAGACCTCAATAGCCTGGACTTCACTGTCCATATCACTATCAGCATTTTGGTCACAATTGTTTAACCAGTCTCTAGGAAGTTATGAACTTTCCCTCATCTTCCTGTCATCTTTTGAGCCCTCCAAACTCTTTCAACCTCTTCCTGTTACCCAGTTCCAAAGCTGCTTTCACATTTTCAGGTTTTTTTTATAGCAATGTCCCATTCCTTGGTACCAATTTTGGGCATTAGGGCATTATTGCACTGCTATAAATAGAAACCTGAGACTGGGTAGTTTATAAGAAATGATATTTAATTGGCCCATGGTTCTGTAGGCTGTACAGGGAGTATGATGCTGGCATTTACTCAGCTTCTAGAGAGGCCTCAGGAAGCTTACAATCATGGTGGAAGATGTTGTGAAAGCAGGCACATCACATGATGAAAGCAGGAGCAAGGGAGAGATAGTTGTGGGGGAAAGTGCCACACACTTTTAAACCACCATATCTTGTGTGAACTCTGAGAGAGAGCTCACTTATCACCAAGGGATGGCTCAAGCCATCCATGAGGGATCTACCCTTATGATCCAAACATCTCCCACCAGGTCCCACCTCCAACATTGGAGATTACAATTCAACATGAGATTTGGTGGGGACATACATTCAAACAATATCACCTTGTAATGAGAAGAGACAATACATGAAAAATATGAGCATACCAGACATATAATATAGTAAGTGCTCAATTAATGTAAGCTAATGATGTATAAATGAACAACGCTTTTGGATTGATAACTCAGAAGCTTTTAGTAGAATGGCTGAGGTGTGCAAGGGAAGACTTTCCATGGTGTAATTCGTGAGGATAATTAGATGAACTCCTGTGGAATGAAGTGTGGGGTGATGCACAAGAGCCCTGGCTTTGCCACACAGTAGCAGGGTGACTGCAAGCACACTGCTCCATGTCTTCAACTCTGAAAAATGGAGATTTTAAAACCCACTACAGGAATTTCTATCAGTGAATTCTACATAAGAAAGTGAATGGGAAAGCTCTCTGAAAACTATGAAGCACCATGGAAACATACGGAATGTTAACAGAATCTTAATTCTTAATAGAATCACTTACCTAAGAGATCACTATGTAGGATGAAAATTGTTTGCAGGTATAAAAAAAGCGTTTTTCTCATACTCACAGGCACATGACTTGCTATCTCACTTCCAGCTCAGTGGGATAGCTGACCACATGCGCTCCATGGGTTGATAGATGGTGCAAAATTTCTACGTGTGTGTGTGTTTTCCTTTTTACTTGTGTCAGGAATGTGAAGGGGACATCTCTACTTAGAGCTTGCTTTAAGCCAAAGCAAGGCAGTGATGGTGAAACACTATAAGTTGTGCCCCCCATTTCCAAATTTAGTCCTTATAAGACTATGGATAGTGTCTGAAATTCCTCCATGAGGTTTGTTTGGTTTTTGCTTTTTAAATTTGGGCAATCAAGCGGAGGTGATGTAAGGTTTTTATCATAAAGGCAGTGAAGTTTCTACATTGTCATGTGGAGCACTCACACTGGAGTGAGTAAGAAATTTGACAATCCTGAGGCTGCCATGCTGTGAGGAAGCCCAAGCCATTAGAGAAGCTGTGTGAGGTGTTCTGGTTGACAGTCCCAGCTGAGTGCTGCATCCCAGCACAACTGCCAGGCATGTGAATAAGTGGGCTTCCAGATGATTCCTCCCCCATCTGTCAGGTTATCCCTAGCTTGTGAGTTGCCGTAACTGAGGCCACAGACATGGAGAAAAGATAAGCATCCCTGCTGTCCCTTGTGTGAATTGCTGCTAGAATCTGTGAGCATAAACAAATGTTGCTTTACACCCCTAATTTTTGGGTGGTTTTTTATGTAGTAATATTAATCAGAACAGAAGGCAACCACAAGTGTCCACCTCAGAAAAAGACCACCCCGTTTTCTGAGCATTTTTACCTCACTCCACACACAGACAAATTTAAAGTTGTATGTAAATAAAAATACACACAACATATTTAGTTGTATATGAATGAAAATGTTAATTGAATCATGCTGTAAGGGATTACTACATTTATTCCTAAACCTATATGCAAACCAAACTCTGGGCAGCTATTTAAAAATAAGGATTCCAGAGTGGTCCGTTCCAGTATGGCCAAATAGGAACAGCTCTGGTCTGCAGTTCCCACCATGATTGATGCAGAAGACTGGTGATTCCAGCATTTCCAACTGAGGTACCTGGTTCATCTCACTGGAACTGGTTGGACAGTGGGTGCAGCCCATGAAGGGTGAGAAGAAGCAGGGCGGGGCATTGCCTCACCCAAGTAGCATAAGGGGTCGAGGGATTTCCCTTTCCTAGCCAAGGGAAGCCGTGACAGACTTGTAAAAACAGGACACTCCCATGCCTGGCTTGGCGGGTCCCACGCCCACTGAGCCTTGCTCACTGCTAGTGCGGCAGTCTGAGATCAACCTGCAAGGCTGAAGCCTGTTTTATCAGAGACTAGGACCTCTGCTTTTTTTTTTTTTTTTTTTTTTTTTGGCTTTCAACGAGACAGAAGGTTAACAAGGATATCCAGGAATTGAACTCAGCTCTGCACCGAGAGGGCCTAACAGATATCTACAGAATTGTGCACCCCAAATCAACAGAATATACATTCTTCTCAGCACCACATTGTACTTACTCTAAAATTGACCACATAATTGGAAGTAAAGCACTCCTCAGAAAATGTAAAAGAACAGAAATCATAACAAACTGTCTCTCAGATCTCAGTGCAATCAAATTAGAACTCAGGATTAAGAAACTCATTCAAAACTGCACAACTACATGGAAACTGAGCAACCTGCTCCTGAATGACTACTGGATAAATAACGAAATGAAGGCAGAAATAAAGATGTTCTTTGAAACCAATGAGAACAAAGACACAACATACCAGGATCTCTGGAAAACACTTAAAGCAGCATCTAGAGGGAAATTTATAGCACTAAATGCCCACAAGAGAAAGCAGAAAAGATCTAAAATCGACATCCTAACATCACAATTAAAAGAGCTAGAGAAGCAAGAGCAAACATTCAAGAGTTAGCAGAAGGCAAGAAATAACTAAGATCAGAGCAGAACTGAAGGAGATAGAGACACAAAAAACCCTTCAAAAAATCAGTGGATCCAGGAGCTGGTTTTTGAAATGATCAACAAAATTGATAGATCACTAGCAAGATTAATAAAGAAGAAAAGAGAGAAGAGTCAAATAGACGCAATAAAAAATGATAAAGGGGATATCACTACTGATCCCACAGTAATGCAAGCTACCATCATAGAATACTATAAACACCTCTATGCAAATAAACTAGAAAATCTAGAAGAAATAGACAAATTTCTGGACACATAGACCCTCCCAAGACTAAACCAGGAAGAAGTTAAATCTCTGAATAGACCAATAACAGGCCCTGAAATTGAGGCAATGATTAGTAGCTTACCAACCAAAAAAAGTCGAGGACCAGACGGATTCACAGCTGAATTCTACCAGAGGTATAAAGAGGAGCTGGTACCATTCCTTCTGAAACTATGCCAATCAATAGAAAAAGAGGGAATCCTCCCTAACTCATTTTATGAGGCCAGCATCGTCCTGATCCCAAAGCCTGGCAGAGACACACACACACAAAACAGAGAATTTTAGACCAATATCCCTGATGAACATCCATGCAAAAATCCTCAATAAAATACTGGCAAACCAAATCCAACAGCACATCCAAAAGCTTATCCACCAAGATCAAGTCAGCTTCATTCCTGGGATGCAAGGCTTGCTCGACATACGCAAAGCAATAAATGTAATCCATCACATAAACAGAACCAACAACAGAAAACCCATGATTATCTCAATAGATGCAGAAAAAGCTTTTGACAAAATTCAACATCCCTTCATGCTAAAAACTCTCAATAATCTAGGTACTAATGGAACATATCTCAAAATAATAAGAGCTGTTTATGACAAACCCACAGCCAATATCATACTGAATGGGCAAAAACTGGAAGCATTCCCTTTGAAAACTGGCACAAGACAGGGATGCCCTCTCTCAACACTCCCATTCAACATAGTGTTGGAAGTTCTGGCCAGGGCAATCAGGCAAGAGAAAGAAATAAAGGGTATTCAATTAGGAAAAGAGGAAGTCAAATTGTCCCTGTTTGCAGATGACTTGATTGTATGCTTAGAAAAACCCATCATCTCAACCCAAAATCTCCTTATGCTGATAAGCAACTTCAGCAGTCTCAGGATACAAAATCAGTGTGCAAAAATTACAAGCATTCCTATACCCCAATAAGAGACAGAGATCCAAACCATGAGTGAACTCCCATTCACAATTGCTTTAAAGGAATAAAATACTTAGGAATCCGGCTTGCAAGGGATGTGAAGGACCTCTTCAAGGAGAACTACAAACAACTACTCAATGAAATAAAAGAGGACACAAACAAGTGGAAGAACATTCCATGCTCATGGATAGGAAGAATCAATATTGTGAAAATGGACATATTGCCCAAGGTAATTTATAGATTCAATGCCATCCCCATCAAGCTACCAATGACTTTCTTCACAGAATTGGAAAAAAACTACTTTAAAGTTCATATGGAATCAAAAAAGAGCCCACATTGCCAAGACAATCCTAAGCAAAAAGAACAAAGCTGGAGGCATCATGCTCCCTGACTTCAAACTGTGCTACAAAGCTACAGTAACCAAAACAGCATGGTACTGGTACCAAAACAGATATATAGACCAATGGAACAGAACAGAGGCCTCAGAAATAACACCACACATCTACAACCATCTGATCTTTGACAAACCTCATAAAAACAAGAAATGGGGAAAAGATTCCCTATTTAATAAATGGTGCTGGGAAAACTCACTAGCCATATGTAGAAAGCTGAAACTGGATCCCTTTCTTACACCTTATACAAAAATTAATTCAAGATGGATTAAAGACTTAAATGTTAGACCTAAAACCATAAAAACCCTAGAAGAAAACCTATGCAATACCATTCAGGACACAGGCATGGGCAAGGACTTCATGACTAAAACACCAAAAGCAATGGCAACAAAAGCCAAAATAGACAAATAGGATCTAATTAAACTAAAGAGCTCCTGCTCAGCAAAAGAAACTACCATCAGAGTGAACAGGCAACCTACAGAATGGGAGAAAAGTTTTGCCATCTACCTATCTGACAAAGGGCTAACATCCAGAATCTGCAAAGAACTCAAACAAATTTACAAGAAAAAACAAACAACCCCATCAAAAAGTGGGCAAAGGATATGAACAGACACTTCTCTAAAGAAGACATTTATGCAGCCAACAGACACATGAAAAAAATGCTCATCATCACTGGTTATCAGAGAAATGCAAATCAAAACCACAGTGAGATACCGTGTCATGCCAGTTTGAATGGCGATCATTAAAAAGTCAGGAAACAACAGAAGCTGGAGAGGATGTGGAGAAATAGGAACACTTTTTCACTGTTGGTAAATTAGTTCAACCATTGTGGAAGACAGGGTGGCGATTCCTTAAGGATCTAGAACTAGAAATACCATTTGACTCAGCAATCCCATTACTGGGTATATACCCAAAGTATTATAAATCATGCAACTATAAAGACACTTGCACATGTATGTTTATTCCGGCACTATTCACAATAGCAAAGACTTGGAACGAACCCACAGGTCCCTTAATGATAGCCTGGATTAAGAAAATGTGGCACATATACACCATGGAATACTATGCAGCCATAAAAAAGGATGAGTTCATGTCCTTTGCAGGGACATGGATGAAGCTGGAAAACATCATTCTGAGCTATCACAAGGTCAGAAAACCAAACAGCACATGTTCTCACTCATAGGTGGGAATTGAACAATGAGAACACTTGGACACAGGGCGGAGAACATCACACACTGGTGCTTATCATGGGGTGGGGGGCTGGGGGAGGGATAGCATTAGGAGAAATACATAATGTAAATGACGAGTTGATGGGTGCAGCAAACCAACATGGCACATGTATACCTGTGTAACAAACCTGCACGTTGTGCACATGTACCCTAGAACTTAACGTATAAAAAAATATATATATACATATATGTATATACACCCACACACACACACACACACACACACATATATATATATAAGGATTCCAGAGCCCACTCTCAGACCATGCTCACTCAGTTTGTCCGGGTTTAGGTATCAGTGTGTCAATGTTCAAAATCTCTAAGGCCACTCAGAGGCATGCCCCTGACTGAGAAACATTGAGTTAGAAAGTCTACAAAAGCCATGAATATCAACATGCCATTGGTGTCAGGCTGATAAATTATTGATAAAATGAAAAGGTGTGACTCTTAAGGACTGATTAAAAGCTGACTTTGGCCTTGAATTCAAGTCTTTCAAAGCATATTTCAGACATGTTCACAGATTACCATAATTAGTTGAAGTGGGAAGGCCCAAGTGTGACTAATTTGGATATGTTTACTTTTCTGATGTATGCATTCTTCCTAATATATTGAACTATTAGATTGTTATGTGTCAAAGCATAATGGGCCCACAATCACCATAAGTGAATTATAAACCCCCTTAAAAGATTTTGAAAATAACATGTGTTGAAATTGAATTGACACAAACCACCAGTGGATCATTTGGAATCTGTCTGAGGCCCATGGCACAATCAAAGACACGCAGTGTAACAACTTGGGGTTGCTCCTAAGATTCCTAATAGCTCCATCCTGAGCAATTCCTCTCCATTTGGTGGCGTGGCTGGTCACATGGATGGAGGCCATTCACAACTGCACGCGGTCCTCATTAGCACTTCATTGCTCTCCATCGCAAAGTCTAATACTTGGTTGATTAATTGGATGCCATCAGCAGCCTTGGAGTGGACTTACTGAGAAGGTGAGACCACTAAATGAAGGCTGAAGGTGCCATGGTGTAGCATAAAGATTCTGTTTAGGATATTTCTATTTTATGATGACTAGAATTGAATGCGTGGACTTTCCCCTAGAGGAGTAGGTGCCTGTTTAATGATTCTCCCTGCTTAGTATAATGGGAAAACACCTTTTCCATTTAAAAATTCACTGTTTGAGAATTGTTACAGCCTATGGTGAAAAGGTAGAAGTTTACGTTCTTTGAGTGGTGAGTGGGGAGATAAAACTATTTTTGCCACGTTCACCAATGATTTGACAGTTCATATAGATTATGAAACATGGAGAGTTTGGAATTTGGTAAGTTTTAAATAATTTTATATAAAGGGATACTTCAGAGAGCCTATGTAGTTTAAAAGTATCCCTGGTATAAAAAGGGGAAATTAGATTTTCCAAATCATGGGGGTAAAGTTATTAGACTGTGGTGTCCTGGAAAAGCTCAGGATGTATCTAGCTATATTAATAAGTAGTAGTAGATTGCATTTGAGAGGCACATGTGATTTAGCAGTAAAACAAAAGTGGATATTGCTCGGAAATACCTGCCAACCAGCAGCTGGCTGGTTTGGGGATGTAATAACCACAAGCCACACGGTGTTTGGGCACACGTGGGTACCAATGCTGTGTGCATGATGGAAAGTTTCAGGCTCTGGGGGTGTATGTGCTGCTGGCTTCAGTGGGGGATGAGCTGGGTCTCAGATGGGACAAAAGCTTGCAGGCCTAGGTCCCAAGATGCTGTGAAAGTAAAATAAATCTAAATCTTGAATTCTCACCCCCAAGGGGGTAAATATTTGTTGTTGGTGGGCAAAAAGATTCTTACTTTTGCTTTTAGTGTATGAAGTACAACTATACATACAGTACATAAACGTACTGCAAATCTGTGGTATTAAAATTTCATTTCATTGGAGAGGGCATAAGAAAAAAAAGCTTAAGAAAAGCTGGTGAGGGAGGAATAATGAGAAGAAAAAGTTTAGATACATTACTTTAAATAAAGGGGAAAAGTTATCCCTGACAACAACATCTGAACAAGTCCAGACACTTCCATCGTGCAGAATGTGCTTTCCGAGTTCATATCCAGAAAAGCAGAGGCCCATGGCAGGGACACCATCAGACTCTCCTGAACAGCACTGCTGTTTCCTTCCTGGCAGCCCCAGTGATGTTCTGTGTATGTGTGGACCAATGACTTGGAATGGGGTCTTCACTTAGGGCCTTTTTGTAAAAAATGAAAAGTATGTGCTACACCTTTCCACCTCCCTGCATCCCAGAAGGTTGTTAGAAATGGTGACAGTGCTTCTTAACCTGGAGGTTGTTAAATTAAGTTTAGCCTACAGCTGCCTCCTTATATATTTTAAATTCAGCCTAAAGATTTCTCTGTATAAAATGAACTGTAATCTAACTGGATGTGTAAACAGGCTATAACCTACTCTTGTTCCAATCAATGAGTTTTGAGCAATCAAAGACGGCCAACTGTTTAAACCGTGTTCAGATAAGCACACACTAAGGCACACAGCAAGCTGTAACCAGTCTGGCTGTTTCTGTACTTCACTTCCATTTTCTGTATGTCACTTTCCTTTTTCTGTCCATAAATTTTCTTCGACCATGTGGCAGTGCTGGAATCTCTCTGAATGTATTCTGGTTTGGGGACTGCCCGATTCCTGAATGTTTTTTTGCTCAATTAAACCGTGTCCAATGTAATTTGTCTAAGGTTTTCCTTTAAGCAGGTGACTGAGTGAAATCTAGGATGATGTTGCCAGGCCTCACTAGCTCCTGGTGTACAGAGGTCACAGGAACAGCCAGAATCTGTGTCTTCTGGTTCCTACTTGCACCTATTCATGAGGGACCACAGGGCCTCTCTTACCCCTTTTTAGTTATTTCTGGGAGGCCCTAATGTGTTTCTATGTTTGTGGGACCCAAGTGTGTCATATTTTTCTTCTCCAGAGACTCTGTTGGTGTCTACTGCTCACAGGGTAGTTAAGGGAGGGATCTTGCCCTTGCCTTCCTGCTGATGTGTCCACCCCAAAGGATCACAGGGTCTCCCTGCCATTCACTGCAGCTCCAGAGCTCCCTTAGAGAAGGAGGGTCCTCCCCTCCTCAGGGTCCAGTGGAGCCTCTCGGGTGGGGCTGGAGTGGATGCTGTGTCCTTCTTTACATTATCCTCGTCTTCTCTGTCTCTCTTCCATATTCTTAACATAAGATAACTGTCTTCTCATGGGATCCCTGTGTCCCCATGTCAGTGAGCTCATCCATATGGCACTGGGTGAGGGAATACCTCTGGCTCCACACCCAGCCCCATGTCAGTTTAGGCTCCACAAGGACCATCCAGCTACAACTGCATAATAATTATCAGTTGATGAGTAGTGTAAAAGTGAGCAGTGGTTCATGAACAGTGGCATGCTCTTTGCTTGAAGGGAACTCATTCATTTATTAACATTCAGCCTCAAATTCCCAGCATTTTCGTAGGTTGTTCTTGATAAATACCCTGGCACATTTAGAAACTGTAAACACCTAGATAAGAGGAAAATAAATATCTGGGAACTTTTAACAGAGCATGAGAGACATGTTTAAAGAGTGACAGGGTGGAGCCTGGCTGGAAGATACACCCTGGGAAGGACTGACAAAGGAAGGTGAGATGTCTGGCAACCTCACAGTATCAGGAGAATTAACACTTCAAATCTAAAACAGGTCCACGCACCTCAGGTGTTGAGCACACACGGGTCTAAAAATCTTCTGTCTCATGATTTTTAACTCTACGGCAAAGTTTATTAGAAGATTTTCTTCAACTTCATAATGAAAATTAAAAGTTGGGTTTTCTTTACGATAGTCATCTTTTGTACCAGCTCCGCTCTAATACATCTCTGTGGAAGTACACGGTTATTTATACATTGGCTTCTTACTTTCTTTAATTAGGAAATTCACCTGTTTGCTTAGGAGCAGGAGAGAACTGTGATGAAACTAAAGGGAATAAGGAAGTAGGTGCTGGAAAGAGTGAATGTAGTTTGCCTATTTCCAAGAACGATATTATATACCTATGTATAGCTCTCTATCGTTTCAATCTCTATCTATAATCATAAACAGCAAAGGCATTGACTTGTCAGAACAGATGTCTCTGTAGGTACAAATCATTAACCTTTTATTTGCTAGATTATGGGGTTGCTGGAAAGGAAGAGGGCTCTTGAAGGAAAGTTGAAGAAATATTTCAACTTTTTAACAACTGGTACAACCATCTTAGTGAATGCTAGCTTAGTACTAGCTCCGACTTTTCCTTTAATTAACTTTTGTTTGTTTATTTTGATTTTGCAAGGAGCTGGGGGCAGGAGGTGAGAATGATGACAGGTTTTGTTTTTTCTCTACACTAGAAATACGGGTAAGGATGGAAATTTAGAGAGACCCTGGACTGGGTGGATATGCCAGAGCCAAGGAAACTTTTGCCAGCCGAACGGCATCGCTATTGGAGGTATCCTGATTTTAAAAGTTGTTTGCAAGAGTGATTTATTTGCAAAAAGATACCACAGGAAAGGTTTTTAAAAAGTCTTTGCTGTTGTAGGCCACCCAAACAGTGTAAAATTTCCTAGGATTAGGTATGATTTCCAGACTTACTGTTTAGTTATTAAAAGACTCATTGGTCTTTTTAAGAGGGTCAGTGGAATTAAAAAAAATATGGGTAAGGCCTTTTTACACTCTATTTACTTCAAACAGACCAGATATGCCAAGAAAATGTTCACAAGTCTGTATCTTATGAGACAGATTTGAGCTGGCTGGACCTGTAATGTTTATCATTTTGCTGTTTTTATGTTGCTGCTCCTCATGGTGGGCTTCTATCATCATTTTTTTTCAGAGGAGTAACACAAAGCTATTTTTCATTTGTAAACTTCAATCTGAGAGATTCAAAAGTATAATGATATTTCTTTTTACAGAATTGTACTGTGAGTCCTAGTCCCCAGCAATCCCATCACCTAGCATATATATGCTTTTGGTTAGAAGTAGAACAGAAGTATTATTCATGGTCCTAGTAAGGTAAGAGACATTCTATACCTTTTGCTGTAGTACGCAGCGAGGCCCAGCCTGTGAAGAGTGGTTCTAGTGATAAGATTTTCTTTTGTGGGCCATCTACCCTCTTAGCATCCAATCTACATTCATACTTTCCCCCGAAAATCATCATTTCTCTCAAAAGTTAGCTTTCCCCATTTAAATTCAACCAAGTGAGTGCCCCATACTTGGAATCCCTTAAGTTTGTACCATATCAAATTGTGATTATAGATTACTCAGTAGACTTTATTTTTTAGAAATGAACCTTCTTATAGAACTTCATTTATTTATTCATTGACTCATTCAACAAGTATTCCCTGGGTGTCTGTTACGTACACTATGTTTCTTATATAGGGGGTTGAATACTTACTGGATGAATGAATTAATAAATATCATGTTGTTTGTTGGTGCTGAGCATCCAGCAATAACTAGCTTACTGATCTCGTGGGGGTTACAATTTAGTGGGCAAAGAAGATAGATATTAAAACTGCATATGTAATGTAATTAATATTTACATTACCTATTTAATTATTTAGTTATTACTGGAGGAGCTACCAAGAGAATGTTGGAGAGGAGGCCCTAGCCTAGTATAGGGATTGAGGACTGGTACCTGTGAGGAAGTGTCATTTTAAGATGAGACCTGAAGATGAGTAGACATCACACTGATAACATTTCAGTGGGGAGGATTTACAGCTCTTCAAACACTGTGAAATCTTTACATCTCCTGAGTTCAGCACATTGCCTTACGCTACGTGGGCACTCAATAATGAGAATAAATAAATCTAAAATTTAATTTATTAATTGAAATAGTTTTCTGAGTGTTAGGCATGCGGTCAGGTGGGTGCCAAGGAAGTGGTGTCAGGGGGAGGGAAGAATTTCCTACAGCATCCTCTGCAAATATCACTGGCTGTCTTCAGCGTGCTCCCTCACTATTGCCTAATTTTCTCTCAGCAGCTATCCAGAGCTGCCTCTTCAGTCAAACTGAGTCCGTTGGCACAAACTTCCTCAATTTCCTATGTCCACTCTGCAAACTTCCTTTCTCTGCCCTCAGCCTCCTCTGATCTTATCACTAATCTTGGAAGACAAGGCATCTCTTCTCCCCAGACTGATTGCCCCACCTGTGCACTTGATCCAATCCTCTTGGCCCTCTTCAGGACTGTTAAAACTGTTGAATCTAAATAAATCGTCTCTTTTGCTTACGTCCTTGATGGAATTTGGCTCTGTTGGCCATGTTTTATTCCAGCCTTGGAGTGTCTTTTTGTGATGACACAGATCCTTGGTCCTCCTTTAGCTGGTGAATATTCTGTTCTTCTCAGTCGCTTTTCTTGGCTTCTCTTCCCACAGTTGCACCTAAAATGTTGGGAGATCACCGGGCTCTGTCCTCTGCCTTATTTTCTCCATGCTTCCTGAGAGATCTTACTTATTCTTCTGGTTCAGACTGCCACTGATAAGCATCTGGCACGCAAATCCATGGCCCCAGTCCAGGCTTTGTTCCTAGTCTCCAAAATGATTTATTTAACTGCCTTCAGTTTATCCTGACTCGTATTTTGTACAGTTGCTTCAAATTTGCTATGTCCAAAATGGAGCTCATTTTTCCCCCCACAAACCAAACCTGTTCTTCCTATTGTATTGTCTCCCTTGGTATGAAACACTGCCTTATGCAACTGGGAAACTGACAGTCTTCTGTGACTCTGCCCTTCTCTTTTTTTCCCCAAAACCTAATTTAAGAACAAGTCAAAATCTCTCCTTTATACCCCTCCTATTCATCTCTTCTGCTGCTGATTTACTTTAGGCTTTCCTAATTTCATACCTGGATTATTGTGGCAGCTTCTGAGACCTCTTCCTTTAGTCTTGCAGATCTCCAATCCATTCTCCTTGCTGCTGTTAGAGTGTTGTTTCCTAGATAGAAATCCAGTCATGTCTCTATTACTTTAACCTCTTCCCTGAGTCTTCACAGCTAAGAATAAACTCCAAGTTCTTTAGATGGCTTTTAAGGTGCTTCATATCTGGACATTGCCCACTTCTCTGGTTTTACCTTTTTTGTTAAAATGTCCCAACATATGCTGTAGTTCCTCATATCATTTTACACCTCCATGTTCTGCACCTGTGTTTTCCTCTCTCTGAAAAGCTGGTTTCTCTTTACCATGTAAAGAATTGGGCCCTCCTTAATATTTGGTGCAAGGATGAAGCATTTCTCAGGTGGAGATACACATAGACGTCTGTATGTGTGAGATTGATATCATTCACTCATATACACCCAGGACACAAATCAGCCAATGAATTTAAGGGTTGGGGAGGGAAATGTACACATTATAATACTTTTTAGTGTCTTTGGTTATGTGTATACCATCCTTGAATTATCAGGAACAGCAACACAAGAGTCCTAACACTTTGGTTAGGAATGCTTTCACATAGGAGGTCCACAGTAAAAACTGTGGTCGAGCAATTGCCTGACATCAGGCTTTCATAGCTCAATGATTCAAGGGTGGGGGTGGGCTGATAGCTGGGAGAGTGCTATGCGTAAAGCTGTGAGACAGGCCCCAAAGAAGAGTAAATTAAAAATAGAAGGCTTTGGGTCTGTTGTTGATTTCCTCATTCAACATCTTAGAATATTGGTTGAGTGCAGTGCCACCTAGCCATCGGGTATCAAGTACCTATGGTAGCAAGGCAACGAGTAGAAGTTCGGTCTTCCTGGCTAGTCTGTGTCTCTTATTTTGGCAAAGTGAATCTACAGGTAAAGGGGCAAGTTTATTATCTTAAAGCTATTCCTTGTTATTTCTCTTAGTGAAGATGAAAGAAAAAGTGGCATGAAAAGAAAACAGACACATCTTCAAGTCTGAGGACACGCAGGCTCCTGGGAAAAAGTCTGTTTCATGACTGTGAGAATGACTGCTGAACCTCAAGAAAGCCCTAGAAGTATACTTGGTGTTTTTTTCTAGTTGATAGAGTGAAAGGCAGTCGGGATAGAGATGAAAGCCGTGTTAAGTAGAATAGAAGGCTTTACTCTTTCTAACTATGTAGTGCAATTTGCTAATAAAACCACTTATTTATTTTAGTAAAACCATAGGTTTAGCCAGACTTTGGTTTTATAGGTTTAACATAATTTCAGCATCGTTTATTATAATCTAGCTCTTAAAGTTTTTGACCTTAAGAATCTTGAGAAGAAATAAAGTAGAAAATATATTGGACATTTAAAAAGCGGAGATGAAATTTTCAGTGGAAATGTAACAATAAAGAGTAAGTTGGGGGCAGATTTCAACTTTGTTCTCAAATTAATTTTAGTCTGAGAGAGTTTTTAGAGTAATAAACCTATTTTCTTGGCTGTGTAAAATGTCAACCTCTAGGCAGGCAGTCAAACTCCCTAATCCTGTTGGGTTTCCTCCCTTGAATAGAAAAGAATAAGCCAGGGGACTTGGTAGGGCTGCTCTGGAGGATAATTTTAAATTAGTGTGACTTTGAAGTAGAGCTCCTGTTGATCCCACTAAATCTCTACTAGAGGAGAATAGCCGCCACCTAATTGCTGAGGTTTAAAGTGTTACACAGCAAAAACATCATTTGTTAGAATGACTTGAGAAAAATCTGCTCTTGCCATCAATGCTCCTTCTTGGCAGCTCAATACTTAGATTACTTGCATCAGGGCCCTAACCTGCCCTGTTGTAGAGGTTCCGTTTAATCCATCCAGATGGAGAATCTTGCTTGTCAAAGGAATCTCAGGTCCACCTAGCTTCTCTCTCAGCAATCCATTTATAGGTCTAGAAAAGCCAACTATTTCCTCATCTCTGTGCTGAAGCAATATAGGGTTTTCGAACTCTATATTGCAGACATGAAACCACATTAAATTGATTCTATAGTTTTTTTTTTTGTTGAAGGATTTTTTTTTAAATTATACTTTGAGTTCTGGGATACATGTACAGAACGTGCAGGTTTGTTACATAGGTATACACGTGCCATGGTTGTTTGCTGCACCCATCAACCCGTCATCTACATTAAGTATTTCTCCTAATGCTATCCCTCCTCTAGCCCCCCACCCTCTGATAGGCCCCGGTGTGTGATATTCCCCTCCCTGTGTCCATGTATTCGCATTGTTCAACTCTCACTTACGAGTGAGAACGTGTGGTGTTTGGTTTTCTGTTCCTGTGTTAGTTTGCTGAGAATGATGGTTTCCAGCTTCATCCATGTCCCTGCAAGGGACATGAACTCATCCTTTTTTATGGCGGCGTAGTATTACATGGTGTATATATGCCACATTTTCTTTTCTTTCTTTTTTTTTTTTTTAACACTGCTTTAAGTTTTAATGTTCATTTCCCCAAGACAGCCTAGCCTGCACTTTACTTGGATACATTTTACAAGCTAGTTTTCTACTGCTTCTAGTTTTAAACTTTAACCATTTTTCTGATGACAAGGAATGTTGCAGAAATACTCTAGTTCGACAAAGAGTTATGATCACAAAATAATTTTTATCTATTCTACACTGTTTCAGAATTACCAGATGATTTTTAAACACAAAGTAGATATAGATGCTAATGGTGGCTAATCGGGTATGTTTCTCATAGCAAACTGTCGTTCATGCAACACTTGTGCTCAAAGGGGAAGGCACAGGATTTCCTACAATGAGCCACCTAGTTCTTTTTGTACAAATTAATTTATGTCACATTTAATTTAGTGTGCATAACATCAAAACTGAGGTATTATTCTCATTTATAAAAACCACTGCATAATTTTTATGCAAGTTTTAAAAATACGGTTTTCTCCCTAAAGGGGCTCAAAATAGATTGTTCATGGTTGCCTACATCTAAGATAAAAAGATTCTAAAACAATTGAACAGATTAGGCATATTATTAAAGGTGTTCAAACCATTACTTGATTTGTACATCTACTCAAACCTCTTCATGGGTCTTTATTCAGCAGTACGTATACATCAAATTCCATTTTAGAAGTTTCCATGTCATTTTCATAGAAAACAAAGATTGAGAACAAGTAACATTCAAACACAGCACGGTATTCTACCACAACTGAAACTTTTTTTTCTTCTTTTTTACAGGACTCAACAAAATCTAAAAATGAACTATGCTATAGATTTACCTCATGCAAACATCTTTATGTTATCTCTGAAAATGAAAAAGATGGCCTTTTAAGCACATTTTACTGTTTTATACTATTATGGCAACTTGTGTTCTGCAACACAATCTATTTTGAGGGAAATTTATGATTTTCTTCTGCAAAAATCTACACAAATTAGTTTTGATGCTATGGAAAGTTTTTCATAGCATCAAACATTCATCTGGTGCAAATGCACAGGGAAACCTTCCTGAAAAGTTTCCTGACTTGAGAAACAACTAAAAAAAGGCATACTAGGTAAATAAAAACTGAAAAAAAAAAAAAAAGGAGTGGGGTGGGGGGAAGGAGGTGGGAAGGGGTGAGATAGAAAACACAGGCTGTCGAGTAAACCAATGTCTGCTGCTAAACCAGTCTTTGTTTTCATGTCCAGTATACGTTAGCACTTATTATCTCATTTTGATGATTTACCAGGTTTGTTATCAGCCCCTGAAGGTGAATCAAGCTTACATGAGTTCACATGCAGCACCACAACCACACTCTCATACAGAGTCACTCCAGTACTAGGAGTCTGCTTCATAAGTGACGAGCCCTAGATTTTAAAGATGAACTTGGCTCTCCATCACTGACCCAGACATTCATTCAACATTGTCCATTCACACATTGCTTCATAACAAGGCCTTGGCCTATTTTTCTTTGACTTATGTGGGCAGCCTATTCTCTCTTATGCTTACAAGGTTGAAGATCACAGTACTGCACTTTCCCCTCAATTGATATAAAGCAAGTCAATGTTCTTTCTCAGGCACTGATGATCTGTGACCTGTAGCCCTTTTTACTTTGAACAACCTAAATAAGCATTCATGTGAAGTTTCCATTACATTTTGCTACTCATTCTCACTTGCACCCATTCTCCATCTTGACCTCATTTGGGCATTTTCTGTGATTTCAAATGAAATCTTCACATTTTATTTCCCTATTTAATGCAGCAGCAGATCCCACGAACCAAGCTAGATGGATCAAACCTTTATATATATATACACACGTATACACACACACACACACACACACACACACACACATATATATATACGTATATATCATACAGGCCCCGGTGTATGATGTTCCCCACTCTGTGTCCAAGTGTTCTTATTGTTCAATCCCCACCTATGAGTGAGAACATGCAGTGTTTGGTTTTCTGTCTTTGTGATAGTTTGCTGAGAATTACGGTTTCCAGCTTCATGAACTCATCCTTTTTTATGGCTGCATAGTATTCCATGGTGTGTGTATATAC
The DNA here is from genome assembly GCF_006542625.1 of Nomascus leucogenys. Lineage (NCBI taxonomy): Eukaryota > Metazoa > Chordata > Mammalia > Primates > Hylobatidae > Nomascus > Nomascus leucogenys. The sequence continues at coordinate 1,105,705 of NC_044398.1, forward strand.
ATATACACATATATACGTTTATATGTGTATATGTATATGTGTATATACATAGATGTATATATGTATATATATGTGTATACATGTGTGTATATATATCTCAGTGCTGCATTGTACCTAACTTCCACGATGTCTTTCTAAAACTAGAACCCTTCTGTTGGTAAATTGGCAGATGAATTGAAACCAAATGTTCCACCTTGAATTGCCTCTGGAACAAGGCTAGGGTCTTCATCAATTATCATCTGAAGAGAAGAACTGATCAATGATCTCATAGGCCAATTTGTAGATGTCTTCATTTTCATGATTTTGAAGTTGTTTAATTTTCTCCAGCCCTCTATCTTCCTCTATAAGATTGCCTGGCTGGGTGCGGTGGCTCAAGCCTGTAATCCTAGCACTTTGGGAGGCCGAGCCAGGTGGATCACAAGGTCAAGAGATCGAGACCATCTTGGCCAACATGGTGAAACCCCATCTCTTCTAAAAATACAAAAATTAGCTGGGTATGGTGGCACGTGCCTGTAATCCCAGCTACTTGAGAGGCTGAGACAGGAGAATTGCTTGAACCAGGGAGTCAGAGATTGCAGTGAGCCGAGATCGCATCATTGCACTCCAGCTTGGAGACAGAGTGAGACTCCGTCTCAAAAAAAAAAAAAAAAAAAGGTTGTCCATGGTTTATGCCTTATGTTTGGCCATTTTTAGTATATTACTTAGTCCATTGAGTACTGCCTGTACAACTTGTGCATTTTTTTTTGACCTCTGAATTTTTTTTTTAAATTATACTTTAAGTTCTAGGGTACAAGTGCACAACGTGCAGGTTTGATACATCGGTATACATGTGCCATGTTGGTTTGCTGCACCCATCGACTCGTCATTTACATTAGGTATTTCTCCTAATGCTATCCCTCCCCCAGCCCCCGACCCCTCAACAGGCCCCGGTGTATGATGTTCCCCACTCTGTGTCCAGGTGTTCTCATTGTTCAATTCCCACCTATGAGTGAGAACATGTGGTGTTTGGTTTTCTGTCTTTGTGATAGTTTGCTGAGAATTATGGTTTCCAGCTTCATGAACTCATCCTTTTTTATGGCTGCATAGTATTCCATGGTATATATGTGCCACATTTTCTTAATCCAGTCTATCACTGATGGACATTTGGGTTGGTTCCAAGTCTTTGCTATTGTGAATAGTGCCGCAATAAACATACGTGTGTATGTGTCTTTATAGTAGCATGATTTATAATCCTTTGGGTATATACCCAGTAATGGGATTGGTGGGTCAAATGGTATTTTTGGTTCTAGATCCTTGAGGAATCGCCACACTGTCTTCCACAATGGCTGAACTAATTTACCCTCCCACCAACAGTGTAAAAGCTTTCCTATTTCTCCACATTCTCTCCAGATCTGTTATTTCCTGACTTTTTAATGATCACCATTCTAACTGGCATGAGATGGTATCTCATTGTGGTTTTGATTTGCATTTCTCTAATGACAAGTGATGATTAGCTTTTTTTCATATGTTTTTTGGCCTCATAAATGTCTTCTTTTCAGAAGCGTCTGTTCATATCCTTCACCCACTTGATTCTATAGTTTTTAATCTCCCTCAGGTGTCCAGTATGGCTTGCCTTCAGTTTGAGAGGCAGAAGTCAGCACCTGAGGAAGCCTCTGGGCTTGCAGTGCTGGGTTTGCACTCAGGTCATCCAGGCCTGATGACTGTATTCCCCTCAGGCTCGCTGCAGACTGATGTGTACATCACAGGTGAATTGGTTTGTTTTCAGTGAGAAATATGCCTGGGAGAGGCTGGACGCTTGAAAGCTGGCAAGTGCTTTCACTCCCTGAGAGTTGCTTGGCAGGTATGGGAGCACATACTCGAGATACAGAATCATAAAGAATTTTGTTTTGTTTGGAGGGTTTTTCTTCAGTCCTCAGACTTCCATTTTTTTATTTAAATAATTCAGTTATTTTCCTCCTTGACAGGACTGAACAAACCTCGGCAAATTCTTAACATTTAATTAAAGAGTTAGTTCACATATGTTTTCTTCAGGTATGCTGATTCCACTAACAAGATTAAAGATTTTGTTAACGTTTCGTCAAGACTAAATTATTTTTTCCAGTGCTCTTCCTTTGGTTTTTGGGGTGGAGATGCAAGCCTTCTGCAGATTGCTGAGGTCATTTGCCATGTGTTGCTTTCAACCAGTTTAACTTTTGGAATTCAGGGTTTTCTATCTCCCCATGTATTAAGCACAGCCTGTCTTTGCAATAGTAATTAAAGTGAATGATAGTATATTTTGTTTTGAAAATTTCACATAACAACCAGCAACAATAAGATACAAAAAACGGGCCAGAAAATATCTGCCTTAGAATAATTGTAAAACGATTTAAAAACTTTTTATTCGGGAACTCAAATGGGGTATTGAAACCTTTTAAAAGATGTAATGGAAACAATATTGCTCTTATAATGGCAAAATATGCAGTGTCAAAACACAGTTAAGAAAAACTATAAAACATCCAGAAAAACATAAAAGTGGACTTCATCAAATGGGAATGCATATCAAGCTTTTGGATAGAAAGACTAAACATCACAAAGTTGTCAGTTATACGTTAATCTATAAATATAATATTATTCCAATAAAAGTATCATAAGGTTGTGTAAAAAGGGACAATGAAGGAAGAATATACAGGAAAACCCTGAAAAAGAAGAACAATGAGAAGGATAAATTCCTTCAGATATTATTTAAAACTTAGTTAAAATATACAAAACATATTATAAAGTTGCCATAATTAAAGTAGTGTAGTGTTTACTCACAGAGAATGAGACAGAATAAACCTCACTGCAAATGGGTATGGAGAATATGATACAAGCAGCATCTGAGTTCAGTAGGGGAAAGATAGAATTTTGTTTATTTTGTTAATTTGAAATAGTTTCAAACTTACCAAAAAAAAACTTGCAAGAATAGTATAAAGAACCCCAAATAATCTTTGGCAAGATTTGCCAATTTTAAACATTTTGTCATATTTATTTTATCTCTCTGTCTCTTTCTCTACACACACACAAACACACACACACACATATTTTATGTATTTTTGGAACCATTTGAAAACAGTTGTATACATCATGCCCCTTTACCTGCTAATATGTCAGTGTATATTTCCTAAGAGCAAGAATATTCTCATATATATTCACAGTAGAGTGAATTATCAGTTTTGGGACATTCAATATCAACGTAGCACTTTAATATATAACCCATATTCCAGTTCTGCCAATTCTCCCAATAATGTCCTTTACAGCATTTCCCCCCGCCCCCGCAAGTACAATATGGAAACTGGAACCATATATTGCTTTCAGTTGTCATATCTGTTTAGTTGCCTTTCTTTGTCTTTTTCCATTGCTGTATTGCTATATTTTGGAAAATACAGGCCAGATGGCACATCTAGACTATGGAATGTTATTCAACACTAAAAAATTAGCTATCAAGCTGTGAAAAGACATGAGGGAAACTTAAATGCATATTACTAAGTGAAAGAAGCCAATTTGAATAGGATATACACTGTATGATTCCAAGTATATGACATTCTAGAAAAGCAAAACTATGGAGACAATAAAAAGATCAGTTGTTGCCATGGATTGGGATGGGGTAGGGATAAATAGAGCACACAGGATTTTTACAGCAGTGGTACTACTTTGAATGATACCGCAGTGATGAATACATGTCATTATTCATTTGTTCAAGCTCATGGAATATAAAACACTGATAAGATTTGCCTCTGTGTCCACACCCAAATCTCATGTTGACTTGTAATTCCCCACGTGTCAGGGGAGGGACCTAGTGGGAAGTGATTGGATCATGGTGGGGAAGACTTCCCCCATGCTGTTCTGGTGATAGTGATAAAGTTCTCTTAAGATCTCATGGTTTAAAAGTGTGGCACATCCCCCCTCACTCTCTCTCTTTCTCTCCTGCTCCACCTTTGTAAATATGTATGTGCTTCCCTTTTGCCTTCCTCCATGATTGTAAGTTTTCTGAGGCCTCCCAGTCATGGTTCCTGTTAAGCCTGCAGAACTATGAGTGAATTAAACCTCTTTTCTTTACAAATTACCTAGTCTTAGGTAGCTATTTATAGCAGTGTAAGAATGGACTAATGCAAATGCCAAGAGTGAACTGTAATCTAAAAATGTGGACTTTGGGTGGTAATGATGTGTCAATGTAGGTTCATCTATTCTAACTAATGTACCACTCTGAGGGAAGAGGGTCTGTTGATAATAGGGGAGGCTAGGCATGTGTTGGGGCACAGGGTATAAAGAAAATCTCTATACCTCCCTGTCAATTTTGCTGTGAACATAAAATAGCTCTTAAAAATAAAGTTTTTTTAATATAAAAAATACATGACAGTAATTTTAGAGATTGACCCTCAAGTTTTGGTTTCTATGATGTTTCTTCATGATTAGATTTAGTTTTTACTTTATTTTGGTGGGAGATGAAATGCAAAATAGACAAGTGTTAGGATAACAGGGTAACCATGTAGAAAAAGATACATATCAGGATAAATTCTAAATGTATTTCAGATTTACCATAAAAATGAAGCTATACAATTATCAGATAAAAACATGGATGTATTTCTGTATAACTTAGGAATGAGAAAAAAATTTTTATCATTCAAAATACATAAGCAATATGAGTTGATAAACATGGAACAAAAAATTGTTTTTGTGCCCCTGTCCCCCAAATAAAGTAAAACAGCAAGCTGGCAAAATATTTGCAACTTCTAGCACAGATAAAGGATTAATATTCTATTATTTCAATGGCTTCTAAATACAAAAAAAGACCAACAATTCTACAGAAAAATAAATGACATATTGATAACTCACATCAGTTTAAATAGCCTTTAGAAATATGAAGATAGGTAGTCTTATTTATAATAAAAGAAATGTAAATTAAAACTATACTAAGATATAACTTCTTAGCTACCACATTGGCAACAATTCAAAAATTTTACTTTAAATTCTGTCAGTTTGTGGAGAAATAAGTACTCAGGCATTCTGAGTGGCAATGCAAACTGTTGCAGACTTTTGACAATATCTAGCAAAATTATGTATGTACTTATTTTTTGGCCATGCAATTTTACCTCTGGAAATCTATCCTGAAGACAAAAATGAGCTCCCAAGTTAGGCACAAAACAATTTATTAATGTAATGTTTGTAACCAAAAGGTTAGAAACAACCTGTGTCCATAACAGGGGACTGGTTGAATAAATTTTGGTACAGTCACTCGGAGTCCTATGTAGTTATACAAATAAATGAGGAGTGCTATACAACTATAAAAAAGTAAAGTAAGTGAATATGTTTATATACTTTCATGATCACTAGGATATGTTGTTAGTATATTTTTAAGTGAAAGAAGCAAAGATAAGTGATCAAAGAAAGGTATATATATATATATAGTCTAATATAAATTCTGATATTGAATAGGATGCTCAAAAGTGAAAAAAGTCACTTAAATTATGTTTGAATCTGTAGATTTGACTTTGAAACTATGTATATATTTTGTATAGTTATGAAATGAAGTAAAATTTAAAAATAAATCCATAAAATAGCAAATAAAAAGTAAAACCAATTAATCCAATTGCGTATCAAGTTGATGACATCACCACATGAAGGTCTATCTCAAGAGACTTTAAAACCCAATACTTTACAACATATCCCTAGTGGTATATACACTTAAAGACTATAAAGATCTATACAAAATCTAGGCTATATGTTGTTATCATGTTCTTAATAATAGTATTGTTATTCTGAAACTCTTATGCATGTATATTATAGAACAAAGAGAATAATTATGTAAATGTTTATGGTTAACTAGTATTTTTTAGCATAAGAGAAAAGAGATATAAATATAAAATAAAAGAAGTTAAGTAAAAACCCTATTATTGTACATTCAAATAGAAAATATCAGTATTCAGCCTAGGAAACATAGTGTGACCCCCACCTTTATTTAAAAAAAAATTAGCCAAGTAGGGTGGTGCTGCTGTGGAGGCTGAGGCAGGAGGATCACTTGAGCCTGAGATGTTGAGGCTGCAGCAAGCCATGATAGCACCACTGCACTCCAACTTGGGTGACAGGGTGAGACCCTATCTCAAAAAAAAAAAAAAAAAGGAAAAAGAAAAAATATCAGTAAAAATGTATGGTATATGTTTTTTAAAAAACATTTTCTAGGGGCTGGGCACAGTGGCTCATGACTGTAATCCTAGCACTTTGGGAAGCTGAGGCAGAAGGACTGCTTGAGCCCAGGGGGGTTGAAGACCAGCCTGGGAAAATTGGAGAAATCTCACCTCTACAAAAAATAAAAAAATAGCGGGATATGGTGGTAGGTATCTGCAGCTCTAGCTACTTGGGAGGCTGAGGCAGAAGGATTTCTTGAGGCCAGGTGATGGAGGCTGCAGTGAGCCTCATTCATGCCACTGCATCCCAGCTTCAGTGACACAGCAAGACTTTCTCAAAAGGCATATTTTCTATATTTGTCTGTTGAGAATCTCAAGAAAAAATGACCAATCCAGTAGCAAGGAGCACCCTAGCCCCCACATTGTGGGTTCTGAATACCATTTCCCAGTGAAAATAACTAGGGTTCTTTAAAGAACTATCTAACTCCAGGTCTGTAAGAGAAAATGTAAAAGATGAGCCTGAAACATATTATAGCATAAAGCAAGGGATTAATTAAAGAATATGGGATCCTGAGAAAAGAGCTCAAGAGCCAACTTGAAGAGATTGTCATTGGTTAAAAATGGGACAATTTGAGCACCAATAAACAGTAAACTAATAACTGAAATAAATCAAATTACACAAAATGCTTTAAAATTCACGAGTTCATAATGATACTTAGAAATAAAAACAAAAAATCCTTTTGAGGATGCAAGGGAACTAACTCATTATTTTGAAAAGTGATAAAGGGAAATAACTGAGAATTTTATCTTCTCTTCTTTACAAGCCATATCTCAGGATAATCAAATAGCTGATGATGAAACATATGTCTTTAAATAAGTATTCATAACAGACAAAGAAAGGATAGATGGAGAATATCACCATTTTGCAACCATTAATGAGACAATCCAGGATGATCTGCAATGGCTACTAACATCACAAAAAGAGAGACAACCAGATATAAAGTGCCCCCTGATCCCTATGTTTAACCACTCATGAAGTATCTTGTCAGAAAGTCAGACCTAAATGTAATCAAGCCTCTACACATAACAAATAGTTTTCAGGAAAAAATCGGGGAGAAGGGACATGTTAAATGACACCATGAGGATACAGCCAGCAAAATGCAGTGTGTGAACAATTATTCAGGAAAAAAGCCTGGTTTCTTCAATGACAAATTGTGTTTGTGTGGGGCAGGTGGGTGGAGACAGGGGAAGAAAGAACACTATAGATTGAGATATGAGATGTATCAATTGCAATATATGGATCTTGATTTGAACAAACAATGAAAAATATTATGAGACAATCAGGGAAGTCTGATTACTGACTGGATATTTGTTGGTGTTACAGAATTATTTTTCTGTTTTTATATATGTTAATGGCCATATTAAAAAAGAGCACTTATCCTTCAAAGATGCAGATGGAAATATTTACAGATTGAAATATTTACGGATAAGATTATGTGATGTCTGAGATTTGCCTTAAGGAATCCAGTATTGGCAGAGGGGAGTGTGCAAGGTTAGAGATGAAATGTGTTTGGCCATTATTTGATAATTGTTGAAGCTAGGTAATAAATGAAAAGTTCATTGTATTAGTCTCCCTATTTTTGCTCATGTTTGGCATTTTCTATTAAAAAAGGGGAATACTGAGAGATAAGATTTTCTTTCACCCTAGTTAAACCACAGAATAAACTGACCTTTTAAAAAATTATTAAATGGGAAGCTTAACTGATATTTTGGAATTTTCAAAGTACAATGAAGAGGGCAGGTGTATCCCTAGAAACTACAGCATAGGTCTTCTTGGAGGTGTCACATGTTCTTGGTGACTTCTAGTTCATTTTTGCTACAATGTGTTCCCTCTAGGACACTGAGAGGAGTGCTTGTGATTTCGGATCTGAGGTCAGCTCTTGCAACTCTTTCCCAGAGGGCTGCACCAACAGAGTGTGCAGAGTTGAGGGTTTCTGCTGTGCGTTGTCTGTTAACTCAGAGTGTGAAGGGTGTGCAGCCCTCTCTCATTCCTTTCCAGAAGTATTTATGACTCCCCAAGTGCAGAATGGGGGTCAAGTGGACCTCTTATCAGGAGCCATGCTGAAAACCTCCATCTCATTTTGCTCAGTGAGACTGTCAACTGGAATTGTTTTCCTGAAGAGAAAAGTGTATTTCCTTTTACTATTGCCAGAGCCAGTTGTTCCCACCAATGGTATTTTAATTGCATACCAAGCAGCTGTCTACATATTTTGTTGCCCAACATGTCTAAATTTGTCACAAAATGATTCCAATGTATTTTCTTTTAGAGCGATGGAATAGAGTATTTTGAAAGAGGACGTGTTGTACAGATATATATCAGAGTGAGGTCCCTAACTGTCTGGAACTGATACAATGAGTAACTTATTTTGACATCAAAAATTAAATGTCCTGAAATGGTACAGTCTCTTCTTTCACACATTTGGAGGCAATATTAAGACTACAGGATGTATAAATCATTGCTATGGTACAGTTGAGAAAATTTGTCAACTTTAGACTATTTCTGTTTTGATGATATAGTCAAGAAATAAAACTGGGTATGTCTGTCTTACCCCATTTTATTACATATTCCCATGGGTACCTGAGGGCATATTCCCACAAATAGAGGTTCTCAAAATGTCCTCTGGACCTGACTTAACTTGAGAAATAAGGCTCAAAGCTATTGGATTATCATTGGGGTTGGGGCCAGGGAGCTAGTTTAGAACCAGCACCCAGATCTTTTCCATACTTGCCCTGGTTAAATATGTTGATGTTGGCCTGTGCTTGCCAGTTGCTCTTTCACACATTCAGAGCTTTTTAACCCTCAGCAAATATGTCCAGAAGGTGCAATTAATGTCAAATGCAGGACAATGGCCTGACCCAAGTGTGTGAGTGGTGATGTGGCAACACCTAGTGTCTTGATGTGGGGTCAGAGTTGAGCCTGATGAAGTGTCTGGAATTCCATTCTGAGACCATGTAATTTCTGGATTTTATGTCTTAAATGCATCATTTTATCTTGGAGAAGGAGTAAGTAGAAATACATCTTCGTTTATTTTTAAACATTGTGTTATTGAGATGGGACAAACATATCAAAATGATTCAAAAATTTGATTAAAAAACTAAAAACAACAATTTTATAGTCAAAAGTAATTAAATTGATAGAAATTAGCACATTCATTTATTCATGTACAGAGTGGAGGCTCTGACACTTTTCAACATTGGGCCAATTGCAGGGAAACAGTGAGGAAGACAGTTTCTCTCTTCAAAGAGTTATCACCGTAGGAAACCTGACAGCGATACAGCCGCAACTTTGGTGTTCATGGTTTTGACTTGTCTCGTGTTATCCTCAAGGCTTGACATGAAGCCATTTAGAATTTTGCAGAGGGACAGAGCATGGTGGGTGGAGGTGGTGGGGGCGTCACAGAAGTGACTGTGCTCTGAGGACTCCTCCTCCATCCCTATACACACACACCAACCCTGTTAGAACTCAGTTTTGTTATTATCTACTCCAGTACAAATTTTATAGTAGACAATCTATTATATTCAGGGCTTTGCTGGTGTATGAAGATTTCAGGAATGCAAAGCTGGGAGTAGGACAGGTAAGGGCAATGCAGCAGCTGGCAGGAAGATCAGTGATCCAGCCTGGATAGGTCAGAGAAGGCCCTGTGGAAGACGAAATGCTCATGCTAAGTCCCGGAGACCTGGCAGGAGTGGTCCAGGGAAATACACAGTAGGCAGTCACTGAATATCTGGAATGAATTTTGAAATCCATGCAGAGGAAACAGCATATTGAGAGAACCAGAGGGTGAACAGCACGGCAAATTTTGGAAGACAGTAAGTAGTTCAGCCATTCAACATTTGACAAATATTTATTGAGCATCTACTACATGCTAGACTCTTCTGTAGGGATTGGAGATATAATGGTGAACAAGATAGTGAAGCTCCTGTTTTTTTTTTTTAGTTTTTTTTTTTTATTATACTTTAGGTTTTAGGGTACATGTGCACAACGTGCAGGTTTGTTACATATGTATCCATGTGCCATGTTGATTTCCAGCACCCATTAACTCGTCATTTAGCATTAGGTATATCTCCTAATGCTGTCCTCCCCCCTCCCCCAACCCCACAACAGTCCCCCGAGTGTGATGTTCCCCTTCCTGTGTCCATGAGTTCTCATTGTTCGATTCCCACCTATGAGTGAGAACATGCGGTGTTTGGTTTTTTGTCCTTGCGATAGTTTACTGAGAATGATGTTTTCCAGTTTCATCCATGTCCCTACAAAGGACATGAACCCATCATTTTTTATGGCTGCATAGTATTCCATGGTGTATATGTGCCACATTTTCTTAATCCAGTCTATCGTTGTTGGACATTTGGGTTGGTTCCAACTTTTGCTATTGTGAATAGTGCTGCAATAAACATACGTGTGCATGTGTCTTTATAGAAGCATGATTTATAGTCCTTTGGGTATATACCCAGTAATGGGATGGCTGGGTCAAATGGTATTTCTAGTTCGAGATCCCTGAGGAATCGCCACACTGACTTCCACAATGGTTGAACTAGTTTACAGTCCCACCAACAGTGTAAAAGTGTTCCTATTTCTCCACATCCTCTCCAGCACCTATTGTTTCCTGATTTTTTAATGATGGCCATTCTAACTGGTGTGAGATGGTATCTCACTGTGGTTTTGATTTGCATTTCTCTGATGGCCAGTGATGATGAGCATTTCTTCATGTGTTTTTTGGCTGCATAAATGTCTTCTTTTGAGAAGTGTCCGTTCATGTTCTTTGCCCACTTTTTGATGGGGTTGTTTGTTTTTTTGTTGTAAATTTGTTTGAGTTCATTGTAGATTCTGGATACTAGCCCTTTGTCAGATGAGTGGGTTGCAAAAATTTTCTCCCATTCTGTAGGTTGCCTGTTCACTCTGATGGTAGTTTCTTTTGCTGTGCAGAAGCTCTTTAGTTTAATTAGATCCCATTTGTCAATTTTGGCTTTTGTTGCCATTGCTTTTGGTGTTTTAGACATGAAGTCCTTGCCCATGCCTATGTCCTGAATGGTATTGCCTAGGTTTTCTTGTAGGATTTTAATGGTTTTAGGTCTAACATTTAAGTCTTTAACCCATCTTGAATTAATTTTTGTATAAGGTGTAAGGAAGGGATCCAGTTTCAGCCTTCTACATATGGCTAGCCAGTTTTCCCAGCACCATTTATTAAATAGGGAATCCTTTCCCCATTTCTTGTTTTTGTCAGATTTGTCAAAGATCAGATAGTTGTCGATGTGCGGCATCATTTCTGAGGACTCTGTTCTGTTCCATTGATCTATGTTTCTGTTGTGGTACCAGTACCATGCTGTTTTGGTTACTGTAGCCTTGTAGTATAGTTTGAAGTCAGGTAGCGTGATGCCTCCAGCTTTGTTCTTTTGGCTTAGGATTGACTTGGCAATGCGGGCTCTTTTTTGATTCCATATGAACTTTAAAGTAGTTTTTTCCAATTCTGTGAAGAAAGTCATTGGTAGCTTGATGGGGATGGCATTGAATCTATAAATTACCTTGGGCAGTATGGCCATTTTCACGAAGCTCCTGTTTTTACAGAGCTTGGGGAGAAGAACTGTACTAAACTAACAAAAAGTAAACAAGATAATTTCAGACAGATAGAATTATAAGTGGATATGCCAGAGTGATTAGGAATAAAGCTAATAACTTAATGGCTATTAAATCTTATTAAAAGCCACAACTTTTACATTAAAAATGATTATTTATTTGGAGGATTGAATGTCTAATTATATTTTAGGGAAACTTTTATGTTATGGCAGAAGAGTCCTTTTGTCTGTTCCTCAAATTGCCAAAAGTAAGATTAATCTTGCCCATGGGAATGAATGGGGGCATAGGCAGGTGATGAGAAGAACCCAGAAGGTATCAAGGAAAGGAAGAAGATGGAGAGAGTGGTAGAAAGAGTGAGTAAAAAGATCACAGTGCATATTGTGGAGTGGATTATTAATAATAACTGCTGGTTTTTTTTTTTTTTGAGTGCTCATCATTGGCCAGGCACTGTGCTAAGTGAATTAGATCTATTAATTAACTTTATTTTCATCACAACCCTGTGAGGTAGTTACTATTATCATCTTCATTTTATGGGTAAGAAAACTGAGATGGACTATGCAAAAAATTGAAACTGGACCCCTTCATTACACCATATACAAAAATCAACCCAAGATGGATTAAAAACTTAAATGTAAAACATAGAACTGTAAAAACCCTGGAAGACAGCCTAGGCAACACCATTTTGGACACAGGACCTGGCAAAGATTTCATGACAAGGACTCCAAAAACAATTGCAACAAAAACAAAAATGGACCAGTGGGACCTAACTAAAGAGCTTCTACCCAGCGAAAGAAACTATCAACGGAGTAAACAGACAACATACAGAATGGGAGAAAATATTTGCAAACTATGCATCTGACAAAGATCTAATACCCAGAATCTATAAGAAACTTAAACAAATTTACAAACAAAACACAACCCCATTAAAAAGAGGGCAAAGGACATGATCACTTCTCAAAAGACACACACGTGGCCAACAAACATATGAAGAAATGCTCAACATTACTAATCAGAGAAATGCAAATCGAAACCACAATGAAATACCATCTCACACCCGTCAAAATGGCTACTATTAAAAAGTAAAAAAATGACAGATATTGGCGAGGTTACAGAGAAAAGGGAATGCTTATATTCTGGTGGCAGGAATGTAAATTAGTTCATCATGCAAAGCAGTTTGAGGGTTTCTCAAAGAACTCGAAGCACCATTACCATTTGACTCATCAATTCCATTATTGGCTATATACCCAAAGGAATACAAATCATTTTATCATAAAGACATATGCACACATATGTTCATCACAGTACTATTCACAATAGCAAAGACATAGAGTCAACCTAAACACCCATCAGTGGTAGAATGGACAAAAAAAATTGTGGTACATATATACCATGGAATACTATGCAGCCATAAACAAAGAACAAGATCATGTCCTTTGCAGCAGCATGATGGAGCCATTATCCTAAGTGAAATAATGCAAGGAAGAGAAAACCAAATACCACATATTATCACTTATAAGTGGCAGTTAATCATTGTGTACATACGGACACAAAGAGCAAAGAACAGACTCCATGGCTTACAGGAGGTTGGGAGGAGGGCGAAGACTGAAAAACTACCTATTGGGTACCATACTTATTACGTGGGTGATGAAGCAATCTGTACCTGAGACCTCCATGACATGCAATTTAGGTATACCGTAAACCTGCACATGTACCCCTGAATCTAAAAAAAAAAAAAAAAAGAAAACTGAGTCAGAGAGAGGTTTGATGAGCTGTCCAGAGGCATAAAGCCAAAGGCGAGACTCAAAACCAGACATCGTGTCTCTGTGGTCTAAACTCCTCATCATGAATCTCATGGCTGCCCTCAATGGCTTTGGTATGCCTCAGTGGCTCCTCTGTCCTGTGTTCATTTACTGTGCCCGCAGAACTGGGAGACTCATTTTTGGAGTTCCAGCGTCAGCCCAAGCTTGTGATTTTACAAAAGCAAGTTAAGCCTCCCTGGTGTCAAAGCTTTGGACTCAACCTTCTGTTGCCTTCTAGGGATGTCACCCAGGTAGACTTTGAGGATCTTGAGACAAAGGTGGAATTCAATACAGGATATTTTCAGAATCTCTGTTTTGCCCAAGAGATAAAGCTCCCACCAGGTTGCAGATGGTCCCTCTGATTTATTTTTCAGTCCATCCCTGGACCTCTAGGATAGCCTATGAAAACCCTGGTGGTTTAGTATCATAGAATTGAAGCCTGGCAAGGAAATACCAGGGTTTCCTTCAGTGATGTCACTTTGATGACAATCTGGAAACAGATTTTAATGACCTTCGGAAAAGGTGAGTTCATGGCATTATTAGGTCATCCATTCTTATGTTTAACCACCCTGTGATCAGCACATTGTTTTCCTCTTGTACTTACTGTGACTCCATTGCAAGTAAAAAAACCCTTTCCCACCTTTTATGTACTTGAACTCTCTCCAGAATTTTCAGTTATCTAGGCTAAATGCCTAACATTTAAGTTAGATCTAAATTCTAACACAGAGCTTATTCCAGACTCTCTATCAGAATTTTATACTGTTACCTCAAACCTAAGCAGAGTGGGGAGGATTATGTGACAGACATAAATTTTCTTTGACTGTCTTACTGAATTTACAGAGTATTTCTGGAATTGCAATTTGATGTTTACAATATTAATTGCTGCAAAATGATTTCTTTGCATGTAAATGAGCATTGATTTGGCTGATGGGAGACAACTAAAACCGTAATATTATTACTGATATGATGCTACACAGAGGACAGAGCTGGGTTTTGACAGCAGAGGCCTGAATCCTGGCTCCATGACTCACTGGCCAACCTTGAACCAGTCACTTAAATGTTCCACAGCTCAAGTTACTTAGCTGAGAGTGGAAGGTTTATTAGATGGCTTTTAAGTTCTTTCTAGTTTTAAAAGTCAGGGATTCCAAACCATGAGAAGCAGAAAGTAGAATGGTGGTTCCGCGGGACTGGGAAGGTAGGGTGGGAAAGGAAAGTTATCAGTGGATGTAGAGTTTTAGTTTTGCAAGATGAAAAAGTTCTAGCAATCTGTTGAGCAACAATGTGCATATAGTTATCACTACTGCACTGTTTACTTAAAAATGGTTAAGATGGTGAATTTTATGTTATGTATTTTTACCACAATTAAAAAGTCATGGACTCCAGTGGACTTCCTTTTTTTGGCATCTCAGTGAAAATACTCTTAATACAAAGAGGTACACTAAAATTTTAAGTCATATGTATCTTGAAGTCTACATGAACTCTTACTCCCTACTCCAGAACACACACACACACACACACCACACACACACACACACACACACGTTTTCTGGGGAATCACTGTAGAAATGCCCCCTTTTAAGTGCATTTTAATGGCGAGGAAGTTGTCACAGTGTTCCTAACGTGAAGATTGTTTGGCTGGATTCATTTATCGTCAGGAATTTTTCCTTCATGATGGCCTGGAAGAATTTAGAGTTTATCTCCAACATGGGAAATGTTATCCAGCAACTGTCTTCCTTAAAGCTTGTCCTCAAAGCCAAGGAGTTGGCAAAGACTCACATTTGGTGTCTGAGCAAAGAGAGCTGAAGTGATTGCGCCCTCTGTTCACAGCCTATGCCTGAAGGAGGTCCCCACATGGTTTTTCAGTACTGGGCTGGATCCCCAGTGTTGACATGGTGACTCGGAGGAGAGCTGAGCTGCTTTGTGAACATCAGAGCATCAAGATCTAGCAAGGCTGGGGGGCGCTTCGAGGTGGGCCGGCTGGAATGTTGTGAGCAGGAGCAGATGTTCCCAGCAACCTCCCACCCCACCCCTTTCCCTAAATAGTCCTTATTTATTTATTTGGTGCCAGTAATATTTTTCCATTGTGCATGTTGATATAGAATATGTTAGTGCTGCTGAAGCTCCAGAAAGTTTTAGAAAGAAAAATCTGAACAGTCTTCTACTGAACATTTAGAAAAATCAAACCCACTGCCTGCCAAAAAGAAAAAGAGGGACAAATGCCCTCAGCAAAGGAGAAGTGCTCTGGGCTGCTGTTGCTATTGGGATGTTGCTATCCCCACCTTATCTCTTGTAGATTGTGGAAAGCTGTGGACTAACTTGAGGCACAAATTGACTCCATGTGTTTTCCCCCATGGTGAACTCTTGCTTTCTGATCACTTCAGGGCAGGAGAAGAGAGGCAGTGCTTGGTGGGCATGTGGCTTTCTGCTAGTGGGGGTGGGGTGGGGGGGGGGTGGGGTGGATTCTCCAGCTGAAACCAATAAAATCCACTCAGAAGAATTCTTCACAAAGTTAGATGGGAGTTTGACAGTCCCAAAATGCTCACACAATTTCTGCAGCTATGCAGTTAAAAAAAAAAAAAAAACCGAAAACAACAACAAAAAAGTCTTAGAAAAAAAGACAATGGTTCTAAATTCCTCTTCCCACCCACACTCTATGCCTGCCTCTGGGCACGTCATCAGAAAAGCTCACTTTTCAGTGGTGTTAGTTCATCAGTCATTGGAAATACCCCTGTTCAATCATGTCTGAAGCTGGTCACAACATTTTTCTGCTTCTTGGTAGAAGTGTGGTCAGTTTCATCCCCACTGATTTTATCTGGGCAAATGGGCTCCCCTTTAAGTGTGTTGAGGTGTGAATATCAGCTCCTAGAGTTTTCTAATTTTGTATATGGCTAAAAAACCATTCAAGTTTTCTCCTCTCCTGGGTTTGGGCCATCTTTTAAGTTTGTATTACTGCACATGCTGCAACTTGTAGAAGAATGGGTGCTGAGTTGCTATCTTAAAAATGTGTTTTCCTTTCTTTTAAGGATCACAATAAATGGTGTTCTCAGAAACTAGTATACAGTGTTTATAGCAGATTATTTAACAACCTGTGTCCATCAATAGATAAATAGATAAATAAAATATTAGTACATATATATAATGGAATAATGATCTAGTTATAAAAAGGGGTGAAGGGCTGGGCACGGTGGCTCATGCCTGTAATCCAGCACTGTGGGAGGCCGAGGCAGGCAGATCAGCTGAGGTCGGGAGTTTGAGACCAGCCTGACCAACTGGAGAAGCCCCATTTCTACTAAAAATACAAAATTAGCCAGGCGTGGTGGCGCGTGTCTGTAATCCCAGCCACTCGGGAGGCTGAGGCAGGCGAATCGCTTGAACATGGGAGGCAGAGCTTGCAGTGAGCTGAGATCGCGCCATTGCGCTCCAGCCTGGGCAACAAGAGCAAAACTCCAACTAGAAAAAAAAAAAAAATATGGAGTGAAGTAGGGATACATCGTACAATTTGGATGACTCTTGAAATATGATGTTAGCACATTAAAATATTATAAAAAATATGAAATAAGACAGACACAAAAGGTCACATACTGTGTAATTCATTTTATATGATAAATCTGGAACAGGCAAATCTATGGAGTCGGAGAGCAGATTAGTGGCTCCTGGGGGATGGGGGAAAGGGAGAATGATACGGTGTGTTTTTCTGGGGTGATGAAAAAGTTCTCAAATTAGAGAGCGGGAGTGGTTGTATAACATAAGTGCACTAAATACCACTGAATTGTGTACTTTAAAAAGGTTAATTGTATGTTACATGAATTTAATCTAAAAACATTTTTTTAAAGAGGTATGTTGTTTGATTTTTAGAGGTGTCCTATTTTTGTCTGGGTCTGTGCCTTTCCTTCTATGCCAGCCCAGAGAGGCTTATTCTTCACATTCCATCTAAATGATCCGTTTCAGGCCCTTGAACTGGGTACAGTTGGTATTTAGCCTATCTTCTTATATTCTCCCCAGAAATTTATACATCCACAGCATCTCTCAATTTGCCTTTTTTTTCTTAGTGACAAATATACCCTTTTCAGAATCTGTACATCTATGCTCAAGACTAACCCTGATTGCAGGTGAGAAGAACTCTGGAAAATTGGTATAATCTCTGGAACTGGCAGCTCCAGATGAATAATTTGTTAGCTTTTCAAAGCTTTGGAGGTCAGAGTGCAACAAGTGGAGCTTTAAAAAACAAACAAACTGGCTGGGCGCGGTGGCTCACTATTATAATCCCAGCACTTTGGGAGGCTGAGGCGGGCGGATCACAAGGTCAAGAGATCAAACCATCCCAGCTAACACAGTGAAATCCCGTCTCTACTAAAAATACAAAAACAAAATTGGCCAGGCGTGGTGGCGGGCGCCTGTAGTCCCAGCTACTCAGGAGGTTGAGGCAGGAGAATGGCGTGAACCCGGGAGGCGGAGCTTGCAGTGAGCCGAGATCACGCCACTGCACTCCACTCTGGGCAACACGGACTCCGTCTCAAAAATAAAAACAAAACAAAACAAAAACCAAAACAAACAAACCAAATACCTCCTTTGCTTCTGGTCTTTTATGCAATTTCCTTGGCTGATTTTTCTCTGTGGAACGTTCTGATAAAGTGTTTTCCTCCTGCCTATTTCTGTATTAAAGCCTCAAAGTATTGGAAGATGCTAAAATGATCCTATTGGTAAAAGTAGATAACCCTATAAATCCAGTAGTCATTGGGCAATTGTAATTCATATTCTGGGAGTGGGAGCCCCTGACTAGGAAGAGACCCATGACTGAGAGGAGGCGGCAGATGAGGATGGAGTGAATGAGCAGGAAGGGAGTCAAGTGGGCCCGTTAGAAGCAGAGGAAAAGGAATGAGGATGGGTGTTTAGGGCCTGGAGATTTTGCATGCACTGCTCCTCTGCTTCTGTTGATGATGCTACAAGAATCTCTAGATAGAATTGTACTTCACTTTGGTAATCTGGTTCCTTGTTCATGTCTCTTATCCTCAGGAAACAAGGACAGCAGCTTTCCTACTTAGACAAAGAAGAACTGACTTTATGAATAAACTTAGTGTTGAATCCCTGGGGGACCCAGATTGACAAGACAAGCTTAAGTGGAGGAGCTACTGGAATCAAGTTCCATGTACCAAAGGTAAAAATCAATCTTCTTGTTCAAGGAGAAAGGACTGCAATAGCTTTTTAACAGCTCTCTGGACTTCAGATAACTAGTCAATATTCAGATAAGCTAAGTGATAGTTAATCAAAAACACACACTGAATTTATCTCGAAGTTCATGGGTTTTAAGATGATGGAGATTAGTTATCGTAAGTTTGAGGAAGTTCAGCAAATGCTCCTGGGGTTGAGTTTGTAGACATAGAAATTCTTCAGGTAAGAGTTCAGATGACTCAGAAGACTCTGCATCTGATCATTCATTGTTTACAAGCCCTTCTCAGTGGCATTAAAAAAGTGGTCCTTTCATAAGAGTTTCCAAACAAAGCCAATATGGGCAATTCTTAAGAGAATAAATTTTGGAACTAAAAACATTGTTGTTTTTGAAGTAAAGTATTAAATTAAGACAGCAGAAGAATCATTCGATCTATTCTTATATGAGAGGTTCTTCATTGTCTCCCAGTGATACCCTCTTCTTAGTGCCTGAGACACACACAGCCAGGAAAGAGCCCTCCTATCCACAGGTGATTAGATTGGGGTGGGCAAGAGAATGAAGATGGACCAATCAGATCTCGTCACCTGGAGGAATATGGAACCAGGGCATAGGAATGTATCAGTTCACTCTGAGTATCTAAGGCATCATGCTGCCCTTACTATATGAATGATTAAGTTGAGAAGCTGGTCTACGGAGAGAAGAGAATGAAATATATGTGCAGAGAGAAGCAGTCATAAGAGAAAACTTGGTCCCAGAGAGAGAGAGAGGGAAAGGAAGGGCAAAGGTGCCTGGTGACTTTCTGGGTTCCCTAAGGCCAGCTCTGGTTCCTCTGTTTGGCCTCTTTGAGATTCCCTTGTGTGTGTCTTCATGATGAACTCTTTTTATTCATGCTGGCTTGAGTGGGTTTCAGTTTCTCACACTCCCAAAATGATCCTCAAATAGTTCAGTTCTCTGCTCACCACCTAGTGCCAGCCCCTCCAGGGCAAATGGTGATCTCCATTTTAAAAGCTTTTCAGGGATGAGGATTCCAACTCTCATAAAACCGTATTCCAGTGTTTAGAAACCTTTAATTAGAGTCTTTCTTATTCCACACCAAACTTTTACAGAAATGATAGTCCATTTTTCTTCCTTTTTTTTTGTCCAGTGAGATAGGTAGCAATTTTTTTTCTTACTCAGAGACTTTAGATCTTTTATTAGTTTTTCTTACTAGTGAACTTACCTCATTATAAGAATCAGATAGGAGGTGTGTGTTAAAAATTCAGATTCCCTGTCTACTCTGGATCTGATCCAGAGATCTAGAGTGGAGCTAGGAATCTGTATTTTTAACAAGCACCCCTAGCAATTTATATAATCAGGGAAGTTGAGAAAGACTGTATTTAACGATAGTTAACAAGTTACCCCTTGTGATTTACTGTCTCCAAAAAAATGTGTCACTTCTAATTGCCTCCCCACCTATGTCTACAAGTTTAAACTCTTCATTCTTTCCAAGGCTCAGAACAAATGCCAGTGTTTTCATGATCCCACGGCTGGGGAAATCTCGTCCTCTATTTTGAGTTTGAGAAAGTGGTGATTGAGCAGCACTTGGTACAGGAGAATCTAACTTTGACCTTTGTCTCTGGCTTCCTTATGGAATTTGTTCTATTTTTTTCTATTATGGTTATTCAGTGACCTGTCTGGTATTCCCTGTCAGACTGTACATCCATCCACACAGGAATTCTTTGGAGCATGCCACAGAGGGCTATGGAAAGAATAGGTTCATGCAGGGTGTGTGTAGGGCCTTTTGGTGATCTACCCTGGAGGCCGTCCTGCTGTGGCTCAGGGGTTATAGGAGAGCCCACCCTGTTGAGAACAATTGTGGAATTCTCTAGGGCCAAATCCAAAGAGGACTTACCTCTCAATGTGTGTCCCCCACCCCATTGAGAGTGGCACAACAATTTAAGGCCTTTATTAAGAAAAGGTCTACCAGGGTGAGTGGGGAAAGAAGCTGACTTTGGGGGAAATGCAGTTTGTCAAGTGGCAGTGGTATCTTCTTCCTCTTTTGCCTTGGGGAAGAGAAGGTATTTGTTTTGCTCCTTCTACTTTCTACAAGATTGAGGGGTTTAGTCTATTATTCTCTCCATAGTTAGAAACACAGTTTATTCTCTGAAAGTTATTATGCTCCTAAACCTGAAACCATCAGAATGTGCAGCATTGCCCATGAGGGGAAGGAGCTAGAGAGAGATGGCAGAAGGAAGAGTGTGCTGATATGGGGCAGGAGGCAGTCTGCTTTCCCACTGTCTGACTTGACCAAGGGGATAGGGTGTTCCCTGTGGTCAAGGGAAGACTGCCAATGGGGACAGGGCTTAAGTTATCTTGCTAGAAGCCTCCAAGAGCGATGTCTATTTGGGTGAGGGGACCTAAGCCATTAAAAGGTGTGGATGGGCCATCGTTTTAGTTGATAAGGGTTTTTAGTGGATAAGGGTGGGGAGGAAGAGGCAGAGCCTCCAAACCTCAGTGGCTTTCCACGTGGTAGGTACTATGCAGGAAGAGGTCCCTGAGTGATATGGTTTGGCTGTGTCCCTACCCAAATCTCATCTTGAATTCCCACTTGTTGTGGGAGAGACTGGGTGGGAGGTAATTGAATCATGGGGGCAGGTCTTTCCCGTGATGTTCTCATGATATTAAGTCTCATAAGATCTGATGTTTTAAAAAGGGGAGTTTCCACAATAAGATACCATCTCACACCAGTTAGAATGGCAATCATTAAAAAGTCAGGAAACAACAGATGCTGGAGAGGATGTGGAGAAATAGGAACACTTTTACACTGTTTTTGGGACTGTAAACTAGTTCAACCATTGTAAGATGGTTCAACCATTGTGGAAGACAGTGTGGCGATTCCTCAAGGATCTAGAACTAGAAATACCATTTGACCCAGCCATCCCATTACTGGGTATATACCCAAAGGATTATAAATCATGCTGCTATAAAGACACATGCACACGTATATTTATTGCGGCACTGTTCACAATAGCAAAGACTTGGAACCAACCCAAATGTCCATCAATTATAGACTGGATTAAGAAAATGTGGCACATATACACCGTGGAATACTATGCAGCCATAAAAAAGGATAAGGATGAGTTCATGTCCTTTGTAGGGACATGGATGAAGCTAGAAACCATCATTCTCAGCAAAGTATTGCAAGGACAGAAAACCAAACACCGTATGTTCTCACTCATAGGTGGGAATTGAACAATGAGAACACATGGACACAGGGTGGGGAACATCACACACCGGGGCCTGTCATGGGGTTGGGGAAGGGGGGAGGGATAACATTAGGAGATATACCTAATGTAAATGATGAGTTAATGGGTGCAGCAAACCAACATGACACATGTATACATATGTAACACATCTGCACGTTGTGCACATGTACCCTAGAAGTTAAAGTATAATAAAAATAAATAAAAATAAAAAGGTAAAAAGAAAAAAAAAGGGGAGTTTCCCTGCACAAGGTCTCTTCTCTTGTCCTCTGCCATGTGAGACATGTCTTTCACCTTGCACTGTGATTGTGAGGCCTCTCCAGCCACATGGAACTGTAAGTCCATTAAACCTCTTTCTTTCGTAAATTGCCCAGTCTCAGGTAAGTCTTTATCAGCAGTGTGAAAATGGACTAATACACTGAGCATCCTCTGGAAGATAGCAAATGTATCCCCTTGAGACAGGCAGCATTTGGGTTCCTGCCACAGGGAGAGGAATGGCAACAAAGAACAGACAAAGGGACGGTGGACTTGCCACCCATGACTTATGGCCACTGAAGCACCCACTGCTTCACCACTGAAATGTTTGTGAGGAGCATGTATTTGTCAGGGGGTGGTAAAGAAGAAGAATGAAAGGAGGGAGTAAGAGGGTAGAGTGGGACAGCAGACCTCGCCCCACCTTTGCAACCCAGGCAGTTTGAACCAACAGCTCAGCTAAAGGTGAAGAAAAAAGAAAAAGAAAGCTTTGCACAGGGCATAAGGTAGCTTTAATCACCAAAAAAGATGAAAAAAATAATGGGACTCAAATTGAGATTTTGTTAAGGGAGGTGGCTACCCAGCAGAAAGGGATTTTGAAAGGGGAAATTAGTAGCCATTATTTAGAAAATTAAGATGATTCCATGCTTGTACTTCTTATACCAACATATGTAATGAATAGATTCTCTATTCAGTTTCATTATATCATTTTTCAAATATGAACCCTAGACTAACCTCTGTACTTGAATAAAGGTGAGACCAGGACTGTTATAATGGAAAGATTACTTGCCAGCTCCTGCACAACAATATCATGTTGCCTTCCTAACAGTGCCTTTATAAAGATGATGTATAGATGTGCTAAGCTATCCATTATCATGCCCATTCTTTACATTATTTCTAATTTTCTCCTTAAGTTCTATTTTGTGCAAGGGCTTTTGTAGTTTTATTGAGGTATAATCAAGATATAATACATTGTATATATTTAATATTAGAGTTTTATAAGTTTCAACATATGTATGAAATAATGAAACCATAAACACAATTAAGATAATGAACATACCCACCACTCCCAAAAGTGTCCTCATGTTCTTTTATTTTTATTTACTTATTTTATTTTATTTTATTTTATTTTATTTTTTTTTGAGACAGGGTCTTGCTCTGTTGCTCAGGCTGAAGGGGAGTGGCATGATCATGGCTCACTGCAGCCTTGACCTCCTTGAGCTCAAGCCATTCTCATGAGTAGGTGAGACTGCAGGTATGCAAAAATTAGCATACCCAGCTAATTTTTTGTAGAGATGAAGTCTTACTGTGTTGCCTAGGCTCTTCTTGAACCCCTGAGTTCAAGTAATCCTCTAGCCTTGGCGTCCCAAGGTGTTGGGATTATAGGCATGAGACACCACCATGCCTGGGACCTCATGTCCTTTTATATGTCTTTCTCCTGCTGCCTCCTCCTATCCTCCTCATGCCCCCACTCCCCCAACCGTGAAATCCTCAGGCAACTTCTGATATGCTCTCTGTTATTTTTTGGATTAGTTTCCATTTCCTAGAATTTTATGTAAATGGAATTATTCAATGTGAATTCCTTTTTTTCTGTCTCACTTAGCAGAATTATTTTGCAATTCATCAGAGTTGTGCTGTGTATCAATGGTTCACTCTTTTATATTGCTAAATAGTGTTCCATTGTCTGTATATACCACAATTTCTTTATTCACTCACCTGTTAATGGGTAGTTGGGTTGTTTACAGTCTTTGGCTGTTATGAATAAAGTTGCTATAGACGTTTGTGTACAAATCTTTGTATGAACATATGCTTTTATTTTTCTTGGGTAAATCTGTAGGAAGTAGAATGGATGGATCATATTGTTACTGGAAAGGGGTCCAAATCTAGACCGCAAGAGAAAGTTCTTGAACCTCGCATAAGAAATAGTTTTGGGCATGTCCTTAGGGTAAATTGAAAGCAAGTTTATTCAGAAAGTAAAGGAATGAAACAATGGCTACTCTATAGGTAGAGCAGTGGCGTGGGCTGCTCAGCTGATGATGCTTGTAGTTATTTATTGATTATAAGTTAAACAAGGGGTGAGTTATTTATGAATTTTCTGGGAAAGGGGTGGGCAATTGAGGGTTTCTCCCCTTTTTAGAGCATATTGGGTAACTTCTGAATGTTGCTGTTTCGTTTGTAAACTGTCGTGGTGCTGCTGGGAGTATCTTTCGGCATGCTAATGTATAACGAGCAGTGAGGATGGCCAGAGGCCACTTTCCTCGCCATCTCGGTTTTGTTGGGTTTTCGCCGGCTTCTTTACCACATCTTTTATAAGCGAGGTCTTTGTGAACTGTACCTTGTGCAGACCTATCGTTTTATCCTGTGACTAAGAATGCCTACTGGGAATGCAGCCCAGCATGTCTCAGCCCTATTTTACCTGGCGCTTATTCGAGATGGAGTGGCTCTGGTTCAAATGCCTCTGACAATATGTAGATGTATGTTAACTTTTAAAGAAATTGCTAAATTGTTTTCCAAAGTAGATATAGCATTTTGTGCCCCCACTAGCAGTGTTTGAGGCTCCATTTCACCTATGTCTTTACAAACACCTGCTGTGATCAGTCTTTCTAGTTTTACACATTCTAATCAGTCTGTCATTGTGATTTTAATTTGCATTTCCCTAATGACTGATGGCGTTGAATATAATCATTCCTAAAGAACATCATTTTGATTTTAGTCCGATATACTGAGATCCCTAAATTCTGTTCCCCCTTTTTATAGTGGTCTTTTTCTGCCCAGTTTGTTGCTGAGCATTCCAGTGACATTGTGCTGCATCCTGTTGGCTAAGCTGGTGATAAAGCCACTAATAAATGCCAACCATCTCATTCAATGACATCCCTTATATTGGTGCTGATTATAACCAAATTTTGGGTCTCACCTTCTAATTGATGTGTACTTACACATGAGAAACAGGATCTAGACCCTATATTCTTTATTTATTGATAAGATGTTAGATTTGGGGAAATCAAATTCCTTGGAATTATTGTTTTTTCCCCTTTCGACATGATCCATCTGTTGAAGACACTGAAATTGACCTGGCCTAGTACAAGTTGAGTATCCCTTATCTGAAATGCTTGGGACCACAAGTGTTTAAATATTGTATTTTTTCCAGATTTTAAAATAGTTGCATGTACATAATGAGATATCTTGGAGATGGGGCCTAAGTCTAAACAAGAAATTCATTTCTGTTTCATATATACCTTATACATAGAGCCTGAATGTAATTCTGTATAATATTTTAAATAATGTTGTATGTTTCAATCACACAAGGTCAGGTGATATGGTTTGGCTGTGCCCCACCCAAATCTTACCTTGAATTGTAATAGTCCCCACATATCAAGGGCAGGGCTAGGTGGAAATAACTGAATCATGGGGGTGCTTTCCCCCATACTGTTCTTGCGTTAGTGAACAAGTCTCAAGCGATCTGATGGTTTTATAAATGGGAACTCTCCTGCACAAGCTGTCTTGCCTGCTGCCATGTAAGATGTGCCTTTGCTTCTTCTTTGCCTTTTGCCATGATTGTGAGGCCTCCCCAGCCATAGGGAACAGTGAGTCCATTAAATCTCTTTCCTTTATAATGACCCAGTCTCCAGCACGTCTTTATTAGCAGTGTGAGAACAGACTTATACATCAGGTGTAAAATTTTCCACTGTGGCATCATGGTGGTGCTTAAAAAGTTTCAGATTTTGGAGTATTTTGGATTTCAGATTTTTATATCACTAATTCTGACCGGTATAATTCTTCCCCTGGACAACCCAAGCATTTTACATAACCTTCCACTGATGTATCTATCTCTTAGGCTCCCTAACCCAAAGACTCGTCTACACTAAACACCTATAAGAAGTGGCATAAATGAGTACATTTGCAGATATAGCGTGAATATTAAATACCCTCTGAACTTCTTCTAGATATTAGTCAAATTGATTTTATTTTTTGTAGCATTTTTCTCTTTTATTTTTATTGAAGGAAGCACATGATTACTTTTTCCGCTTTTTCACTCTTTTGGGTCCTCTGCTGAATTCAGAGCTCTTCCCCTGACTTCTTCTCACCAGGTTTAGATACAGCTCCCATTCCATCATGAGGAATTCACCACCCTACTAGGCTTTTATAGTTCAGGTTGTCATAAATCTTTTATTTATAGCTCACAATCACTCTTTCTGGGTGTCTTGCTTCCAGCACCACATATGTTTTAGAACAAAGTTTACTCATATGATTTTCAATTATAATTTAACATGCTTCCCTTTGTATTTCCTGCCTGGCTGTTTTCCATAAGATTTCCAATTCTTACCCCTCTCTTCCTTGACATGTTAGCTCTGTTAGAAAGGCTTAGCCTTATTGACTTTGTAGAACAATTAGAGACATGATTCTTCTATGCATCTGTCCACTATCTTGCTACAAAGATGCTGAGTTTCTTGACATAACAATTTGTCAATATGAAATTGTAAAATATGTGAGCCCTCTCTTGGCCCCTTTAGAAAATTTGGATATTTGAAAGTATCTTTTTGAATTCATCTTAAATCTGATCTTAACAGTCCTAGAAGATTCTAATTTTGAAAAGTGTATATGTGTATATATATATACATATATGTATATATCTATATATATTCACCCGCAATGCATTCTTAAAAGAAATGTCTTTAGCTGATTCATGAATATTCACTGATTTTATTCAATGATAAATCTGCTATTTGACAACTGTTAAGCCAGCATGCTCTTCTTCTGCCTGCTTTTCCTGCAGTCACTACTGTGATTATACTAGCTTTGAAGAGAGAAGTTTGGATTGATTTGAAGTAACATGTGAAAATGTGGTTGAGGTTCCTTACAGTCTCTAGTGGAAATCTGTCCACATCAGAGAACCTCTGCATGAGGTGGCATGATTGGTTTTATGTGTTCCAGGGAGGCCTAGTATTTGAGAAGCTGGGAATGTTTTGGATTAAAATGGAAGCACATTGGCAGAGTGACGTGGGGAAGCTTGCATGATGTATAATGCCTGTCAGCACCCTCCCTTGACCGAGCTGGTGCTTACAAGTCCCTCAATTTAATGAGTCCAATATACACCTATGAGTTTTTATAAGCTAACACCAAAGCAAGTTAGAAAAAGTTGAAACACATATGTTTTTTGACCAACTGTGATATTTTCAGGTACTCACCCATGAGGCTTTCAAATGCCTATAAAATTTTCTATTGGAAGCAGTTTCTGGAAGCAATAGTGTACTTGGGGTCTAAATTTACACAGCCCTTGAAGGTGCATCACCTTCATGATCCAAAGATCTGCCTAGTAGCAATTCCTTCTTCTTCATTCTTCTATAGTTTTGCACTTATACATTTTGGCCAGAAACTAAAATTTTTTGCTTACTCTAATGCCCTTTGATCCATAGAGTTATTCAAATTTTAAAAAGCCTTGAAACTACCAAAAGGGTTACTAACTGGTATAGTTGGGGGAGGAGAGAGGTGATTGTAATGGAATTATCTGAATAACAAAGACTTGATAATAAATCTATTTTATTTCCTACCTTATTGATGAAAATCTTTGGATCTTTGGAACTTTTTTTTTAACCTTTATTAATTTCAATATAGTAAGCATAATATAACTTTTCTCTAATGATTGAGAATGCTGTTGTGCCCGAGGCCTACAGTTTTGGATGTTGACTGTCATTGGGAATAGTTCCTTGCATACAATAGATGCTCAGTAAATATTTACTGGAAAAACAATGAACGCATTGCACAGTACTACCATTCCAGAAATGAGAGAGAAGGACTTAAGTCTTCATTGACCCCAGGGATACATTGCCTATTTTTCTATAAAAGATTGTCTTTTACTCTGTATTTTCTAAATTATTTCGTAAAAAGTGGAACACAAAAAGGATCATTCAACTGAGTGTTAAGTTTAGATGGGTTCTGATTAACTGAGCCTTAACAAAAGATTTTTAAAAATTTTGTCTTTTGTAGAGAAAATGTCGAAAAACACTGACAGTATTAGTAAGAAACAAGTTTGCTCAGATGTAGCTTAAGACATTGTAAAGCTGTCTTGAGCATTCAAGAATGTAGTGGGTTTTGTGTGTGCCAAAACCCTTTAGCTTATACCATCCCAACTCTAAGACCAGAAAGTTCGACAATCCACGGAGTGAAAAGGAGCACAGCTCAAGCCAAAAAGTGTGACAGGATGCACAGTATATATTGTATATTGCTCTCTTTTAAGGTTTGCTTTTTCAAAGAAGACATGAAATGAGTATTCCCTAGCCAGATTCTCTACTCTCTTCATTACAGCATAATTGGCACTGTGGTTTCCCTGACATCTGTACCAAAGATGTTGCTGATTGCTGAACGCATGATATTGGCAGTGGTTGTCAGCTGTTCTGGGTTAGTGCAGCTGATGTAATCACCAAAGTTTCATTCATAACAAGCGCTGGTCTTATAAGGCCCCTTAACCACTCAAATACGGATTTGTGCTGTACAGGTCAAAGATCAAGCATGTATGCAGCACGAAGAAGTCCAGAACGTTCTGGTAGATATTTTATTTGCCAACAATGTTTCTTTCAGTTGTGTCCAATAAAAATAGTTTGAGTGGATGAATGGTGTGGAGAGACAAGGTTCTTATACCTAGAGGTCTCTCTGATCTTTCATCTTTCCCCATGAGATCCCTACTCCACTTTTCATCAAAAGCGCCAGAGACACGCTCCTTCAGGATTGATTCTCATGCTGGTTTCACAGGGATTGATGATGTGTGTTTTTCTTGTGTAGCCATGTGGATGGAGTAACTGATCTTCCTTGTTGAGCAGTTAATGAGTGCTTTTCTTTGCCTGGCAGGCTTCTATTTCTCTTTTAAAACTTGGCTCAGACATCTCTGCAAGGGTTATTTCTTGACACCTCCCCCCTACCCCCAACAACTTTGCTTCTGCTCTCATAATATCATGTGTTTATGTCTGTCAAAGCACTCACAACACTGTATTGAAATTTGTGCTGTACATCTGTCATCCTTTCTAAAGCGTAAGCTTCTCTAGGGCAATGACCGAGTCTTAGTCATCTATGTATATCCTGTCCTGAAGAATTGGATAGCAAAGAAGTATCTTTCTCAAACTGTAGAGTTTGCAGACAACTTTAGCTGGTGCAGGGATTGATTTTAAGTATTACATGGACCCAGCACTCAGTTACATTCAATTGCATATGAGAATGTTATTCCTCTTTATAATTTTTTTCCAATTCATCTGATAATGAGAAGAGGAAATTCTTACTTGGTTCTAACATGTTATTAATGTGTCCCTAACTTTGCTAAGGCTTTATTTTAATTGACCTTGGGGCTTAGAGTCTTTAACAGACAACTGTATCCACCCAGAATGTCATAATATTGTTTGTTTTTCATAGAGTTTATTTCTTTTTTGGCCATCTTCTATTTATGGCAAGTGATACTGGTTTTTCTTTATTGTTGTGATATACAATTTCCTGTTAAATTTTAATTTATTTCAATTAAAATGAGTCAGATATTAATAAAAAGATGTAAGATGATACGTGAGGGTGGCTTCCCCGTCAGATTATCATGTAATATGTAACCTTGAGCAAGTTAACAAGCCTCTGTAAACCTCAGTGTTCAATAGCAGAAAGGAATGGAGTTAATCATCACATTAATATGAATATATAAGGTCAACCATAAGCTTACAGAGAAATCTGTTATGGAAACTTTCTCCTGTTTCTTGAGGATGATACTTACTTTCCTCTCCCATAATCAGTCTTTGTGTGGAAAAGACCGAGAAGTACCAACGAAAGTAAGAGTGTTTTGTTCAAAGCAAGGGCTGTAATAACGGAATAAGCATAGAATTTAAATAGTAGTACATTATAGGAGCTTTACAAACATTGCCTCTCATCCTTAAAACAAGCAATCATTAACTTACACTCTCAGCCCTACCTCCCTGCCAGACAACACAGAAATTTAGTGGCTTCCTCAGATTTCAGCTCCAATTTTTCTGATTCCAACCCACAAACTCTGAACTTTGCCACACTTGCATTACAAAGTGAAGCCAGGAGGGCCTGAGATTCAGAAATCTGTAATGACAATGCATTTAAACATACACATAGTATCTACACAATTGCAAATAATATCCTTTTTTTAAAGAGAAACTGGTTGGTATCTGAGGGCTCTAGAAACCATCTATTGGAGGCCAAAATCATGTAATAGTTGGCCATTCAGTATCTGAAGCTTCACATTGTGTGCATGATCTTTGTGTAGAGGTGGATTGGCTAGAAAGCTTAGAATCTGTGCTTCCCCTTTTGTGTTTTTCATGGTTTTGTAAGAAGATGGGACTCTTAAATGGTCTTCAAAGTGGAAAGAATAATATTGTTTCAAAAGGGGCAGCAGAGATCCCACAATGTTTGGAACGGAGGAAGGTTTCACATCTTTCTTCTGATAGCTGTCAGGAGTAAATACCACTGATTGGCCTCAGAGAATCTACCCAAGATGCTTAATTCCTCTCCTGAGCAGAGGATAACAACACTTCAAAGATTATCCTCATTATTTTATTTGTGAAAGTTGAAGAGTAGATAATCCCAACTTTCCATATTTGTAGTGCTCACAAGTCGATTAACAAACCAACTCTTTACTCCTTTTCCAGAAAAATGCTTTGCATTAACAAAAGTGGAGATATTTAGATTGATTTGCTCCATTAGCTGGATCCATTACACATACTACTTGATATACTATTCCCTAGTGGTTTGTATATGCCACTACAGTGAAATTCAAAAAAAATTTTCCAACCTATATTTGTAATATAAAATGTGTATTTGGTCTTAGTCCCCATTTCCTGATATACAAGTCTTAAAAAAAGTCCTTAGAATCTCCAAAGTGATGTATTTTTGTATGCTAATAAGTTGACTGATGGTTGGCAGTCTCTAGGTAACTTCAGGATGGCTTCTAGTTACAGAAAGGAAGGCAGGAATGGAGGTTTGGGACTTTCAGCCCCTCTACCCAACCTCCAGGGAGGAGAGAAGGGCTCACATTTAAGGTGATCACCAATGGCCAGTGAGGTAATCAATTATGTCTATGCAAAGAAGCCTTCATAAAAACCCAAAAGGACAGGTTTTGGAGAGCTTCTAGGACAGCTGAACATGTAGGGGTTCCTGGAAGGCAGTGCACCCAAGGAGGACATGGAAACTCCAGGCCCCTTGCTCCATACCTTATCCTATGCATTTCTTCATTAGCATTGTTGGTAATAGCCTTTATAATAAACTGGTAAGTGTAAATATATCTATCTGAGTTCTGTCAACTGCTCTAGAAAATTAATAAATCCAAGGAAAGGGTTGTGCCACCTCTAATTTATAGCCAATTGGTCAGAATTACAGATAAAACAACCTCTTGTGATTGGCATCTAAAAAGCGGGGGGCAGTCTTGGGGACTGAGGCCTTAGCCTGTGGGATCTGACACTATCTCCAGGTAGATAGTGTCAGAATTGAATAGAGTTAGAGGATACCCAGCTGTGGCCATTGCAGAACTGATTGCTTGCTTGGTGTGTGTGGAAAAACCTACACACATTTGGTCACAGAAATTGTCTGTGATGATTGTTGTGGTGTGAGAGCAGGGGAAAAACAGTGTGTCTTTTTTCTACTCAAAATGTTATAAGTGCAAATGTCTTAGTCACATTCAAAACTATCTTTATTTTTCTGACTTCATCTTATCTCCATTTGCCATCCACATTACTGTAGAAATAAAATCTTAGAAAATGTCAGGCAAACATGGTAATTTTAGGTTACAACTCAGTACACTTGAGGCTTTCCTTCTATCTCTTTTTCTTGTCCCAGGCAATGGTGCCATCTTCCAGGGTTCCACACAGGAACTCATGGGCCTGCAAACTTATTGGAGCATTCTATAACCCTACTCGCTGGAGCAAAGGGCATGGGGACACAGCTCCAAAGGTGCTGTCTAATAAGGTGTCATTATGTCTTATTCTTGCTGCCCTGATAATTCTACTCCAAAGATTCCTTTGTCTTATGGAATCTTTATTGAGTCTGGACAAAAACCTTTTTTTTTTGGTAGTTTTAAAAGTTTATTTGATGTATTTGATGATCAGCATCTGGTTCTTATTCATATTGGCTGTAGGTTTTTGAAAGTGGTAACAGGTACATAGATAACCAACGTATAGAGCTTGTTTAGTGACTCTTCATCCTCATTATGTTTTCCAGACAACAACACAGATATGGTATCGGATATTCCTTATTTCTTTGGCCCAGACAGCTTTGTTGAGCCTGGCATCAATGGACGCATCTGGAGTGTCCATCTCTTTCACGGCAAATTTCTGGTTCTCTTGGAGTGGCCGAGGGGCATGCTTCTTGAAGCCAACTCCACTGATGTGCTTGTGAATGTCATTGATGGTGTAGTCTTGGGTCACCACCTCTTGATGGCAGAACAGCCCTTCTTCTCACCACCCTTTTTTTGTGGGAGCCATGCTGCCAGGCCTAAGTTGGAAAAGAAGAGTGAGAAGGATTCCCAGCAAACATATTATAACCACTTTGCTTGCTTCTGTTCTTATTGTTTAAGCTAGGACCCAAACAATGCAATCGCAGCTTGAAAGCCTTCCTCACAAGGCCGTTGTCTCTTCCAAAGATTCAAAATTGTATTTTGAACCTCAAAACTGAGTTTGGACCAGTTTTGAGTTGGGCATATTGTAGTT
The DNA here is from genome assembly GCF_006542625.1 of Nomascus leucogenys. Classification (NCBI taxonomy): domain Eukaryota; kingdom Metazoa; phylum Chordata; class Mammalia; order Primates; family Hylobatidae; genus Nomascus; species Nomascus leucogenys. The sequence continues at coordinate 1,138,628 of NC_044398.1, forward strand.
TATTTTATTATAACCCTTTTATGGCTTATACAGACATTTTATATGTATAATGTTCCATGTGTGAAATATTTAAGAAAACCAACCTGAGTAGTGACATTTTGCATTTCTGCAGTAACAGCTTGACTCTGAGGGCGTGAAGCTGGAGTATCCCAGCTGCCTGGGCTGGTAGCAGGCACCCTGGGGAACATGGGTGTGCAGGAGATGGAGGCTGTGTATTGTAAATTCTTCAAATCACTATCCTTCCATATATATGAAACTATTCATTTTTATAAGCCCGATGGGACATTAAATGTTTTGTTGCTTCTAAATCTCACTGTAATGAAAGCTTATTCCTACAGTCTACTGAAGGGTTCAATCAATGTTTTTCTTTTAATGTTTCTATATCCTTCCCTGAATGATAGAGTCAGTAACTATGACCAGTCAGATGTGAAAGAGGATAAATACATTCTTAAGTCCTTCATCAGAAACTACACTTAAATAAAACAATTTTAATTGTGCACATTTGTGATATATGTTGTTCTTTTGAGATGAAGGTATATTTTGGAGGGGGGTAGAGTTAGAGGGCTTTATAACTAGTGGAATTTAGGCTAAAACTGTCAAGTAATATTGCAAGTGTCTAGCAGGTGGCAGCTGTTACCCTGGTTCCTGCATGGCAGGCCCTTGAGCACTGGGTAGTGCAGAGGTTCTGGAGTCAGGTGACTTGATGCCACAGCCTAGCTTTTCTCTTGATGAGCTTCCTCAGGCCCACTCTGTGCATCAGCATCCTGGGCCATGAGGTGGCAATGATAAATCTATCTCAGCAGGTTACCGTGGGGACACAATGAGTTAAAGTATGTGAAGTCAGGCCAGGATGTGAAATCTTAACCATCAAACCTTGCCTTCTATGCAAATCCAAAAGCACATTTTTTTTTATCATAAAGATGATGTCTGGTAGATGTTGTTCAGTTACATCACTGGAAAATTATTAGATATTTACCATGTATAAAGTGCTGTACTGTGGTGGACAGCAGGAATGTGAAATGGCCTAAAACATGGTCTGCCTCCAGGGAATTTAGAAATGTGGCAATAAAATGGGGACATAAAAAGGTGGTTTTCAGAGCAAGATAGTTTGTGCAAAGGGTCAGTTGAAGCCATAATTCTTCAGGGGCTATTAGCTCAGGCTGACATATGCTGGGAGCCCAGGACTTTGTGTGTGATATTCCATTTCATGCTTCTTTTGTTAGAAAGGTGTGTTTCTTCTGCAGGAAGCTTTCCCTGGACCCATTTCTAACCTCTGTGATTACTGGCAAAGAGTGGGGAGGGAATTCCATGCAGGAAGAATATCACACACACACACACACACACACAAAAACAATGAAAGGACTAGAGAGCATGGAGGGCCTATGTGAATTTGGTTCTGTGAAAATATAAAATGTATCATGGGAAATAGTGGGGATGTTACTGAGACGGGCAGGTGATGGAAGCCATCAGTAGCAACTGGGCAAAGGGTTGGTATAAGCAGACTTCATGTGTTAGGGAAAATCCGATGGCATTGTGGAGGACGGAGTCCCTAGGGGCAGGACTGAGTTAGGGAAATCATTAGGAGGCTATCATAATAGTCCAGATGAGGATGGTTGTTGGGACCTACAGCTTAGTACATTTAGAGAGGATGGGATGGTTTCATGAACTATTTGGGAGAAAAATCTGGTGAATTTACTGACTAGAGATCAATGGTGGTATGGGTGATTTGGACTCATGAGAAGGAAGCACAGGAGAAGAAGCAGGGTCAGCTTGGGTGAAAATCGTGAGTGCGAGGAGCCTGTGAAACATATGACGGAGCATCCTGTAGACGTTAGATGTAAGTCGGGAGCTCAAGGGAGAGATCAGGGATGAGAGAGAGACTGTGGCATTACTGGCATATGTAGATGAACTGGGTCAAGGAGGATGTGGAGTAGGGAGAGAGGCAGGTTCAAGATGGGTCCTGGAAAGCACATAAAGGTAGGAGGAGGAAGAGCAACCATAAAGGAGTCTGCGAAAGAATATAGATGAGGGCAGGAACCAGAGTGCAGGGAGCGGGAAGTAAATAGGAGAAAACCTGTGTGGATTACGTTTGTAAAGCTTGGTAGTTAAGATCTGGGGAGAGAAACAATAATTAGAAGAAAATGCACAGAAAGTTGTGTACTACTGGGATGAACCGGCCACAGGGTTGTGACTGCATGAACCAGGTTGATGACAAGCAATAGGAGGTAAGAAAAAAATACCAGGGAACTAGGCAGGAGGGCTCCCCAAGGCTGGGAGACTAGACAGATGGTGCTGCCATTGTCAGAAAAAAGGTCGTCTGTGGTCACACTGTTTCCAGGGACGTGTGTTTCTAGGTTGATCATGGAATGGGAATTGTAAAATAGAATAGGATGTGGTAGAGTTATTATTTCAACTAAGATTTTACTTATATGTACTAGCAAAAAAATGCTAGAATTTTTTTTAATGAACACCTACTTTTTATTTAAATGTGCTGAGGTTGTGCCTAAAAATGACATATTATATTAGTTTGCATTTCTTGGTTGGAAGGCAGGCAGTATCTCATAATGTTTAAACACTCAGACTGCTAGTTCCTGCTTGTTAAAAGTGGGAATAAATAGAATACCTTCTTGAAGAGGTTGTTTTGATGACTAAATGAGATCAGCATATATACAAGCATAGGGGTCAGCACATAATAAGCACTGAAAGAAGGTTATCTGTTATTTTTATTTTTATTTTGATAGTCACTCCTGCATGCAATTTTTATGCAAATTGAAGCTTATTGAACAAGGTTTCAGTCATTTAAAACTTATGATAATTATACATAAGCTTATACTTACTTCTGAGCTACAAGAATGAGATATTCTTACCTAAATAAAATTACAGAAATTCTTAGAAGAAAATAGGTACCTACTTAAGAGAGCTGTTTTTTTTTCCCCCCCACCATTTTAGGAACTCTTTTGCATGCACATGATTGAATTCCATGTAAACTAAAGCTAACAGGTAGACACTTTGGGCACTTTATAAATTATTTAAATCTGTTAGCAAATGCAGGATGTCTATTAAATAACATTTAACCCAATATATCCACCACAGAACTTAGCCTTCAAATTGTATTTGTTTATGTATACTCTATAGAAGAAAAAATTACACTGAATTCAGAAAACATCTCTCTCCAATATGTCAAAGTTACTTGGGGGTTTTGATAATTTTTATTTGTGTGAGTGTGTGTGTGTGTGTGTGTGTGTGTGTGTATGTGCTGAGACTAGAAAGGACTTTATCTTATATCCCTTTTAAATGTGACTTTCTCTGGGATGGTATTTCGGATATTGTAGATACTCAACAAATATTTCTAGTATGCCTACAAGAACAAAATAAAATTTTTGTAATAATTTCTAAAATTAGTTCATTATTTGATGCAGATGTTAGATTTTGTGTTTATTTTAATCACCTCATATCAGGATGGGAAGATATCTCATGTCAATTACTGATATGCTTTTCTTCTGAAATGTATATCTATAGATTATTTCCCTTTCTTTCCCAGGTAATAGAATAATTCATTATGGATTGAGTTCCTAGGAAATTTGATTTCTATCAGGCTGAGATTACTATATCCGGGAGCAACACAAGTCAGGTTTCTTCTCTCATGGAGGATCTGGTTTTCATATCAAGGAATATTCATTTATTTCATTTCCTCCACAAAATTTTGTGAGATATGGTATGCTTTAAGTTTAATCTGAAATACACAGATTTGTAACAATCTTTAAATAAAATTAATTCTTAAAAAGGGTTTTTAACTAACAATTACTTTCCCTTTCCACAACTGTGGTGTTGGCTTTCATTATAAAATGAAAAAAAGGGACAAGTTTGGGCTTCTGGTGCTATGATGCTTGTCAGAAGCTCACTTTAAATAGGGAAATGCCAGATTATTCATTGCACAGAGCAAAATTCAGACTTAAGCTTGAGTTAAACAAATTTCTCACTTCCATTCAGTGTGATATTGCCCATTTGTCTTGACCAAGGGATTTTGTTGTTTTTGTCTGTTTTTTTTCCTAATTTGACCAGCTCTGTTTCCTTTCTTTGGAGAAAAAGATACCATTTCAGAAATGAATCTGAAGTGATTTCAGCATGGTCAATGTGGTCTAATTTGGCTGGAAGTAGAGGTTCATGATTAAGGGAAAGCATGGAAGCTAAGGGCAAACCTGACTAAGTTTACCAAACTTTAACCTGCTTCACTTGCTTTTAGCTGATTTAGCTATTTAAAAAAATTACTTACCCTGAATATCACTTAGCTAAGCAATGTATCTCAAGACTCCCTTCAGTTTCTCTGTGGTAATGGTTGACTAAAAGGTTTTGAAATTACCATTGTGAAACTGAAGGAAGTCTTCAATTTAGGGAGATTTCAGTTTCACAATGGTAACGGTTGCCTAAATTGATTTTCAAAAACTTAGAGTCTCTTCTCGTCCAGTTCGAGCCAGTTGAGACCACTGATTCTTCAGCTGGGCCTGTGCAAATGTACAGTGGGTGACCTTTTGACATCAGAGGGCCATGAGCTCCATCCTCAGATCATGCTAATATTGCCATTTTGCAAACATACATCCTATGAAGAGCCATGAATCTTGACTAATTCTTGCACAGAACACAGATTACCACACTTTTCCTTATCTCCACTCACTTTTCTCTGCCTCACACCACTCTGCTCTGCTATTCCATAAGGATTCCCAATCCCCATCTTTGGGGAGGTGGGTTTGAGACCTGCTTTCCCATCTCTTGGTTTGGCTGCTACATAAATAAATGCTTTCTCTGCTGCAAAACTCATTGTCTTGGTGATTGGCATACTGCATCATGGGCAAAACAGGCCTGATTCAGTAACAGCATCATTGCTTGGGAAAGAGGAGATCTCTAAGATTCCAAAATTCCATCTAGACAATGTTTTGGGTCTTTCTTTTTTAAAATCTCTAAAATATGAATTTCAGTGGATTGTATCATACTTATAAGGCAGTCTACATTGTTCACATCACTTCACTAAATCCTATAGTTTGTATGTGTCTAAAGCTTTACATCTAACAATTAGTGAAATGACATAAACTTCAATGGTGAAGACAGAAAAATATAGGTCTTCTCAATCATTTTTTAGTTTCTCCATTTTGAGATATGCATTGAAAAATGGGCAATATTTACCAAGAGCAAAACAAACAAACAAAAAACCCTTTTTGGAGCCTGATGCTATATGGGATGTGACAAAAAAAAAAAAAGAAATCTTGCACTAGATCCTGTGGTTATAAGGCTAAGGAGGCACTAAAGCTAACGTTTCAGCAGCATGCAATTAAAAACACTCTTGGTAAAGTCTTTTTTCTTAAACATATTGTGGATTTCCCAGTCTCTCTTTCTGTATCTATTTTATATATTCATCAAGGTTCCAAATTCCCTTAATAACCAGAGAAAACCTTTTTGTTTTCCAATTATAGGTAAAGGTTCAAATGCAAATAGACTGTGGGGTTTGAGTAATTCGAATTCACATTAAAGTGCAAGTGACTAACACCAGAGTCCTTCCTCAAAGTGAGGATAATTTGCTACTGGCCTGGAAGGCCTGAAACTGTTCTGTTCTGTGAGCAGGCATAATGCAAATTGGATCTGTTGCTTAATACTTCTTCTTTTTCTGTGTGACTCTGTTGTTTTGAATCAACAGATTGATTCTGTAGCACCAATAACACATTCATCACTTCTGCATGTTATCTCTTGGCTTTTGGATAATGTGTAGCATTGGAATAATTATAACTGAGACTGTTTTGTCATAGATTAAAGACATATGATTTGAAACAAACCTACCTTTAGAAAAAGACATTTGGAACTTGTTATCTTTGTATGCATAGGTTTTGTTTTTTTTTTTTTAAAGACAATCATATGGGAATCAAATGCTTTGACTGACCTAACAGAGAGCAGTAAAGAACTTAATGCATTTCTTTCCTCACACAGCTTTCCTGGCCAGAGCTATGATCTGAATGATTGGCAAGCCCTGTAACTGAGTTCCCAGGAAAACAAATGACCTCACAGATGGAGCGGCTCCATATTAGGAAGTGCAACAAAAGTTATGAAATGCAGTCACAGCAGGGAAAGAAGTTTGTTTGCACTTGGATAGTGACTTTTTGTTTCTAAGGTGCCATAGGGTGGGTCACGCTATTAAGTGCCATTACCTTGGTCCTGGGGGAAAATATTGGGTCTCTTTTCCCCCACTTCTCTCCATTCTTTTTGATCTCAGTTTTTGGCAACACCTTCTAACCATGTGATATGTTTGAGGCTACCAGGTGAGAATGCTTTTTGGCCTGTATTTGATTCCAGGAAGCAGAGCTTCCTGGTTCCTGGCTCTTTTAGAACATTCATTCCCATAGCCCTCTCAGTGGTTTCTCATCATTTGTCTGCGTTGAAGTGTTGTATATTCTTTCCAATATTGTTATAGGAATTCGGCAAGAGCTTAACTAGTACACCCTTTACATCTTTGTTTGATATGTTCAAAAAGCTATGGACGAGTGGGAGAGGTGGAAGCTTTGCCTCTGGAGAAGGGCTTGTTCTGGGATGGGATCTGGAGCTAGGAAGGAGACATCTCAGGAGTATTTCGGTCACCAGCACATCCTGTCAACACAGATATTCAGTTCTTTTCTCTAGTCTTGTCTGAGTGGCCCCTAGCAATCTGGCTGCCCATGTGCCTGACTGTATTCTCTTGTTATCTGAAGATTCTGTACTTATCTTTTCATTGTTACCTCCTTAAGTGCTATCCTAGATACCTTGGGCTCAGAAGATTGTAAACTGAGAAGACTCTTCCTCTGTCTTCCTAGTCTTGATTTTGTATCCTGTCCTGATGATTTTTCCTTTTTTAAATAGACTATTCTTTAGAGGAGTTTTAGGTTTATAGCAACATTGAATGGGAGGTGCAGATTCCCTGTATAACTATCATTTTTTCTTTGTATTGCCTTTGCTTCTTTGTCAAAGATCAGTTGACTATATCTGTATGGATCTATTTCTGGGCTGTCTATCTGTTCCATTGGTCTATGTGTTTATTCTTTTGCTAGTAAGACACTGTCTTGATTACTGTAGCTTTATAGTAAGTGTTGAAATTGGGTAGTTTCTAGCTAGATTAACAAAGAAAAACAAAGAAGATCCAACTAAGTACAACCAGAAATGACAAAGTTGACATTACAACTAATCCCACAAAAATACAAAAGATCCTTAGGGACTGTAATGAACAACTCTATGCAAATAAATTAGAAAATATAGAGGAAATGAAAAAAAATTCCTGGAAACACACAACCTCCCAAGATTGAACCATAAAGAAAGTGAAAACTTGAACAGACCAATAACAAGTTCCAAAATGGAGTCAGTAATAAAAAACTTACTGACCAAAAAAAGCCCTGGACCAGATGGGTCTACAGGTGAATTCTATCAGATGTACAAAGAAGAAATGGTACCAATCTACTGAAATGATTCTGAAAAATTGAGAAGGAGAGGATCCTCTCTAACTCATTCTATGAAGACAGTATCAGCCTGATACCAAAATCTGGAAGAGACACAATGAAAAAAGAAAACTTCAGACCGGTATCCCTGAGGAATACAGACACAAAAATCCTCAATAAAGTACTAGCAAACCAAGTACAGCAGCACATCAAAAAGTTAACACAACAACCTGGTGTGGTGGCTCACGCCTAAAATCCCAGCACTTTGGGAAGACAAGGAAGGTGGATCACATGAGGTCAGGAGTTCGAGACCAGTCTGGCCAACATGGTGAAACCCCGTCTCTACTAAAAATACAAAAATTAACCGGGTGTGGTGGTGTGCACCTGTAATCCCAGCTACTTAAGAGGCTGAGGCAGGAGAATTGCTTGATCCTGGGAGGCAGAGACTGCAGTGAACCAAGACTGTGTCACTGCACTCCATCCTGGGTGACAGAGTGAGACTCCATCTCAAAAAAAAAAAAAAAAAAAAATTTAAGACACCATGATCAGGTAGGCTTTATTTCTAGAATGCAAGGGTGGTTCAACATAGGCAAATCAGTAAATGTGATTCATTACATAAATGGAATTAAAAGTAAAAATCATATGGTCATCTCAATATTTGCAGAAAAAGCTTTTGATAAAATCCAGCATCCCTTTGTGATAAAAACCTTCAACAGAGTAGGCATTGAAAAAACATACCTAAAAATAATAACAGCCATCTATGACAAACTCACAGCCAACATTATACTGAACAGACAAAAGCTGGAATGATTCCTCTTGAGAACTGAAACAAGATAAGGATGCCCACTCTTATCACTACTATTCAGCATAGTAATGGAAGTCCTAGCCAGAGCAATCAGGCAAGAGAAAGAAATGGAAGGCATTCAAATAGGAAAAGATGTCAAACTATCTCTCTTTGCTGACAATATGATTCTGTACCTAGAAAACCCTAAAGACTCTGCCAAAAGGCTTCTAGAACTGATCAGTGACTTTCGCAAAGTTTCATGATACAAAAATCAATGTACAAAAATCAGTGGCATTTCTATACACCTATAATGTTCATGCTGAGAGTCAAATTAAGAACATACTTTAATTTACCACAAACAAAAAAGTGAAATATCTGGGAATACAGCTAACCAAGGAGGTGAAAGATCTCTATAAAGAGAACTACAAAACACTGCTGAAAGAAATCAGAGATGATAGAAATAAATGAAAAAAGCATTCCATGGTCATAGATTGGAATAGTTGATATCATTAAAATGGCCATATTGCCCAAAGCAATGTACAGATTCAATACTATTTCTTTCAAACTACCAACATAGTTTTTCACAGAATTAGAAAAAGTATCCTAAATATATGCAACCCAAAATGAGCCTGAATAGGCAAAGCAATCCTAAGCAAAAAGAACAAAGTCAGAGGCATCACCCAATTTCAAACTATACTGCAAGGATATAGTAACCAAAACAACATGGTACTGGTATAAAAACAGACACATAGACCAGTGGAACAGAATAGAGAACCCAGAAATAAATCCACACCTCTACAGCCATCTGTTTTTTGACAAGGCCAACAGAAACAAGCAAATGGGAAAGGACTCCCTATTCAGTAAGTGGTGCAGGGATAACTGGTTAGCCATAGGCAGAAGAATGAAACTGGACCCCTATCTTCCTACCTTTCATCATATACAAAATTAACTCAAGATTCATTAAAATTCTAAATGTAAGACCTGAAACTATAAAAATTCTAGAAGAAAACCTAGGAAATATCCTTCTTGATATTGGCCTTGGCAAGGAATTCTTGGTTAATTTTCCAAAAGCAATTGTAACAAAAAATTGACAAGTGGAACCTAATTAGACTAAAGAGCTTCTGCAAAGAAAAGAAACTATTAACAGAGTAAACAGACAACCTACAGAATGGGATAAAATATTTGCAAACTATGCATCTGACAAAGGTCTAATATCCATAATCTATAAGGAACTTAAATCAACAAACAAAAACCAAATAACCCCATCAAAAAATGGCAGAGGACATGGGCATATACTTCCCAAAGGGAGACATACAAGTGGCCAACAAACATACAAAACAAGTTTTTCACTGATCATCAGAGAAATGCAAATCAAAGCCACAATGAGATATCATTGTACACCAATCAGAATGGCTATAATTAAAAAGTAAAAACTAACAGATGCTGGTGAGGCTGCAGAGAAAGGGGAATGTTTATACAGTGTTGGTGGGAATGCAAATTAGTTCAGCCACTGTGGAAAGCAGTTTGGCGGTTTCTCAAAGAACTTAAAACAGAGCTATCATTTGATCCACCAATCCCATTACTGGCTATATACCCAAAAGAAATCAAATCACTCTACCATAAAGACACATGCGTGCATATATTCATTGCAGCACTAGTCAGAACAGCAAAGACATGGCATCAACCTAGGTGCCCATCAATAATGGATTGGATTAAAAAAAGTGGTACACATGTACCATGGAATACTATGCAGCCATAAAAAAGAATGAAATCATGTCTTTTGCAGCAACATGGATACAGCTGGAGGCCATTATCATAAGCAAATTAATGCACAAACAGAAAACCAAATACCACATGTTCTCACTTATAAAAGTGGGAGCTAAACGCTGAGTACATATGGACACAAAGATGGGAACAATAGACACTGGGGAGTATTGGAGGGGGAAGGGAGAGAAGGGGAATAGGTTGAAAAACTACCTATTGGTTACTATACTCACTACCTGGATGAGGGGATCCGTGCCTCAAGCCTCAGCATCACGCAATATACTCATGTAACAAACCTGCACATGTACACTCTAAATCTAAACTAAAAGTTAAAGAAAAAAATGTAAAAAAAAAAAATAAAGTTGGGTAGTGTTACTCTTCTATCTTGGCTCTTCTCCTTCAATATTGTGTTGGCTATTCTGTCTTTTGCCTCTCCTTATACACTTTAGAATCAGTTTGCTGGTATTCCCAAAATAACTTGCTGATATTTTGGCTGCACTGTATTGAATCTATAGATCAATTTGGGAAGAACTGACACCTTAACCATATTGATCTTGATTATTATTTAAGTCCTGCTTTGTTCAGCGAGGCACAATCTCATTTATGCCTTATAATATTCCTATGAGGTGAGCAAACTGCAAACACAGGCTCAGATAAAGTAGGTAATTAGTTCAAAGTCACTCAAGTAGGAAATGGTAGAGACAGGATTTGAATGCTGATCTACCAGGCCCAAGAGTTCTTTCTCTGAACCAGTTTCCAAGGCAGTATTGTGAAGTGCTTCAGGAAGCAAGCTCTGGTGTAAAATTAGCAGGGTGTAAACCTTTGCTCTGGTACTCACTGGGCGTGTAACCTGGCTTAGAGCTTAACTTTTCTCTTTTTAGTTTCTTCACCTCTAAATAGAGGAGATACTATTATTAGTGGCTGCTTTAGTTGTTTGGAGCTTCATAGACTTGGGCACATACAGTGATGTGAAAGGGGCCTAGCACATAGTTAAGAGCTTCAGAAGCTTTAGCTACTACCATATGCCTACTCCTTCTTGGTCATAATACCTTTTGGGTCCCAGGTCTTGACACATTTGGGCAATGAAGTCTAAGTATTATAGTAAGGCCAATGACTCCCTGGCATGTCTGGAAGAATGTCTGCTAATCAGTACAAAAACAGTTTTAAACCCAGCAAGTGTGTGCCCCTGTGAGGTGATGTGATGTGATGTGATAATTATGAAGGTTAACAATGGAGTAATCCTTTTATTCCATAGTGTGATAAAAGCCTTATAATTCTAATATGCCAAAGGGACAAAACTTGTCTTAAGTTTTCCCTAATGTATAGATGATTGATATGGAAAATATTTTCCTGAGTGCAAAAAAAATTTGTGTGTCAGAACTTAGGACCAGGGACTCCACAGGGAGAGAAAAGAATGCTGAAATGGCAAGTGAGACACTGAAGACAATCTACATTACAAAATGCAAAAAAGAAATGTCATTAGTAAAGCTACATCTCGTTCTATTTCTAGATCCAGACCAATGTTTCTCAAACTCCATTCATTGTTGCCTCTCTAAGAAGAAAAATGGAATAAAATTAAAATTTATGTCTGTGAATTAGTTAATTTAATTAAAATTATTATTTCCCTAGTGAGAGAAATTAAACATTGAGAAATAATATTTTTCAGATAGGATGAAGCTTTGGAAGAACACAAACCATTGTAATATCTAAGATTTTTTTCGTGCCCCACCATCAACCAATTTTCTCTCTGTTGAGAATGTGTAAATTAGACCACAGTTGACTCACGTCTCCATAAATTTTGCTGCTAGACTCATAACTGGGCTTGATGTCTTTAAAACTTTTAAGTTGATCTAAAATAACTGTTAATGGAGGCTTATTTTTAGCTTGTGACTGAAAGGAGAGAGTGAATTTTGGGGTCCTCAGACATTTGCTTGCCTCTTCATTCCTGGTTGAATCTGATTCTTGGTTTGAGTATGATGGACATCAGCCTGCCATGAGCTTCTGACTAAATTCTGGGCATGTTGTTTAAAGCCTTCTGTCAAAAGGTTCCTCTGTGCCCAGTTCCTCTCACTTCTCTGGACCCTATTCATGGTAGCCGAGCCTGTCACTTTGCTTTCCTCCACATCAATATGCACTCTCTCCATGATTTCTTTTTAATGCTTTTCTGTCTATTCAGAAAGCTGTGTGTGTGTGTGTGTGTCTGTGTGTGTGTGTGTGTGTGTGTGTGTGTTTTCTTTCTAGTTCATGTAGGCGCTTGTTGGTTTTAACTATACTGTAAACTCTTTGTTGAAAAGGACCGACCAGGGATTTCCCTCTCCACTAAAAATTCTTAGGTCTCTACTGAGTACACAGAAAATACCAGGAAAACACTTCTGGTCTTCAACACTCCAGTCTATGGGTAAATCATCTGGAGACTTATCAAAGAAATCCTGTATTCATCATCTGTTGCCATATTTAAACTACAAGTTATGAGAAGGATAGTGAACTAGTTTAGTGACTTCTAGATGTTGGATGCCATGGAGGAGTAGAATCTCAGGAACATACCTTTGGGTATAGAATAGAATTGATAACTTTTTTATTTTGCCAGTTAAGGGCAAATACTAGCAACTCTCCCATATAGTTATATCATTTCATTAAAGAAAGCACAGTTGAATACTGAAGAATAGAAATGATATAATCTTAAAATTATAGTTCTTTGAATTGAATACATTTAACTTTATGAAATACTCACTGCGTTTTCCTTATTATTTCTAATTTTTCCATCTGTGAATGAAAACTGACAAGCACTAGCAGTTTTCTAAGGGTGAACTGATGAGCTCCATCCATCCTTCTCTTGATTGGTCCTTTCTGATATCTCTTCCTTACCTATTCTGGAAATGGCCCCAGATAGTATGCAACAATACACTACAATGGCAAATAAAATAATTTTAAAAATAAAAGTCTGTCCACTGACCATTTCTTTATTTGTATTTTTACATATAGTTGAGGTTCAAGTAGAGAGTATATTCCAGGGCTGAATCAAATTTACTTTTGTGATACGTGTGCCATAACTCCATCCATATTTTTGGGGGACTTTTTTGTTTTATCTAACTTTTGTAAAACAATGATATAAGAAATATCAATATTTTCAGCAGTTAACATTTTGTTTGAATGCCTGTAATCCTAGCTACTTGGGAGGTTGAGGCAGGAGGATCACTTGAACCCAAGAGTTTGAGTCCAGCCTGGGCAAAATAGCAAGATCCTATCTCTAAATAAACTTTTAAAAACACCATTTATGAAACCTAAGCACACCCAATTTCATTTAGATTTTCTTGACTCCAAAATGTTTCTGTGCCATTAGTATTGTGACTCTAGAGCAGCGGATATCCTGGGGAAGATGGAAGCCAAGGGTAGAATATGGGAATATAATACTTGTCCAAATGGCTGGGCATCAGCTCTGATATTTAGAGGAAATATAATGCTTATGAAGTTACTGAAAAGATTTTGTATATTGATTTTGGTCATCAAGACACACAAGTAGGAATTGGAACCTGTGGTCGGTTGTCTCTCCCTTTTGCTTCTGAGTCAGCTACAGTCTCATATTTTATTTTATTTTTTAAAAACAGGGTGTCATTCTGTCATTGAGGCTGGAGTGCAGTGGCATGATTATGGCTCACTGAAGCCTCTAACTCCTGGGCTCAAGTGATCCTTCCACCTCAGTCTCTCAAAATGCAGAGATTACAGGCATGAGCCACCATGCTCAGCCGAATCTCATGTTCTAAATTCCATTTGACTTGTGAAATATACAGTACTCTTCCTGAACTGCTTCATGTATATGAGTTTCTCTGCTCTGCATGTAAGAAATTTCAGGGGCAAAATACTTATTTCTTTTCTAGGTGGATTGTGTGTCATTAAGGCCATTGGAGATAACATTCCTTTTGTACGAGGCCATTTTAAAGTTCTGCCTATTTGTGTGGGCACCCCCGGAGCTTAGTTCCATGTCCCCATCTTAAATGCATCTCTGCCTTGGGGAGTTTTATTGGATAAATGAATTAATTCTCAGCTAATTGGCCATTTCAGTTAAAGAGAATATTCTGATTTCTAAATTATGCTTTTATATTAGGTATTATTGTATGTTATAGACATATTTGAACACTACTATACATAACCTTTAAATGAGTTCTATGGTTATCACCTACCTGTTTTTGAATATTTTAATGTGAATGTTTTTGTAGTAAAATATAAAAACTTTTAGGATTTTTTGGCCAACCTTGTGCAATATTAATTGTGCTTTTTTTGTTTTGTTTTAAATGGAGAAAACCTTACAGAATGCATAAGCTCTATTCTATGTCACTGTCAAAAATCAGTTAATGAACAGGCAGGATGGCATTGTGTGAGAGGGAGACACAATAACTAGGATAAGACAGAAGTTATGGCAGTTCTGGGGGAGTCTCACTAAGTGGGTGTGCCATCATGATATGCACTTGCAGGGGTGATTGATCTGTTAGAAGGGAGGGAGTAAGTGAAGGGGGACAGACGGAAAATGGCATATTGAAAAAAATCATTTCTTTTATTCCAGGTTATGGGAATGGTCATCTGGGAGAGGTTATAGGCCAATGATTCAGATGCTCCTTTAAAGCTTCTGAGTATTTTTGAAGAAGAATATGATGACTGAGGCAGAAGTGGCTCCAGTTCAGATCCCTTACTGCCCCTTATTATCTATGATTAACTTCTCTGACTCAGTTTTCTCACTAGTAAAGTTGGGATAGTAATAAACATATCTTCTGGGATTGTGAGAAGTCTCCACTGCCATTCAGGGTCTCAGGTCGAAGAGGCTCTGCTATCACATACGTGTGAACTTCAAGTTCACTGTGCTTGTCTCAACTCCAATTAGCTCGAAGGGGAGGCGCGTGGACAGTCTTATGAGTGAGACCTGGAAGTGGCTCATACCTCTTTCACTCATAGTCCACTGGCTAGATCTTATCATATGGCCACATCCAATGCAAGGGAGGCTGCAAAAAGGGGGATTACCTATATATTCAAGGAGAAGAAAACATGGATTTTGGTGACAATGGAGCAATCTGTAGTACCAGGTGTAATAGTACTTGACAGAGTGTTTTTGTTACTATGAACTCTCAGCTTAATGGGCCCCATATGCCTGAAAAATACTCATTCATTTATTCACTTGTTTACTCATGCCACACACACTCTTTAAGAACTTACTATGCACTATTCATTATGCTAGGTCTGGTAACTAAAATGGAAATGACTTAGATTTGTTTTTTGCATCAAAAGAGAAAAAAAACCCAAATTTCCAAACATGTATGTGTTATATTGCATCATAACATATAATGAATAGCAGAAGTCATGTAAACCTATTGTCTTTTACTGCATCAGAATTATACACCTAGCATATCTCTTTCTGACTCAATACAGTTCTGACTGAACACACAGAAAACACTCAAACATATCTGTTCATTAACAGTATATTTATTTGATCAAGGAACAAGTGTGCCTGAAACCCATTAACAAATGTAAATAAACCTATTCAATATGTTCCCTAAAAGAATTTAAATTTTAAGAGAATATTTTGTTATTTTTTAGGGATTTTGGCTAAATTCATTGACCACTTTATTTAGTGCTGTGTAGATAGGACCTTTAGCTCTTGGGGTAATAGATCTTATGGGACCAATTTAGTTTTATCCAGGAAAGCAAATTTCCCTGCTCTGAATGAGATCTGATTTTCATTAGATGGGTTTACTACAAGGTTATTTAGTGAAAGTAATGTCCAGAAGTTTCTAACTCAATTTAAATTGAGCTTTTTCTCATCCACCTGCATCCCTGTGGTGCCTGAGTCTGAAAGCATGCTGGAATTTCATTTGGGAAGCTACCATTGACACAATTTGGGCTGAAAGCTTAGCTCTTCATGGAAAATGAATGAAAGAATGCTTAAGCATGACTTTCCTCAGAAGAATAAATTAAGGATTAATGTTACATTTCAACTAAAGTTGGCTAATGATTATTCTCTGCACCGTGGTTTCTGAAATAACATGATTGTTGGATGAATCACAGAAATAAGAGGAAGGAAGGAAAGAACTAGATCAACTCAGGGGGACAAGTTGCTTGGGAAAATAGCTGAACCACCTAAAGCATATTTTAATTAGCCACAGTGGAGCAAACACTAAGTTATGCTTTGGGCTCAACACACCTTGAAGCAGCTAGAGGGATTCTGGGGATGAATAGCTTTAATTTTGTCCAAAGAAAACCACTATATAATACATCTGTTGGTGGTTAACAGATCTTCAATATGTGTAAAAGACTGAAAATATTGTATATTTAAGGTATATAATTTTGGATTCTGCTTTTTCATGAATTGAGCTGTAGAAAGGAAAACATTAGAAATGAGGCTCCCAGACTTTACTTATGAGAACTTTTACAGAAATATTCTAAGAAAAAAAAATTCATCCAACTTTATAGTGCCTGGAGGACCGCTAAGGACAACAACCTAAGGACCTGTTTGACTATCCCCTAGGTAGGCAGAAGAGTGTGCATTAATAATTGTGGAGTCAGAATTGTTGAGTTCTGATGGCTCTTAATTCCATATCACATAGTATCTCTTCTCATGTAGGGTATTGGTCTTCTTAGCAGAACCTACAGGGTGCTGGAGCTGGGAAGAATCTTGACTATAGATTCGGAGTTGGAGAGGGTGGCAACTTAGCATGTCTTCCCTGGAAATGCTGGTTGCTGCAGAAAAGAAGAATCCAGAAGTTGTTTTCATAACTGCTGGGGCTGCTGCCTCCAATTACCATGTAAACTATCTTGGTATTTTCTTCTCTCTGGGGATTTTGGATATTGGAGTGTCTCTGGAGCAGATACAGTGGTTCTAAACCCTGGCTACATGTTAGAACCTCCCAAACAGCTCTTTAAAAAAATGAGATACCAAGACCCACTCACAGATATTTGATTTAATTGATCTGGGTTGGGGCCTGCTTATGTGTATTTAAAAACATTTTCTTTGGGCATTAGTTGTGCAGTCAGGGTTGAAAACCATGGAGACAGAGGGAGCTTGATATTTTCCAAGGACTAGGAAATGGTTACATGCTGGACTTGCTCAAAGCCGAATTCAGTTTTTCTTCCCTTGTCACAGACTTTCCCATTAGAAGACATTTATGGAATAGGTCTGGCATTATTCTTGTCATATTGGATACTAACCAGTAATGGTTCACATTTTTCAGTCTATCTACATTGTTTGTAAATTGTTACTTCAACTATCAAAATTAGTTGGACTAGACCACACTGGCTACTGATTAGGGCCCAGTTAACTTCTCTCTGATGCTTTGAATTATTTTATGGTTTACCCGGTTCCTGTCAGTCAGTGATATGCAAATTAAAATTTGGTGTATATTTTTCATAGTGTATAATTGTACAGTCTGAAATATCCAAACCATATCTATACCTAATCCTTTCCCATGCCACACCCCCATTTCTTTTAAGTCAAATGTACATGCCCACTTACATGTTATAGTTAATGCAAACCTTGTTTTGTAGATGAAATTGGAATGGGTTTCTGTGCACTGTTAAGTTGGCTCTGTGATTAATCCTGTATCTTTGTATTAGGTTATAGTCTCAGGTGGTTACTTGGTTCCCTATAAGGTAGAGGTACTTCTTTAATTATCATAGGTTTTCTTTATGGATACAATTTACTTAGATATTTAAGGTGGGTCACACTGACTCAGAATAATAGGGTAGCTTATTGATTCTATTCCACGAGAAACATGATGTGACAATCCACAAGAAACTTTCATGCGTTTTTGCTTAAAATAACAAAAGAGTCACAAAGGTATTTACCATGATTAGTAAGTGAATGCTTCGTTAGTTTGTATTCTTCTGAAGACAGCTGATCAAGGGAGGCTAAGGATGGCAGAAAGAATACCTAGGGGCAGCAGGGAGTATTCCAGATGGCGCTGGGCTGAGAATTGGGGAAAAAACTTGGAGATGGCTCTACTACTTACTGTATCTGGAAAATGACCTGGTTGAGCTAGATTATGCCTCAGGCTCTCTGCAGTCCTAAGAACGTATGTTTTTGTTCATTACCATATTTTACAACTTTGTTTTTGTGTTAGATGATTGCCCTCATGGAGCTCAGGACCAGCATTTACCTCGTCTTAAATGTCCATGGCATTTAGGGCAGCACTTCTCATTTTCCACAGTAAACTCACTGGTGATACTTAAAAGATTATGAATTTTTGAAAAAAGTCATGCTTCTTCAGTCTTGTCAGGACATCTTAGGAGGGACTGGTTACTGCGTGTTCTAGAGGAAGCAGTTGGGGGCCAGGGGAACATCAAAGGAGTGAGGGAATTAGCGAGGAGTGGAGGTTCCCTGAAAGAACAAGACGTGTATGAAAGGAGATAGGTGTGGGAGAGTTTCATTTAAAGTTTCTTTCCTTGTCTCTGCTTGGAGTTGAAATCTGCACAGATGTCAAATCTGTATTATTATTTTACTTAGAAAAAGTTTGTGAATTATATTTGTTACTTTGAAGCTTTTCTCAACCTTTTGAAAGAAAGATTACTGAGAAAAAATCTCCTAGAAGTTAGTCCACCTGGGTCCAAGTGCCAGCTTGTGCCAACTGAACAGGCTGTAGCTCTGGGCTGATGTCAAGTTGAAGATGGGAATATGAACAAAGAGTTCTGTTTTCTCCAATCCCTTACGGGCCCTTCTGGGCCCTGCAAAAGCCAAATTCAAGGAAGTCTTAGGGGATATGCCTCTAAGGCCGGCCCAAGTGAGGAATCCTTTGAAGTTTCCTGTTTTTTTTGTTTTTTTTTTTTCTGTTGTTTCCACCCCGTGAAGGTTTAAGATGAGACTCTGGCTCCACAGGAAGCAGCAGTTTAGAAGACAGACCTGGCAGAAACACAGGCATAACCAGCTAACCCCATCTCTGGGAGGGCAGGTTTGGGAACAGTCATCTGAAGTTGTATTAGCATTGAGCTGAATTACTGATTTCCACAAAACTGGAAAACATTGTCCTGTGTTAAATAAGATGTTTGCCCTTTGTGTTTCTTTTTCAAACTTTGTTTTTGAAACTTCCTTACACATGACTCTTTTAATCAGTTTGTTTTTCTTTAACAAAACATTAAAACCACTGGATATGTTTATAGGTTGAGGGAGCTGGGACTAACTGGGAGAATATTTAAATTTTTGTTTTCTGTTTTTTTTCCTTCCCTTTTCCCTCCCTTACTGCTTCTGTGGGTCAGACATCCTCTCTCAAGTGCCCGTGCTCATCCTGACACTCTGAGACCCTCCATTGTCACTTGCTTCCTGGGCAGTGTGTCGTGCTCCTGAGCTCTTGGATTCTCGGCCCCACCTCACCTCTCACCCCAGAACAATGGACTGTGTCCTCAGAGCTTGTTAGGAGAAGAGGCCAGTCTATTAATTCAGGATGAGGCGTTAACGGACCATAATGGTCTAAAGCGAGGTCTAATGGACCATAACGGTCTGAAAACATTTTCTGTAAAGGTCTCGATAGTAGGTATTTTAGGCTTTGCGGGCCATACATTCTCTATTGCAACTTCTGAATTCTGTTGTAGTACTGAATAAGCAGCCATAGGCAAAATTAAAGAAATGTGTATACATGTGCCATGTTGATGCGCTGCACCCATTAACTCTTCATTTAACATTAGGTATATTTCCTATGTAACAAACCTGCACGTTGTGCACACGTACCCTAAAACTTAAAGTATAATAATAAAAAAAAATGTACATTGCTGTGTTCCAATAAAACATGCATATTGAAATGTAAATTTTGTACAGTTTTCACTTGCCACAGAATATTATTATTCTCTTGAAGTTTTCAGCTATTTACAAATGTTAAAACCATTCTTAGCTCACTGAGCAAACAAAAATAGCTTGCAGGTTGGATTTGGCCAGGGCCCATAGTTTTCTGACTCCAGGTCTAAAGTGTGAGTCCTCTCAGATAATTTTTCTGTATTTACCAGTACATTAGATTGCTTCAACAGAAGTAATCAGCAATTTCAGGTATTGTGTGCAGAGATATGGGGGAAGCTTCCAATCATAGCTCAGAGTTGACTGCCTGTCCATCTTCCTTCTTTAAGATCAGCTCTGGAAAGAGCTCCATTTTTCAAGTACATCTGCCCAGCTCTATAAAAGCTCAACTGTTGAGTAGGCACTGATATGTCAACAGTCCATATGTGTCATTTATGTTTTAGAACACAGAAGGCTCTGGTTCATAATGCGAGTCAATCATGAAGCTCTGCTGATTTGTTCTTGAAAATTCTGTGCGTTCTTTTTTTTTCCTCAAATCTTGCTGTCCTGTGGTAACATTTGTCAAGAGTGGGCCACTTTCCTTGTTTCCCTCTTTTTTAAGGTATGCCAACTTTGGGGGATATGTAACAATGCCTAAAATCCCAATGGCTTAATAAAGGTTCTCACTTACCTCAAGTCCAATGCAGGCTGATGTCCTTGGAGGTTGGCGGTGTGAGTGGGGGTGCAGGTTGGAGAGGTATCTCTGCTTTATTCAGTTCCTCAGGGACTCAGGCTCTTTCATGTAATGGCTTTGCCATTCCTCAACACCCAAGAGCATTCCACTGGATCCTCTGCGTCTGACTGGCAGACAATAGAGCATGTGGAGGATCCTGCAGGAAGTGTTTTAGGGTCCAGGCTGGGAGCTCATATGGGATGTTGGCCAGGAACCTCGATTCCTTTCCATGTGAGACTCTCTGTAGGGCTGTTTGGTCCTCTTCATGGCATGGCAGCTGGATTCCATGAGCAAGTGTTCAAAAAATAGGAAATAGAAACTGCCAGTATTTTAGAGCCTAGGCCTGGAAACAAGCACAGCGTCACTTTTGCTGTATTTTATTGTTCAAGCAGTTACAGAGACTGTTTCCATTAAAGAGAAGAGGCTATATTTCACCTTTTCATGGGAAGTGTTTCAGAGAATTTGAAGCCAACTTGAAACCAACACAGGGTGTTATGTTGAGAGTAAATATGAGTGAGTGCATGAGCATGACACTAATTCAGAAGTCCTCATCTCTATTCATGCCCCGCTGTGAACTATAGGTCAGCCGTCCTAGGAGCATGTTGGAGTTACAAACTGATTGTTTAATGCAGGGGTTGGCAAACTGCAGCCTGTGAGCTAAATCTGGCCAGCTATATTGACACACAGCAATGATCAGTCATGTATATGGTATGTGCGCTTTTTACACTACAACGGCAGAGTTGAATAATTGTTATAGAGAGTGTGGCCTGTAAAGCATACTCTGTAATCTTTTACAGAAAAAGTTTTTTGACTCTTGCTATAAAGAGACTCAAAAAATCTCCCATCGTTAGGACCAAGTGCAAATAAGCTTGCAAAACTCAGACCTGCTATTGTGATCGACATGAGGGCACACACATTACTGATGGTCATGAATTGCTCTGTCTTTATTAACAGAGCCCCTGAAAAGTGAGTGCATTGTGCCTTGAAATCACCCAGCTCTCCTGGAGAATAAAATGTTCTGGTTATTTGAGTGTGTTTGCTCTTGACAATCCCTGCCTGGAAACTGGCAACAATCTATATGTTTCATTCCATCTTCTTCCTCTCATCCTCCAACTCCATTTCTGCAATCATGGGTGCAGTCGGTAGGACCGCAGGTGTGTTTTTCATCCTAGATACTTTGGATGGTGCTCCTGAAAGAGTCTTCTGGAGTTGAGTGGTTGTAGGCTTTTTGTGGCTCTTCTCAGACATTGCTTGCATTTTTTGGCTGGAGAAAGATTTCTCACTCAACACCCTTTCTTTTAGAGCAAAGTTCCAAGCACTGGTCTTATGTCTGTTTTTGTTTTTAAGTCAGCACTAGATTATCTGTATTAGTGGCATGTGTACATATTGTAGGGATAAATTAAAAATAAATAATCTCTCATTTGGAATTGACATTTGGAATTTTCTCTCTTTCTCCCTGTCCCTTATTTTCTTCCTCTCTGAGGCAGTATTTTAGTCAAGTAAGTGTTCAAAAATAATCCACATCGAAAATTCACTCATAAAAAGCCTCACTGGGGAGGTGTTCATCAAAGGGTACAATGTTTCAGTTATGCAAGATGAATAAATCCTAGAGATCTACTGGATAGCATGCTGCCTGTAGTTAACAATATTGTATTGTATACTTAAAATTTGCTAAGAGAGTAGATCTTATGTGAAGTGTTTTTGTCACACACACAAAAATAATAAATGAAGGTGGGAGGAAACTTTTGGAGATAATGAATATGTATGTGGCATGATGGAGGTGTCGGCTTCACAGATATGAAAGGACATTCATATCTTTCTCTTGTGTTGAAAAGTTCTCTGTTATTAGTTCTTTGATTAAACTTTCTACCCAAATCTCTCTCTCTCTAATTCTGCTTTAGGGCCTATAATTTTTAGATTTTCCTTTTTAAGGCTATTTTCTAGATCTCATAGGTGTACTTTATTCTTTTTTTCTTTTCTACTTTTTTCTGTATAGGTGTATACATATCTCCAAACTCATCAAGTTGTATACATTAAATATGTACAGCTTTTTGTATGTCAATCATACTTCAATAAAGTTTTTTTTTTTTTTTTTAAAGCCTCACTGTAGGAAACCTAATGGTTTCTTTTCAAACTTCGTCCTTTCCCCTCCATCTTTCTCTCCATCTCTCCCTCCCATCTGCTCCTTCTGTAACAACAGAGAGGGTTTATGGTCATACCAATGACTTGGACTCTTGAGAAGGATGTTTTAGATTACATGTGCTGTGTTCCCATTTACAAAATGGGTCCCTTGGTTAACATTTTATCGAAAGGAACATGGAGAAGGATCTTTGCTCAACCTGTGCTTTATCATCTTGTAATTCATTTGGAAGAGCTAAAAAGAAACCTCTAAAGATTTCACTTCCCCAATGGTTGAACTAGTTTACAATCCCACCAACAGTGTAAAAGTGTTCCTATTTCTCCACATCCTCTCCAGCACCTGTTGTTTCCTGATTTTTTAATGATGGCCATTCTAACTGGTGTGAGATGGTATCTCACTGTGGTTTTGATTTGCATTTCTCTGATGGCCAGTGATGATGAGCATTTCTTCATGTGTTTTCTGGCTGCATAAATGTCTTCTTTTGGCGATTCCTCAGGGATCTCGAACTAGAAATACCATTTGACCCAGCCATCCCATTACTGGGTATATACCCAAAGGACTATAAATCATGCTGCTATAAAGACACATGCACACGTATGTTTATTGCGGCACTATTCACAATAGCAAAGAGTTGGAACCAACCCAAATGTCCAACAACGATAGACTGGATTAAGAAAATGTGGCACATATACACCACGGAATACTATGCAGCCATAAAAAATGATGAGTTCGTGTCCTTTGTAGGGACATGATGAAACTGGAAAACATCATTCTCAGTAAACTATCGCAAGACAAAAAAAAACCGCATTTCACCATAGGGGAATGAACAATGAAATCATGACACAGAAGGAACATCACACTCCGGGACTGTGGGGGGGGGAGGGGGAGGACAGCATTAGAGATACACTAATGCTAAAGAGAGTAATGGGCAGAAATCAACATGCACATGATACATATGTAAAAACCTGCACATGTGCACATTACCTAAAACCTAAAGTATAAAAAAAAAAAAAAAAAAAAAAAAAAAAAAAAAAAAAAAGATTTCACTTCCCAAGAAAGCCATAGACTTGAGGGCCTCCAGCAACGATGCTTTCGGCCTTCTTTAGACTCCACAACAGCATGAAATTATGTGTTCTCTTTTATTATTTTTTTGCCAATTCCAATTTGTTTTTTTATTTTATTCCTTTGATTTGTGCTAATCTGAAATAGGCTGTTAATCCAATACAGCAGAAACATTCACTGACTTGATTCTTAGCATTCTGTAAACATTTAGCAGAAGTCGGAATTAGAGAAGTGATAATGAAATGGGTGTGTGTGTGTGAGGTAGGTCTCCTTCCCCACCTTTGCCCTTTACCCTAACATGGCTCCCAGATTCTGGTAAGCATAGTGGAAAGAGTGGAGTGGCTTTATTAGAAAAGGGAAGTGGCAGAAGAGAGCCATGTAGGAATTAACAACTTGGGCCTACGGATTTTGGAAAACACCTTGACTCCAAGATAAACGTGTATTTTTTTCGCCCTACAGACTACAAGAGCAACTTGGGAGGTTCTGATCAGCAAACGTGGCTATTCCTAAGCTCACAGTCAACACACTTCCCCCAGGAAGTGCCATCTTTCCCTCACATATGAAGCCAGCCTGACTGGCTGGATCAATCTGAACCATCAATGGGGTGGCCAATGCTATATGCAGATTACTCTGAAATTCACTCTCTGGGATACTATTTGGCACATTAGTCCAGTTGAGATTGACTAATTAGTGCCCTAGCATAGTAAAAATGTGGACGCCCTTTTCTACTCAGCAATCTTGGCCCTCCCCAATGCCCCTTTCAAAATATGAAATATATTATACAAAGTACTTCTGCCTCAAAGGAGCTGGATCCATTCTTAACCCTTGGTATCTTTCAAGGATGTGGGAATGAAGATTCAGTATGTCCTGAGCATAACAGTTTGCACGTAAGAAAATGAGGGTAGAAGGATGACATATGTCTTGCCTGAGTTCTATGAGCCTTTAGCAAACTGTAGATCACCACAGTCCTTTCCACCTTTCTCTCCTTCACTGACTTTCTTCCTCCCTGCTTGACTGCACTTTCTCCATCGATCACTGTCATGCTCTAGGCCAGTGTCTATGACAGACCCATGGACTTCAGCTCTAGCTACTAAAGACCTGTTGTTTCCCTCTTCTCTTACATAAAAAAGTCTGTGTTGCTTTATCCTGTATTTGTGTCTTAGGAGAACATTTGCTCTCTTAGCAGTTGTCAACTATCATTTCTCTTGGGCAGAGACTCACTCTTTTGGGGCTGTGGTGCTGGCTGGCATCAAGGTTTCAAAGAAGGGACTGGAGTTACTCTATGGGAAGCAGAAAGAGACATTTGTGGCAGCTGACAAGTTGTGGAGGAAGGATAGCAAAGAGCCATGCACTAATGGGATGCTTTACAGGGATGATGAGACACACCATCTTGACTGGGCGCATCTTTAGTGAATTGCTAAACTTATAAGTCATTTTGTAAGAATAGACTTCTTTGTATAAACTAGAGAAGAGGTTGAGTTTCTGACTGGATTAGTGAGGAGTAAAACAGAGTTTGTTCAACACTGAAGGCAGAATGAGAAATGGCCTTGTGGGAGCAAGTGTCAAGGGACTTTAGAAACCATGGGAGGGTTTGGACTGTCACAATCCATGGCATTAAGAGCTCAGGTCAAGTGTATGTAGGTTTTTGAGGGTTGAGGAGGCCTGAGATGACGTTATCTGGAGCACACAGGTCAATCTGACTAAAGCAATATGATGCTTCATTAACTATTGCAACAGTCACATGTGAAGCCCTTCACTAGTCCAATAGGCTTAAACTTGGCTAGGAGAGGGACTGAAGTTTTCAATTGTTTATTTTTGGGAGCTCAAGTTAGGATACACTTGAGTAAAGTTACCAAACAGGAACATCTTTGACCACTGAATCCTGGGGATAGTAGGGTGCAGGGGACAAGTCAAAGTAGATAGTGGGCACTGAAATAACTGGACTGTGGTCCTCTGTGTGCCTGTCTTTGCTTCTCTATCTCTGTCTCTGTTTCTCTGTTTCACAAAATGGAAACTCAGCATGGAGGAAGCAGGGTGGGTTGTGAAGTCAATGCTAGTTTGGCTGGCATTTTCCCTGGGCAGAGGAGGTGCCTCTCTTTCTTTGATTCACCCCTTCCCCAAATTCTCAGCCATCAAGGTTGAAATGCCTTGATCAGGTTGTTAAGGACTTCTGTTTTTTTTCTATTAGAAATAAGCCCTAAAACAACCACTGTTGAAAGAAGTTCCACCTTGATTTAAAATCTCAGTATAGTTCAATGGCCACTATCAGACCTGGGATGGAGAGTGTGGAGGAAGCAGAGCACCAGGAGGGGTGAGATGCAGGAAAGATGTAATGGTTACAGAGTGTCCTCAGTTTTAGGCACTCCTTGTTCATTTGAATTTATGCAGCAACTACCATGCAAACAGCATTATTTTCTCTTTTTTTGTTAAATGAATTACTTCATGCACTTCCTTGACTCTGGGAATATAATGGCTTCCCAGGATCTCAGGAGTGAGGCTACATCTAAGGTCAATTTCAACCAGAAGGCAGCTGTAATTTCAGGAAACCACGAGATTGAATGCAAGGATGAGCACTTGCATTAAAGAACAAGTCTTTTTGTATAAACCAAGGCACAGAAAGATTAAATAACTTGTTCAAGGTTGTGTGGCTACTGGCATATGAGGGATTAGAGATTTATCAGGCCCTATCACACCTTATTGTGTACCAACTGTGGTGAAGTGAGGGGATAAAAGGTGTGCCAAAGAACACGATATGCTGAAGAGCAAATTTTCCTTTCATGATTGACCTTAGGCTGGCTATGATGGTTGGTCATTGTGGTGGAAGGAGTTGGAGAAGGGAGGGATTAAGTGAGTCAGGGAGGGAGACAAAGCAGATTGTGGGGAAGGGTTAAATCTGAAAGAAGAGAAAACGTAAAGTAGCAAAGAGAAGAACTTGGAAGAAGAAGAAAAGGAGAACAAAGAATTTACACAGGGGGATTTTTCTGTTCCCTTAGAAAACATGAGTTAAGTGGAGTGAAAGAAGAAAAGAGTTCAGCTTTGGAGCAGCAGATATCCATACCTATTTATGGCAAATTTCCCTTTGTGTTCATTTGAACAAAATAAATTAAATAGGATGTCATCATTGAAATTCAACCAAAATATTGTGTATGGTCTGGAATTGGTTTTAAAATTTTAAACAGTCTAGGAGAGATTCTTTGTTTTCCTGACTTTAAAAAAAGTTGCAGACAAATGTGCTTCTGATCATAGAGGAAGCAAGGAGAGGGCACTGTGCCAAACATATGTAGGCAGGTGCTATACAACTTCTCCACACAGCCCTGCCAAAGCACTTGTGGGTGACCTTGGCACTTAATGAAAAATGTGTGCTTCTCTGTGCACACATCGCAAGGAGGATGAGACCTCCCAGCTTATCTGGATTTGATATTAAAACAATATTGGAACACATCACTCCAAAGGTGTCAGAGAGGACAATTCCCTCTTCATGTCTGGTCCTGCCCCATGCCTCCACGCAAACTCAATTCTTTTTATCTCCTAGAATAATGAGGCTGCTGAGCATCAATGGTAACAACATCTGGGATGTTGGAGGATTTTGAAAAAATAAGAGAAAATAAGTCTGTCTTTTGGCCCACACCTTTACCCTTAGAGTGAGCAGGATTTTCTGCTTTGCGATTTAATTTTCTGTGATTAGAAAATACAAGGTCACAGGAAGGAAGCCTAATGAGATGGAGTGGATTTTCACCATCTCAGAACAGATGTGGTGGAGGGTCCTGGCTCTAGTCCAGGTAGGTATATTAGTTTCTAAGGGTGGTTGTAACAAATTACCAAAAATGTGGTGGCTTAAAACAACAAGTCAATCCTTTCCAATTCTGAAGGCAAGAATTTCAGAATCATAGTGGCAGCAGGGACCTGCTTTCTCTGAGACTCTGGGTAGAATCATTCCTCAACTATTCCCAGCTTCTACTGGTGGCCAAGAATCCTTGGCATTTGTTTGATGGCAGCTCCATCACTCCAATCTCTGCCTTTGTCATCACCTGGCATTCTCCCTGTGTGTCTGTCTTCATGCATTTTTTTTCTTCTTTTCTTGTAAGGACACCAGCCATAACGGACTAGGGCCCACCTTAATGATCTTATTTTAATTTGAATCCACCTGCAAAGACCCTATTTCCAAATAAGGTCATGTTCACAGGTATCATGGATTAGGATTTCAGTGCGTCTATCTGGATGACACAATTCAACACATAGCAACAAGTATTTCGGTCTGAAATGCTGGTGGGGCAGAGGCTACAATGAGATCTAATTATACTAGCTGATTGGCATGGGGGTAGGGACAGGAGCCTGGGAAGGAGAGGAAGGGAAGCCAGAAGGACAGGGTCAGTATGAAGTCTAGTATATCCTCTGGTTTAATCCAAGGAAACAGGCCTGAGTCCCGCAGAGCATGGAAAGCTGTATTGTCAGGGAACTCTGGGAGTTGCAGACTAGGGACAAGAGCTGCTTTGGTGCCCAAGTGATTCAGATAGTGATATGGTTTGGCTGTGTCCCCACCCAAATCTCATATTTAATTCCCACTTTTTCTGGGAGGGACCTGGTGGGAAGTAATTGAATCATGGGTGTAGGTCTTTCCCTTGCTGTTCTCATGATAGTGAACAAGTCTTATGAGATCTGATGGTTTTAAAAAGAGGAGTTACCCTGCACAAGCTCTCTCTCTTCATGTACTGCCATCTGTGTAAGACATGACTTGCTCCTCCTTGCCTTCTGCCATGATTTTGATGCCTCTCCAGTCATGTTGAACTGTAAGTCCATTAAACCTCTTTCTTTTGTAAATTGTCCAGTCTTGAGTATATCTTTAACAGCAGGATGAAAACAGACTAATAGAGTAAATTGATACCAGTAGAGTGGGATGCTGCTGAAAAGATACCTGAAACTGTGGAAGCGACTTTGGAACTGGGTAACAGGCAGAGGTTGGAACAGTTCAGAGGGCTCAGAAGAAGACAGGAAAATTGGGAAAGTTTGAAACTTCCTAGAGACTTGTCGAATGGCTTTGACCAAAGTGCTGATAATGATATAGACAATGAAATCCAGGCTGAGGTAGTCTCAGATGGAGATGAGGAACTTTTTGGGAACTGGATCAAAGGTGACTCTTGTTATGTTTCAGCAAACACACTGGTGCTATTTTGCCCTTACCCTAGAGATGTGTGGAACTTTAAACTTGAGAGAGATGATTTAGGGTATCTGGCAGAAGAAATTTCTAAGTGGTAAAGCATTCAAGAGGTGACTTGGGTGCTGTTGAAGGCATTCAGTTTTAAAAGGGAAACAGAGCATAAAGTTCAGAAAATTTGCTGCCTGAAAATGCAACAGGAAAGAAAATCCCATTTTCTGAGGAGAAATTCAAGCTGGCTACAGATATTTGCGTAAATAATGAGGGTCTAAATGTTAATAACCAAGACAGTGGGGAAAATGTCTCCAGGGCATGTCAGAGAACTTTGGGGCAGCTCCTCCCATCACAGGCCCAGAGACATCAAAGGAAAAAAATTGTTTCATTGGCTGAGCCAAGGCATGATGTATGCAGTCTAGGGACTTGGTGCCCTGCATGCCAAGCCATGACTAAAAGGGGGTCAAGGTACAGCTCAGGCTGTGGTTCAGAGAGTGCAAGCCTTAAGCCTTGGCAGCTTCCATGTGGCGCTGAGCCTGAGGATGCACAGGAGTCAAGAATTAAGATTTGGGAACCTCTGCTTAGGTTTTACAGGATGTATGGAGATGCCTGGATGTCCAGGCAGAAGTTTGCTGCAGGAGCAGGAACTCATGGAGAACCTCTGCTAGGGGAGTGTGGAAGGGAAATGTGGGGTGGGAGCCCCTACCTAGAGTCCCCACTGGGGTGCTTTCTTTACTTTTTCAAGGAATACAGTGTGACTTTGGCACATGGAAGACCCCAGAAATGCTGCACTGTTTGACACCTGGAGAGTTGACAGACTTAAGGGTGCTAGGAGACAGTAGAGATATTAATGGGAACAAATGGCAGTGGTAGGGTGGGTCCTCTCAAGATGGCTTTTGATATGAGTGAAAGAGCAATAGAGAAAGGCAAGTCCTAAGGACCCTCCAGAACCATTGGTTTTTTAGTAGTGTGCCCATACAGACAATTGCCTGAGCTGGAAGAGTAAGAGAGTGGGAAGGGGGCACTACCAGTAATTACCCAGGGACAGCTGGAACTTCTCAGAGAAACCAGCCTCATGGCCACCCCACTTTTATTTAAATTTTATAAAAATTACATGTATTTAGGATGTACAATGGGATGTTTTGATATGCATATATACAGTAAACATTACTATAGTTAGCTAATTAATATATCCATTTCTTCACATAGCTACTGTTTTTTTTTTTATGTGTGGTGAGACCAGTTAAAATCTATTCCTTTAGCAAATTTCAAGTATACAATCCAGTATTATTAATTATAGTCCCTGATACAGTTAGGCTTTGTGTCCCCACCCAAATCTCATTTTGAATTATAGTTGCCACAATCCCCATGTGTCATGGGAGGGACCAAGTGGGATGTAATTGAATCATGGAGGTGGTTTCTGCCATGCTGTTCTCATGATAGTGAATGAGTTCTCACAAGATCTGATGGTTTTATAAGGGATTTTTCCCCTCTTCACTCTGCACTTCTCTCTCACCTGCCACCATGTGAAGAAGGACATATTTGCTTCCCCTTCTGCCATGATTGTTAAGCATCCTGAGGCCTCCCCAGCCATGTGGAGTTGTGAGTCAATTGAACCTCTTTCCTTTATAAATTACCCAGTTTCAGGTATTTCTTCATAGCAATGTGAAAACAAATACAGTCCCTACGCTATACATTAGATCTCTTGAACTTATTCACCCTGTATAATTGAAACTTTATACCTTTCAACTAATACCTCCCTGTTCTCTTCCTGCCAGCAACCGCCATTCTACCCTCTGTTTCTGAGTTGGACTGTTTTAGATTCCTAATATCAGTAGTATAATGTATTATTTGTCCCTTTGTGTCTACTTTATGTTACTTAGCATAGTGTCTTCCAGGTTCATCTAGGTTGTCACAAATGACAAGACTTTCTTCTTTTTAAGCTGAATAATATTCAGTTGTATATTTATACCACTTTTTTTTATCTATTCATCAACTGATGGATACTAAGATTGTTTTCATATCTTGGCTATTGTGAATAATACTGCAATGAACAAGGGAGTGCAGATACTCTTTCACATACAGATTTCATTTCCTTTGGTTATGTCCTCAGAAGTGGGATTGCTGGATCATTTGGTTGTTCTATTTTTAATTCTCTTGAGCAACCTGCAGACTGTTTTCCATAATAGTTATACCAATTTACATTCCTACCAACTGTGCACCAGAGTTCCCTTTTCTTCACATCCTCACCAATGCTTGCTATCTTGTCTTTTGGTAATAGCCATTCTAACAGCTACACTATGATATCTTACTGTGGTTTTAATATGCATTTTCCTGATAATTAGTGATGTCAAGTACCTTTTAATATCTTTTTTGCCCATTTGTAAATCTTCTTTGGAAAAGTGTCTATTCAGTTTCTTTGCTCATTTTTAAATGAATTGATTTTTTTAAAAAAATTGAGTTGTAGGAGATTCTTATATAATTTGGATATTAACCCTTTATCAGATATATGGTTTGCAAATATTTTCTCCTATTCCATGGTTGCTTTTTTATTTTGTTGTTTCTTTTGTTGCACAGAAGTTTTTTCATTTGATGTAGTTCCACTTACTTATTTTTGCTTTTTATGCCCGTGCTTTCTATGTCAAATCCTCCCCAAAAATTGCCAAGACCAATATGGAGAAGCTTTTTCTCTATGTTTTCTTCTAGGAGTCTTATGTTTCAGGTCTTATGTTTAAATCTTTAATCTATTTTGAACTGTTTTATTTGTGAGTGGTGTAAGAAGAGGCTCCAATTTCATTATTTTGTATGTGGATATCCAGTTTTTCCAACACCATTTATTGAAGAGACTATCCTTTCTCTGTTGCATGTTCTTGCTGCCCTTATCAAAAATTACTTGACAGTATATGTGTAGGTTTATTTCTGGGCTCTCTGTTCTGCTCCATTGGTCTATATGTCTTTTTTTATTCCAGTGCCATACTGTTTTGATTACTAAAGCTTTGTAATATAATTTAAAATCAGAATGTATGATGTCTCCACCTTTGTTCTTCTTTCTCAAGATTGCCTTGGCTATTTAATGTCTATTGTGGTTCCATATGAATTTCAGGATTGTTTTTTCTATTTTGGTGAAAAAATGCCTTTGCAATTTTGATGGGGATTGCACTGAATCTGTAGATTGTTTTGACAATCACCCTACTCTTTAGTAGCCTGTGGTACTGTGAGCACAACAATCCCTTTCAGGGCTGACCCTAATCATAGGCACAGTGGGCAACAATCTTTTATTGATTTGAATTGGATTTGAGGTAGGCCATAGAGGACAATAAAGTTCATTGTTTTGATTTTAGGTTTAACTTTTAGAAAAATGCCCTATAGTCTTATTTAAATGATCTAGACTTTTGCCTTTGGATTGAGGGTCCCTTCAGTACAGTGCTCTCTTTGTTGACAGCCTACAAGGACTACAGGAAAATACACAAAGGCTAACCCTTCAGGGGATGAGGGCCCTAGCTGGGAGAAAAGTGATCTTCTTCCATTATACTATCAATGTTGGCTGGGTTGATAGAATAGCAAGTGATCACCTTTGATATCATATCCTTAGGGGATAAAGGTTCAATAGAGGGGATAAGTACTGGGGAGGAGATTGTTAGCCACTCGTCCTGGTCCAACCCAAAGTTGAGGGATGGGGAATAAAGGCTGGGGGCATTGCTGAGAAAGAGTCTCAAAAAAGGACTCAAAGGGAATCTAAGATGTAATATGTCTAATTATCAAGGATCCAGAAGCAACCTTTCTTATATCCAGAGGGAAACTCTGAGCAAAGGAATTCAGAAATATTTCATTTCTCTTCTTGGCTATGTAACCATCCTTTTCCAGGGACCAGGATGTCTGGCTTCTCTGAAAGGTATTAGTTTCCAAATATGACATTGATGACAGAGATGCCATCCTGTTTTATTATTTTAGGGTGTCTTTTCCTGCTGCTATGGAAGAATGGAAAGTTTAGCTCTCAGAGGATTTTTATGAGAATCAGAAAAGCTTATGCCAGCAGTCCCAGCAAGCACTAAGCATTTCTGAGGCTGTCTCAGGTCCTCTAACTTTTCTCTTCTTAATTTTTATTTTTCGCAGGTACACAGGAGTTACATACGTTTATACGGTACATGAGATATTTTGGTACTGGCATATAGTGTGTAATAATCTCATAAGGGTAAATGGACATCCATTGCCTCAAGGCATTAATCATTTCTTTGTGTTACAAGCCTTCAAGTTATATTCTTTTAGTTATTCTAAAATGTAAAATACATTATTCTTGACTGTAGTCAATGTGTTATGCTACTAAATACTTGATCTTATTCATGTTATCTATTTTTGTACTCTTTAACCATTCCCATTACTCATCCCCCCCACCCCTGCCACTAACATCTGAGGCCTCTCATAACCGTCGCTTTATTCTCTATCTCCATGAATTTAATTGTTTTAATTTTTAGCTCTCACAGATAAGTGAGAATATGCAAAGTTTACCTTTCTGTGCTTGGCTTACTTCACTTACTATAGTGACCTCCAGTTCCATCCATGTTATTGCAAATGACCGGATCTCATTGGTTTTTATGGCTGAATAGTATCCATTGTGTATATGTACCACATTTTCTTTATCCATTTGTCTGTTCGTGAACACTTAGTTTGTCTCCAAGTCTTGGCTATTGTGAACAGACCTGCGATAAACATGGGAGTAAAGTTATCTCTTCAATATGCTGATGTCCTTTCTTTTGGATAGATACCTAGCGGTGGGATTGCTGGATCGTATGGTAGTTTTATTTCTAGTTTTTTGAGGAATCTCCGTAATGTGCTCCATAGCGGTTGTACTAATTGTCATTCCCACCAATAGTGTACAAGGGTTCCTTTTTCTCCACATCTTTCCCAGCATTTATTATTGCCTGTCTTTTGAATAAAAGACATTTTAACTGTGGTGAGACAATATCTCATTGTAGCTTTGTTGTGCCTTTCTTTGGTGATCAATGATATGGAGCCCCTTTTCATATATCTGTCTGTCATTGCATGTCTTCTTTTAAGAAATGTCTATTCTGACCTTTTGCCCTTTTTTAAATTGGATTATTGGATTTTTTTCCTGTAGAATTGTTTGAGCTGCTTATATATGCTGACTATTAATCTCTTGTCAGATGGATAGTTTGCAAAAATTTTCTCACATTCTGTGAATTGTCTCTTTATTTTGTGGATTGTTTCCTTCACTTTGCAGAAGTTGTAAACTTGATCTGATCCCAATTGTTCATTTTTGCTTTGGTTGCCTATGCTTGTGAGGTATTACTCAAGAAATCTTTGCCTAGCCCAGTGTCTGGGGGAGTTTCCCCAATGTTTTCTTTTAGTAGTTTCATAGTTTGAGGTCTTAGACTTAGGGCTTTAATCCATTTTTATTTGATTTTTGTATATGGTGAGAGATAGGGGTCTAATTTCATTCTTCAGCATATGGATATGCAGTTTTCCCAAGAATAATTTGACTCCTTTCTTTCCAATTTAGATACCCTTTGTTTCTTTATCTTGTCTGATTACTCTAGCTAGGATCTCCAGTACTTTGTTGAATAACAGTGGTAAACGTGGGCATCCTTGTCATGTTCCAGATGTTAGAGGAAAGGCTTTCAGTTTTCCTCATTCAGTATAATACTAGCTGTGGGTCTGTTATATATGGCTTTTATTATGTTGGGGTATGTTCTTTCTACACCCATTTTTTAAATCATAAAGAAGTGTTGAATTTTATCAAATATTTTCGAGCATCAGTCAAAATGATCATATGATTTTTATCCTTCATTTTGTTGATGCAATTGTCACATCGATTAGTGTATGTTGAACAATTTTTGCATCCCTGAGATAAATCTCACTTGGTCATAATGAATGATCTTTCTAATTTGGTGCTGGATTTGATTTTCTAGTATTTTGTGGAGAATTTTTGCATCAATATTTATCAGAGGTATTGACCTGTGGTTTTCTTTTTTGATGTATCTTTGGTTTTGGTTTCAGGGTAATAATGGCCTCATAGAATGAGTTTGGAAGTATTCCCTCCTCCTCTATTTTTTGAAGTAATTTGAATAGGATTAGTATTAGTTTTTTGTAAATGTTTGGTAAAATTCAGCAGTGAAGCCATCAGGTCCCAGGCTCTTTCTTGCTGGCGTGTTTTTATTATGGCTTTAATCTCATAACTAGTTATTGATCTGTTCAGGTTTTGAGTTTCTTCCTGGTTCAATCATGGCAGGTTGTAAATGTCCAGAAATTCATCCATTTCTCCTAGGTTTTCTGGTTATTGGCATATAGTTACTCATATTAGCCTCTAATGATCCTTTGAATTCTGTAATATCTGTTGTAATGTCTCCTTTTTCACCTCTGTTTATTTATTTGGGACTTCTTCCTTTTTCTTAGTTAGTCTGGCTAAATATTTGTCGATTTTGTTTATCTTTTTAAAAAACGACTTTTCATTTTATTGATTTCTTGTATTTTTTTTGTTTAAATTTTATTTATTTCTGCTCTGATGTTTATTATTTATTTTACTAGTTCTGGGTTTGGTTTGCTCTTGCTGTTCTGGTTAAGATGCATTGTTATGTTGTTTATTTAAACCTTTTCCACTTTTTTGATGTAGATGCTTATTGCTATAAAATTCTCTCTTAGTGCTGTTTTCACTTTATCCTATAGGTTCTGGTATGTTGTGTTTCCATTTTTATTTTCTTCAAAAAATTTTTAAAATTTCTTCTTAATTTCTTTATTGACCCACTGGTCATTTGAAAGCATATTGTTTAATATCCATGTGTTTGCATAGTTTTAAAAATTCCTCTTGTTATTGATTTCTAGTTTTATTACATATGTTCAGAGAAGATGCTTGATATTATTTTAATTTTCTGAATGTTATAAGACTTGTTTTGTGACCTTATAGTCTGTCCTTGAGAATAATCCATGTGCTAAAGAGACAAATGTGTTTTCTGCAGCTGTTACATGAAATGTTATGCAAATATCTAGTAGGTACTTTTGGTCTGTAGTTCAGATTAAATTTGATGTTTCCTTATTGATTTTCTGTCTAAATGATCTGTTCAATGCCCAAAGTGGGGTCTTAAAGTCTCCAGTCATAAATTTAACAGGGTCTATTTCCTTCTTCCTTCTTTGGCTCTAATAATATTTGCTTTATATATCTGAGTGCTCCAGTGTTGGGTGCATATATATTTACAATTGTTATATACTCTTGCTGAATTGACACTTGTTATTATGTAATGACCTTCTTTGTGTCTTTTTATAGTCTATGTCTTGAAATCTATTTTGTTTGATATGAGTATAGCTATTCCTGCTTATTTTTAGTTACCATTTTCATGGGATACCTTTCTCCCTCCCTTTATTTTTAGTCTCTGTGTGTCTTTATAGGTGAAGTGTTTTTTTCATAAGCAACAGATGATTTTTTTTTTAATCCATTCAGCCACTCTGTGTCTTTTCATTGGAGAGGTTAATCCATTTACATTCAATGTTATTGTTGATAAGTAAGGACTTACTCCTGCTGTTTTTGTATTTGTTTTCTGGTTGCTATGTGGTCTTCTCTTTCTTTTTTCCTTCCTTCTTGTCTTCTTTATAATGAGGGTGATTTTCTCTGGGGGTATATTTTAATTTCATGCTTTATATTTTTATTTATTTATTTTTATTATACTTTAGGTTTTAGGGTACATGTGCACAATGTGCAGGTTTGTTACATATGTATCCGTGTGCCATGTTGATTTCCAACACCCATTAACTCGTCATTTAGCATTAGGTATATCTCCTAATGCTGTCCCTCCCCCCTTCCCCCACCGCACAACAGTCCCCGGAATGTGATGTTCCCCTTCCTGTGTCCATGAGTTCTCATTGTTCAATTCCCACCTATGAGTGAGAACATGCAGTGTTTGGTTTTTTGTCCTTGCGATAGTTTACTGAGAATGATGTTTTCCAGTTTCATCCACGTCCCTACAAAGGACACGAACTCATCATTTTTTATGGCTGCATAGTATTCCATGGTGTATATGTGCCACATTTTCTTAATCCAGTCTATTGTTGGACATTTGGGTTGGTTCCAACTCTTTGTATTGTGAATAGTGCCGCAATAAACATACGTGTGCATGTGTCTTTATAGCAGCATGATTTATAGTCCTTTGGGTATATACCCAGTAATGGGATGGCTGGGTCAAATGGTATTTCTAGTTCTAGATCCCTGAGGAATCACCACACTGACTTCCACAATGGTTGAAAGCTGAAACTGGATCCCTTCCTTACACCTTATACAAAAATTAATTCAAGATGGATTAAAGACTTACATGTTAGACCTAAAACCATTAAAATCCTACAAGAAAACCTAGGCAATACCATTCAGGACATAGGCATGGGCAAGGACTTCATGTCTAAAACACCAAAAGCAATGGCAACAAAAGCCAAAATTGACAAATGGGATCTAATTAAACTAAAGAGCTTCTGCACAGCAAAAGAAACTACCATCAGAGTGAACAGGCAACCTACAGAATGGGAGAAAATTTTTGCAACCTACTCATCTGACAAAGGGCTAATATCCAGAATCTACAATGAACTCAAACAAATTTACAAGAAAAAAACAAACAACCCCATCAAAAGGTGGGCAAAGGACATGAACAGACACTTCTCAAAAGAAGACATTTATGCAGCCAAAAAACACATGAAGAAATGCTCATCATCACTGGCCATCAGAGAAATGCAAATCAAAACCACAGTGAGATACCATCTCACACCAGTTAGAATGGCCATCATTAAAAAAACAGGAAACAACAGGTGCTGGAGAGGATGTGGAGAAATAGGAACACTTTTACACTGTTGGTGGGACTGTAAACTAGCTTTTTATTTTTTATGTGTTTGTTGTATGTGTTTTGATTTGAGATTACCATGAGGCTTGCAAATACTATTTTATAACCCATTATTTTAAACTGATGGCAACTTAGCACTGATTGCATAAACAATCTAACAAACAAAAAGAAAGCTAACAAAATGTTTACACTTTAACTTCACCCCCCCATATTTTAACTGTTTGTTGTTTCTATTTATATTGTGTTGTACTGAATATTCTTAAAATGTTGTCATGGTTATTATTTTTGATCAGTTCACCTTTTAGTCTTTTTACTCAAGATATGAGTAATTTACACACCACAATTACAGTGTTATAATATTCTATGTTTTTCTGTGTACTTACTATTACCCATGAGTTGTGTACCTTCAGATGATTTCTTTTTGCTCATTAACATCCTTTACTTTCATATTGAAAAACTTCTTTTAACATTTCTTATAGGATAGCTCTGGTGTTGATGAAATCCCTCAGTTTTTATTTGTCTGAGAAAACTTTTATTTCTTCTTCATGTTTGAAGGATATTTTCACTGGATATACTATTTTAGGATAAAAGTTTTTTCCTTCAACCTTTAAATATGTCACGCCAGTCCTTCTTGACCTATAAGGTTTCCACTGAGAAGTCTGCTGCCAGAATACTGGAGCTCAATTGTATGCTATTTTTTTTTCTCTTGCTGCTTTTAAGATTCTTCCTTTGTCTTTGATCTTTGGAAGTTTGATTATTAAATGCTTTTAGGTAGTCTTCTTTGGGCTAAATCTGCTTGCCTGTCTGCAACCTTTTTGTACTTGAATATTGATATCATTCTCTAGGTTTGGGAAGTTCTGTTATTATTGCTTCAAATAAACTTTCTATCCTGATCTCTCCTCACCGCCTCTTTACAGCCAATAACTCTTAGATTTTCCCACTTTGAGGCTATTTTCTAGGTCTTCTAAGTATGCTTCATTCTTTTCTGTTTTATTTTCTTTTGTCTCCTCTGACTGTGTATTTTCAACCAGCCTGTCTTCAAGCTCACTAATTCCTTCCTCTGCTTGATAAATTCTGCTGTCAATTGACTCTAATGCAGTCTTCAGCTTATCATCTGCAGTTTTCAGCTCTAGAATTTCTGCTTGATTCATTTAAATTATTTAAATGTCTGTTTAATTTATCTGATAGGATTCTGAATTTCTTCTCTGTGTTATCTTGAATTTTGTTGGGTTTTCTCAAAACAGCTATTTTGAATGCTCTGTCTGAAAGGTCACATATCTCAGTTTCTCCAGGACTCTTCCCTTGTGCCTTATTTAGTTTGTTTGGTGAGATCATGTTTCCTCGATAGTCACCATACTTGTAGATGTTCATTGGTGTCTGGGCATTGAAGCATTAGCCATTTATTGTAGTCTTTTCAGTCTGGGCTTATTTGTACCCATCCTTCTTGGGAAGGCTTTCCAGGTGTTTGAAGGGACTTTGGTGCTGTGATTTAAATCTTTGGTAACTGCAGCCATATCTGCATTATGGGGCACATTAAGCCCAGCAACTCTTTGGCTCTTGCAGATGTGTAGAGGTACAACCTTGGTGGTCTTGGATAAGACAGAGAAGAATTCCTTGGTTTACCAGGCAATTACTCTTGTTCGCTTCCCTTGCTCACTCCCAAACAAATGGAGTCTCTATCAGTGCTGGGCTGCCTGGAGCTTGGATAGGGCTGACACAAGAACCCCTGTGACCACCACAACTGGGAGTGTGCTGGCTCAGACTTGAAGCCAGCAGGGCAGTGGATCTTGCCTAATGCTCATGGTAACCACTGCTTGCCTACGCTCTTTGTCTGCTCAAGGTCCTAGGGCTCTACAATCAGTGGGTGGTGAGGCCAGTCAAGCTTGTGTTCTTCCCTTCAGGGTAGCAAATTAATCCTGGCCCCTAATGGGTCCAGAGATGCCATCTGGGAGCCAGTGCTTGGAGTCAGAAATCTTAGGGATCTACTTGGTGCTCTATTCTGCTGCAGCTGAGTTGGCACCAAAACCACAAGAAAGAATTCCACTCTTCCCTCTCCTTTCCACAAACAGAGGAGTGTTCCCATAGCCACTGACATCCCAGGCCCATAGTGAGAACTGCCTAGCTACTGCTGATGTTGACTCAAGGCTCAAAGGCTCTTCGGTCAGCCTGTGGTGAATGCTGCTAGTCCTGGGATTCTGCCTTCAGGAAAGTTGGCTCTCGTCTGACCCAGGGAAGTTCAAGACATCCCATCCAAGAGCCAAGGCCTGGAAGAACCTACTTAGGGCTCTACCTTACTGTGGCCTAGCTGGTACCTAAGATGCAAGACAAAGTCCCATTTACTCTTCCTTCTCCTTTTTTTTCTTCTCTTTTTTATTTTAACCATATATATTTTTAGACTTAAAAAATGTACCATACATTACCCTGTTTTCTTAAACCAAGACTAATCAACAGGATGCTTATTAGAGTCTTAATTTTACACATAAATTATAGTGCCATTTTTTGAAGCCATCATTGATTTTATTGAAGAATTATAAATATATCATTAGATCTAGAATGTTTTTCAAAACAAACGTGATTGTAAATATAGGGAACCTAAGTAAGAAGCATTGATTTTTTAGCATAAATATTTCTTTTCTTTCTTTTTTTTATGCTTTAATTTCTGGGATACATGTGCAGAACGTGCAGGTTTGTTACATAAGCATACATGTGCCATGGTGGTTTGCTGCACCCATCAACCCATCATCTACATTAGATATTTCTCCTAATGCTATCCCTCCCCTTGTTCTCCACCCCCAGACAGGCCCCAGTGTGTGATGTTCCCTTCCCTGTGCCCATATATTCTCATTGTTCAACTCCCACTTATGAGTGAGAACATTCAGTGTTTGGTTTTCTGTTACTGTGTTAATTTGCTAAGAATGATGGTTTCCAGCTTCATCCAAGTCCCTGCAAAGGACATGAACTCATCCTTTTTTATGGCTGCATAGTATTCCATGGTAGATACCCACCACATTTTCTTTATCAAGTCTATCATTGATAGACATTTGGGTTGGTTCCAAGTCTTTGCTATTGTGAATAGTGCTGCAATAAACATATGTGTGCATGTGTCTTTATAGTAGAATGATATACAATCCTTTGGGTTTATACCCAGTGATGGCATTGCTGGATCAAATAGTATTTCTGGTTCTAGATCCTTGAGGAATCACCACACTGTCTTCCACAATGGTTGAACTAATTTACACTCCCACCAATAGTGTAAAATTGTTCCTATTTCTCCACATTCTCTCCAGCATCTGTTGTTTCCTGAGTTTTTAATGATCAGCATTCTAAATGGCTTGAGATGATATCTCATTATGGTTTTGATTTGCATTTCTCTAATGACCAGTGATGATGAGCTTTTATTCTTATGTTTGTTGGCTGCACAAATGTCTTCTTTTGAGAAATGTCTGTTCATAACTTTTGCCCACTTTTTGCTGGAGCTCTTTGTTTCTTTCTTGTAAAATTGTTTAAGTTCTTTGTAGATTCTGGATACTAGCCCTTTGTCAGATGGATAGATTGCAAAAATTTTCTCCCATTCTGTAGGTTGCTTGTTCACTCTGATGATAGTCTCTTTTGCTTTGCAGAAGCTCTTTAGTAAAATTAGATCCCATTTGCCAATTTTAGCTTTAGTTGAAATTGTTTTTGATGTTTTAGTCATGAAGTCTTTGCCCATGTCTATGTCCTGAATGGTATTGCCTAGGTTTTCTTCTAGGGATTTTATGGTTTTAGGTCTTATATTTAAGTCCTTAATATAACTTAGTTAATTTTGTGTAAGGTGTAAGGAAGGAGTCCAGTTTCAGTTTTCTGCATATGGCTAACCAGTTTTCCAAACACCGTTTATTAAATAGGAAATACTCTCCCCATTGTTTGTTTCTGTCAGATTTATCAAAGATCAGATAGTTGTAGATGTGTGGCATTATTTCTGAGGCCTCTGTTCTGTTCCATTGGTCTATATATGTGTTTTGGTATTAGTACCATGCTGTTTTGGTTGCTGTAGCCTTGTAGTATTGTTTAAAGTCAGGTAGTGTGATGTCTACAGCTTTGTTCTTTTTCTTTAGGTTGTCTTGGCTATACGGGCTCTTTTTTGGTTCCATATGTAATTTAAAGTAGTTTTTTCTTATTCTGTGAAGAACATCAGTGGTAGCTTGATGTGAATAGCATTGAATCCATAAATTACTTTGGGCAGTACGGCCATTTTCACGATCTTGATTCTTCTTATCCATGAGCATGAAATGTTTTTTCATTTGTTTGTGTCCTCTCTTATATCCTTGAGCAGTAGTTTGTCATTCTTCTTGAAGAGGTCTTTCACAGCCCTTGTATGTTGTATTCCTAGGTATTTTATTCTCTTTGTAGCAATTGCTAATGGGAGTTCACACATAATTTGTCTCTCTGCTTGTCTATTATTTGCACATAGGAATGCTTGTGACTTTTGCACATTGATTTTGTATCCTGAGACTTTGCTGAAGTTGCTTATCAGCTTAATGAGTTTTTGGGCTGAGACAATGGGGTTTTCTAAATATACAATCATATTATCTGCAAACAGAGACAATTCGACTTCCTCTCTTTCTATTGAATATGCTTTATTTCTTTCTCTTGCCTGATTGCTTTGGCCAGAAATTCCAATACTGTGTTGAACAGGAGTGAAGAGAGAGGGCATCCTTGTCTTGTGCTGGTTTGCAAAGGGAATGCTTCCAGTATTTGCCAATTCAGTATGATGTTGACTATGGGTTTGTCATAAATAGCTCTTATTATTTTGAGATGCATTTCATTAATACCTAGTTTATTTAGAGTTTTTAGTATAAAGCATTGTTGAATTTTATTGAAGGCCTTTTCTGCATCTATTGAAATAATCATGTTGTTTTTGTCATTGGTTCTGTTTATGTGATGGATTATGTTTATTGATTTGCATATGCTGAAGCAGCTTTGCATCCCAGGGACAAAGCAGACTTGATCACGGTGGATAAGCTTTTTGATGTGCTAGTGCATTCAGTTTTCCAGCATTTTATTGAGGATTTTTGCATCAATGTTCATCAGGGTTACTGGCCTGAAATTTTTTTGTTGTTGTGTCTCTGCCAGGTTTTGGTATCAGGATGAGGCTGGCCTCATAAAATGAGTTAGGGAGAATTCCTCCTTTTTATATTGTTTGGAATAGTTTCAAAAGGAATGGCACCAGCTCCTCTTTGTGCCTCTGGTAGAATTTGGCTGTGAATCCGTCTGGACCTAGACTTTTTTTTGGTTGGTAGACTATTAATTACT
The DNA here is from genome assembly GCF_006542625.1 of Nomascus leucogenys. Lineage (NCBI taxonomy): Eukaryota > Metazoa > Chordata > Mammalia > Primates > Hylobatidae > Nomascus > Nomascus leucogenys. The sequence continues at coordinate 1,181,564 of NC_044398.1, forward strand.
GCCTCAATTTCAGAACTTGTTATTGGTCTATTCAGGGATTCAACTTCTTCCTGATTTAGTTTTGGGAGGGTATATGTGTCCAGGAATTTATCCATTTCTTCTAGATTTTCTAGTTTACTTGCATGGAAGTGTTTATAATCTTTTCTTATGGTAGTTTGTATTTCTGTATGATCAGTGGTGATATCTCCTTTATCATTTTTTATTGTGCCTATAGATTCTTCTCTCCTTTCTTCTTTATTAGTCTGGCCAGTGGTCTATCTATTTCATTAATCTATTTTTTTTTAAACAGCTTCTTAGTTCATTGATTTTTTGAAGGGTTTTTTGTGTCTCTATCTCCTTCATTTCTGCTCTGATCTTAGTTATTTCTTGTCTTCTGCTAGATTTTGAATGTGTTTGTTCTTGCTTCTCTAGTTCTTTTAATTGTGATGTTAGGTTGTTGATTTTAGATCTTTCCCACTTTCTTCTGTGGGCATTTAGTGCTATAAATTTCCCTCTAAACACTGCTTTAGCTGTGTCCCAGAGATTCTCGTACATTGTCTTTTTTCTCATTGGTTTCAAAGAACTTATTTATTTCTGCCTTCATTTTGTTATTTACCCAGTAGTCATTCAGAAGAAGGTTGTTCAGTTTCCATGTAGTTGTGTGGTTTTCAGTGAGTTTCTTAATTCTGAGTTCTAATTTGATTGCACTGTGGTCTGAGAGATTTTGATATGATTTTGCTTTCTTTCCATTTGATGAGGAGTGTTTTACTTCCAATTATGTGGTCAGTTTTAGAATGAGTGCAATGTGGTTCTGAGAAGAATATATACTCTGTTGATTTGGGGTGGAGAGTTCTGTAGATGACCGTTAGGTCCGCTTGGTCCAGAGCTGAGTTCAAGTCCTAAATATCCTTGTTAATTTTCTGTCTCGTTGATCTGTCTGATATTGACAGTGGGGTGTTAAAGTCTCCTACTATTATTGTGTGGGAGTCAAAGTCTCTTTGTAGGTCTCTAGGAACTTGCTTTATGAATCTGGGTGCTCCTGTATTGGGTGCATATATACTTAGGATAGGTAGCTCTCCTTGTTGCATTGATGTTTTTACCATTATGTAATGCCCTTGTTTGTCTCTTTTGATCTTTGTTGTTTTGAAGTCTGTTTTATCAGATACTAGGAGTGCAATCCCTGCTTTCTTTTTTTTTTGCTTGTAAATAGTCCTCCATTTCTCTATTTATAGCCTATGTGTGTCTTTGCACATGAAATGGAGCTCCTGAATACAGTACACTGATGGGTATTGGCTCCTTATCCAATTTGCTAGTCTTTGTTTTTTAATTGGGGCATTTAGCCCATTATATTTAAGGTTAATATTGTTATGTGTGAATTTGCTTCTGTCATTATGATGCTAGCTGGTTATTTTGCCCATTAGTTGATGCAGTTTCTTCATAGCCTTGATGGTCTTTATAATTTGATATGTTTTTTAGTGGCTGGTACCAGTTTTTCTTTTCCATATTTAGTGCTTCCTCCAGGAGCTCTTGTAAAGAAGGTATGGTGGTGACAAAATCCCTCAACATTTGCTTTTCTGTAAAGGATTTTATTTCTCTTTTGCTCATGAAGCTTAATGTGCCTGGATATGAAATTTTGGGTTGGAAATTCTTTTCATTAAAAATGTTGAGAGGTGGCTGGCAAGATGGCTTAATAGGAATAACTTTGGTCTGCAGCTCCCAGCAAGATCATTGTGGAAGTTGGGTAATTTCTGCATTTCCAACTGAGATACACATCTCATCTCATTGGGACTGGTTAGACAGTGCCAACGAATTGGCAGTGGGTGTGGCCCATGGAGGGTGAGCAGAAGCAGGGTGGGGTGTCGCCTCATGTGGGAAGCACAAGGGATGAAGGAACTTTCCCCCCTAGCCAAGGGAAGCCCTGAGGGACTGTGCCATGAGGAATGGTGCATTCCAACCCAGATACTACACTTTTCCAATGGTCTTCACAACCCACAGACCAGAGGATTCCCTCGGGTGCCTACACCACCATGGCCCTGGGTTTTAAGCACAAAACTGGGTGACCACTTGGGCAGACACTGTGCTAGCTGCAGAAGTTTTTTCATATCCCAGTGGTGCCTGAAAAGCCAGTGAGACGGAACTGTTAACTCCCTTGGAAAGGAGGCTGAAGCCAGGGCGCCAAGTGGTCTAGCTCAGTGGATCCCATACCCACAGAGCCCAGCAAGCTAAGATCCACTGGCTTGAAATTCTCACTGCCAACACAGCAGTCTGAAGTCCACCTGGGATGCTCGAGCTTGGTGGGGGGAGGGGCGTCCACCATTACTGAGGCTTCAGTAGGTGTTTTTTTCCTCACAGTGTAAACAAAGATGCCAAGAATCTGAACTGGGCAAAGCCTACTGCAGCTCAGCAAAGCCACTGTAGCCAGACTGACTCTCTAGATTCCTCCTCTCTGGGCAGGGCATCTCTGAAAGAAAGGCAGCAGCCCCAGTCAGGGGCTTATAGGTAAAACTCCCATCTCCCTGGGGCAGAGCACCTGGGAGAGGGGGTGGCTGTGGGCACAGCTTCAGCAGACTTAAACGTTCCTGCCTGCCAACTCTGAAAAGAGCAGCAGATCTCCCAGCATGGCACTTGAGCTCTGCTAAAGGACAGACTGCCTCCTCAGGTCGGTCCCTGAACCCCATGCCTCCTGACTGGGAGGCACCTTCCAGAAGGGGTTGACAGACGCCTCGTACAGAAGAGCTCCAGCTGACATCTGGCGGGTGACCCTCTGGGATGAACCTTTCAGAGGAATGAACAGGCAGCATTCTTTGCTGTTCTGCAGCCTCCACTGGTGATACCCAGGCAAGCAGAGTCTGGAGTGGACCTGCATCAAACTCCAGCAGACCTGTAGAAGAGGGGCCTGACTGTTAGTTTTTGTTTTTGCTTTTGTCTTTTTCTAACAAACAGAAAGGAATAGCATCAACATCAACAAATAGGACATCCACACAAAAACCCCATTTGAAGGCCACCAACAACAAAGACTAAAGATGCATAAATCCATGAAGATGAAGAAAAGCAAGCACAAAAAGTCTGAAAATTCCAAATGCCTCTTCTCCTCCAAAGGATCACAACTCCTCACCAGCAAGGGAACAAAACTGATGGGAGAATGAGTTTAATGAATTGGCAGAAGCAGGCTTCAGTAGGTGGGAATAACAATCTCCTCCGAGCTAAAGGAGCATGTTGTAACCCAATGCAAGGAAGCTAAGAATGTTGACAAAAGCTTAGAGGAATTGCTAACTAGAATAACCAGTTTAGAGAAATAAATGACCTGATGGAGCTGAAAAACACAGCACGAGAACTTCATGAAGCATACACAAGTATCAATAGCTGAATTGATCAAGAAGAAAGGATATCAGGGATTGAAGATCAACTTAATGAAATAAAGTGTGAAGACAAGATTAGAGAAAAAAAATGAAAAGGAACAAACAGCCTCCAAGAAATACAGGACTATGTGAAAAGACCAAACCTACATTTGATTGATATACCTGAAATTGATGGGGAGAATAGAACCAAGTTGGAAAACACTTTTCAGGATATTACCCAGGAGAACTTCCCCAGTCTAGCAAGACGAGCTCACATTCAAATTCAAGAAATACAAAGAACACCATAAAGATACTCCTTAAGAAGAGCAATGCCAAGGTACATAATTGTCAGATTCGCCAAGGTAGAAATGAAGGAAAAAATGTTAAGCGCAGCCAGAGAGAAAGGTCAGATTACACACAAACGAAAGCCCATCAGACTAACAGTGGATCTCTCTCTCCTACAAGCCAGAAGAGAGGGGCAGCCCATATTCAACATTGTTAAGGAAAAGAATTTCAACCCACAATTTCGTATCCAGCCAAACTAAGCTTCATAAGAGAGGGAGAAATAAAATCCAGACAAGCAAATGCTGAGGGATTTTGTCACCACTAGGCCTGCCTTATAAGAGCTCCTGATGGAAGCATTAAATATGGAAAGGAAAAAGTTGTACCAGCCACTGCAAAAACATACCAAATAGTAAAGACATCTGACACTATAAAGAAACTGCATCAACTAGTGGGCAAAATAACCAGCTAGCATCATAGTGACAGGATCAAATTCACACATAACAATATTAACTTTAAATGTAAATGGGCTAAATGCCCCAATTAAAACACAAAGACTGGCAAATTGGATAAGGAGCCAACACCCATCAGTGTGCTGTATTCAGGAGCTCCATCTCAAGTGCAAAGACACACATAGGCTATAAATAAAGACATGGAGGACTATTTACCAAGCAAAAGGAAAGAAAAAAAAAGACAGGGGTTGAAATCCTAGTCTCTGATAAAACAGACTTTAAATCAACAAAGATCAAATGAGACAAAGGAGGGCATTACATAATGGTAAAAAGATCAATGCAACAAGGAGAGCTAACTATCTTAAATATATATGCACCCAATATAGGAGCACTAAAATTCATAAAGCAAGTTCTTAGAGACCTACAAAGAGGCTTAGACTCTCAAACAATAATAGGAAACTTTAACACCCTACTGTCAAAGACAGATCAATGAGACAGAAAATTAACAAGAATATCCAGGACTTGAACTCAGCTCTGGACCAAGCAGAACTAATGGTCATCTAAAGAACTCTCCACCCCAAATCAACAGAATATACCTTCTTCTTAGAACCACACTGCACTTATTCTAAAATTGAGCACATAATTGGAACTAAAACACTCCTCAGCAAATGGAAAGGAAACGAAATAATAACAAACAGTCTCTCAGAAGACAGTGCAATAGAATTAGAACTCAGAGTTAAGAAACTCACTCAAAACCACACAACTACATGGAAACTGAACAACCTTCTTCTGAATGACTACTGCGTAAATAACAAAATGAAGGCAGAAATAAATAAGTTCTTTGAAACCAATGAGAACACAGACACGATGTACCAGAATCTCTGGGACACAGCTAAAGCAGTGTTTAGAGGGAAATTTGTAGCACTAAATGCCCACAGAAGAAAGTGGGAAAGATCTAAGGTCGGCACTCTAACATGACAATTAAAAGAACTAGAGAAGCAAGAGCAAACACATTCAAAATCTAGCAGAAGACACGAAATAACTAAAATCAGAGCAGAACTGAAGGAGTTAAAGACATGAAAAACCCTTCAAAAAGTCAATGAATCAGAGTTGTTTTTTTTTAAAAAAGATTAATGAAATAGACCACTGGCCAGACTAATAAAGAAGAAAAGAGAGAAGAATCAAATAGACACAATAAAAGTGATAAAGGAGATATCACCACTGATCACACAGAAATACAAACTACCATCAGAGAATATTATAAACACCTCTATGCAAGTAAATTAGAAAATCTAGAAGAAATGGATAAATCCCTGGACACATACACCCTCCCAAAACTAAACCAGGAAGAAGCTGAATCTCAGAATAGACCAAAACAAGTTCTGAAATTGAGGCAGTAATTAATAGCCTACCAACCAAAAAAAGCCTAGGAGCAGATGGATTCACAGCCAAATTCTACCAGAGGTACAAACATGAGCTGGTACCATTCCTTCTGAAACTATTCCAATCAATAGAAAAAGAGAAACTCATTGCTAACTCATTTTATGAGTCCAGTCTCATTCTGATACTAAAACCTGGCAGAGACAACAAAAAAAGAAAATTTCAGGCCAATATCCCTGATGAACATTGATAAAAATATTCTCAATAGAATACTGGAAAACTGAATCCAGCAGAGCATCAAACAGCTTATCCACCACGATCAAGTCGTCTTCATCCCTGGGATGCAAAGTTGGTTCAACATGTGCATATCAATAAACATAATCCTTCACATAAACAGAACCAATGACAAAAACCACATGATTATCTCAATAGAAGCAGAAAAAACCTTCGATAAAATTCAACACCGCTTCATGCTAAAAATTCTCAATAAAGTAGGTATTGATGAAATGTGTCTCAAAATAATAGAAGCATTTCCTTTGAAAACCGGCACAAGACAAGGATGCCATCTCTCATCACTCCTATTCAACATGCTATGGAAATTTCTGGCCAGGGTAATCAGGCAAGAGAAAGAAATAAAGGGTATTCAAATAGCATGAGAGGAAGTCAAATTGTCTCTGTTTCCAGATGACATGATTGTATATTTAGAAAACCCCATTGTCTCAACCCAAAACTCCTTAAGCTGATAAGCAAATTCAGCAAAGTCTCAGGATACAAAATCAATGTGCAAAAATCAAAAACATTCTTATACAGAAATAATAAACAGCCAAATCATGACTGAACTCTCATTCACAATTGCTACAAAGAGAATAAAATACCTAGGAATCCAACTTACAAGGGATGTGAAGGACCTCTTCAAGGAGAACTACAAACCACTGCACAAGGAAATAAGAGAGGACACAAACAAAAAGAAAAACATTCCATGCCCATGAAGAATCAAACAGATGCAATAAAAAAAAGATAAAGGGGATATCACCACTAATCCCACAGAAATACAAAATACCATGAGAGAATACAAAAAACACCTCTATGCAAATAAACTAGAAAATCTAGAAGAAATGGAAAAATGAAAAATTTATTATTGCCGACCTTCTGAAGTCTACTTCTGTCAACTCATCAAAGTTATTCTCTGTCCAGTTTTGTTCCCTTGCTGACAAGGAGTTGTGTCCCTTTGGAGGGGAAGAGGCGTTTTGGTTTTTGGAATTTTCAGCCTTTCTGCTCTGTTTTTTCCCCATCTTTGTGGTTTTACCTACCTTTGGTTTTTGATGTTGGTGACCTACGGATGGGGTTTTGATGTGGATGTCCTTTTTGTTGATGTTGATGCTATTCCTTTCTGTTCGTTAGTTTTCCTTCTACCAGACAGGCCCCTCAGCTGTAGGTCTGTTGGAGTTTGCTGGAGGTCCACTCCAGACTGTGTTTGCCTGAGTATCACCCGCGGAGGCTGCAGAACAGCAAATATTGCTGCCTGATCCATCCTCTGGAAGGCTCATCCCAGAAAGGCACCCACCTGTATGAGGTGTCTGTCGGACCCTACTCAGAGGTGTCTCCCAGTCAGGCCACACAGGGGTCAGAGACCCACTTGAGGAGGCAGTCTGTTTGTTATTGGAGCTCAAACATCATGCTGGGAGAACCACTGCTCTCTTCAGAGCTGTAAGGCAGGGACATTTAAGTCTGCAAAAGCTGTCTGCTGCTTTTTGTTCAAATACGCCCTGTCCCCAAAATCTAGAAAGGCAGTAGGCCTTGCTGAGCTGTGGTGGGCTCTGCCCAGTTTGAGCTTCCCTGATGAGCATAGAACCTGATGAGCATAGAACCTGTGAGCATTTACACTGTGAGCATAGGACCACCTACTCAAGCCTCAACAATGGCAGACGCCCCTCCTCTGCCAACCTTCAGCATCCCAGGTTAATCTCAGACCGCTGCCCTAGCAGTGAGCAAGGCTCCGTGAGCATGGGACCTGCCAAGCCAGGCAAGGGAGGGAATCTCCTGGTCTGCCAGTTGCAAAGACCATGGGAAAAGTGCAGTATTTGGGCAGAAGTGTACTGTTATTCCAGGTACAGTCACTCATGGCTTCCCTTGGCTAGGAAAGGAAAATCCCACAGCCCCTTGCACTTCCTGGGTGAGGCAATGCCCCGCCCTGCTTCAACCACCCTCCATGGGCTGCACCCACTGGCCAATCAGTCTCAATTAGATGAACCAGGTACCTCATGTGGAAATGCAGAAATCATCAGTCTTCTGCATCAATCTTGCTGGGAGCTGTAGACTGGAGCTGTTCCTATTTGGTCACCTTGGAAAGGACTACCATTGACTTTCTTCACAGAATTATAAAAAAAACTACTTTAAATTTCATATGGAACCAAGAAAGAGCCTGTACAGCCAATACAATTCTTTAGCAAAAAGAACAAAGCTGGAGGCATTATGCTACCTGACTTCAAACTATACAACAAGGCTACAGTAACCAAAACAGCATGGTACTGGTACCAAAACAGATTTATATACCAATGGAACAGAACAGAGGCCTCAGAAATATGCCGCACATCTACAATCATCTGATCTTTGGCAAACCTTACAAAAACAAGCAATGGGAAAAATGATTCCTTACTTAATAAATGGTGTTGGGAAAACTGGCTAGCCATATGTAGAAAACTGAAACTGGACTTCTTCCTTACACCTTATGCAAAAATAAACTCAAGATAGATTAAAGACTTAAATGTAAAACATAAAACAATAAAATCTGTAGAAGAAAACCTAGGCAATACATTTAGAACATAGGCATGGGAAAGACTTCATGACTAAAACACCAAAAGCAATGGCAACAAAAGCCAAAATTGACAAATAGAATCTAATTAAACTAAAGAGCTTTGCACAGCAAAAACAAAACAAAACAAAACAAAATACAAACAAACAAAAAACCAAAACGCCATCATCAGAGTGAACAGGCAACCTACAGAATAAGAGAAAAATTTTGCAGTCTATCTGTCTGCCAAAAGGCTAATATCCAGAATCTGCAAGAAACTTAAACAAATTTACAAGAAAAAGAACAAACAACACCATTAAAAAGTGGGCAAAGGTTATGTAAAGACACTTCTCAAAAGAAGACATTTATGTGGCCAAAAACCATATGAAAAAAAGCCCATCAGCACTCATCAGAAAAATGTAATTCAAAACCACAATGAAATACCATCTCACACCAGTTAGAATGGTGATCACTAAAAAGTCAGGAAACAACAGATGCTGGTGAGGACATAGAGAAACAGGAACGCTTTTACGCTGTTGGTAAGAATGTAAATTACTTTAACCATTGTGGAAGACAGTGTGGTGATTCCTCCAAAATCTAGAACTAGAAATACCATTTGACCCAGCAATCCCATTACTAGGTGTATAACCAAAGGATTATAAATCATGCTACCATAAAGACACATGCACATGTATGTTGATTGTGGCACTATTCACAATAGCAAAGACTTGGAACCAACCCAAATGCCCATCAATGATAGACTGGATAAACAAAATGTGGCAGGTATCTACCATAGAATACTATGCAGCCATAAAAAGGATGAGTTCATGTCCTTTGCAAGGACATGGATGAAACTGGAAACCATCATTCTCAGCAAACTAACACAAGAACAGAAAACCAAACACTGCATGTTTTCACTCATAAGTGGGAGTTGAACAATGAGAACACATGGACACAGGGAAAGGAACATCCCACACTGGGGCCTATTGGGGGGTGGGGAGCTAGAGGAGGGATAGCATTAGGAGAAATACCTAATGTAGATGACGGATTGATGGGTGCAGCAAACCACCATGGCACATATAACAAACCTGCATGTTCTGCGCATTTATCCCACAACTTTAAGTATAATAAAAAAATTAACATTGAATATGAGGAAAGACAAATGATAATTACATAATTTTTAATACAGAATATGCAATAACAACTATTCAAAAAGATGACAAAAGAATTAAAATAGTAATTATTTTTGTGATATCATTTTTAAAGGAAAGTTTTTTTGTTAATTTTAGGTTTTTTTTTTTTTTTAATGTTGAATATTGGTCCTTGCTCTCTTCTGGCTTGTAGGGTTTCTGGAGAGAAATCTGCTGTTAGTCTGATGGGCTTTCCATCCCGAAGGGCTTTTTGGATGATCTGTCGCTGTGTTCCATCACTCCCAAATGGGACCTTCTAGTTGCAGGAAAACAAGCTCAGGACTCCAGCTGATTCTAGATTATGTTGAGTTGTATAATTATTTCATTATATATTCCAATGTAATAATAATAGAAATAAAGCACGTGGTAAATGTAATCTGCTTGCATCATCCAGAAATCATCCCCCACCCCCTGGCCCATGAAAAAATTGTTTTCCATGAAACTAGTTATTTGTATCAAAAGGGTTCGGACCTCTGCCTTAGGGTTCTCATTTTATGTTAGTGATATTGTAATGACTTCTCTGCTGTTTGATGAAGACTCCATTCACCTTCCTTACTTTCCCCTTTAATTTCACCATCCCTCTGCAATGAGGCTGTTGATACTCCATGCCATGACAATTTTTTATTCAACAGGACTCTCTTACACATATGCTATTGCACATAAAAGAAAGCTTAGATGTGGTGTTTACCTTAAAGGAACTTTAATTAATATAATCATAGAATGAGATGTTACAATCTCACAGGATAATCGCCTATGAAAAAATGAATTGATGATATCGATGAACAATTGCATATATCCATATGTAGCTTTTAGCCCAGAGCCTGGCTCTTAGAAGTCTTGGGAGAAATGTTATTAATGACGATAATAACAAGAATGCTGGTGGTGGTTGTAATGATGTCCAGAGTAACGTATTTATGCATGTACACATATACACAATGAAACCTTCTGGAGGGATTGTTCCAACTGTATGTGTCCTGTCATTTCCGATGCAACAAATGCAAAACTAAGTTTATAATATGCCATTCCATGCCAGATCATTCTCTTCACTTTCCTATTTATACAGGATAAGTGTTCTCTTAGTCATTCAGTTTTTTTTTTATTATTTCACCTTAAGTTCTAGGATATATATGCAGAATGTACAGGTTTGTTACATAGGTATAAATGAGCCATGGTAGTTTGCTGCACCTATCAACCCATCATCTAAGTTTTAAGCCCCACATGCATTAGGTATTTCTTCTAATTCTTTCTCTCCCCTAGCCTCCCACATCCCGACAGGCCCCAGTATATGAAGTTCCCCTCCCTGTGTCCATGTGTTCTCATCGTTCAGCTCCCACTTATGAGTGAGAACATGTGGTGTTTGGTTTTCTGTTCCTGTGTTAGTTTGCTGAGACTGATGGTTTCCAGCTTTGTCCATGTCCCTGCAAAGGACATGAACTCATTCTTTTTTATGGCTGCATAGTATTCCATCGTATATATGTGCCACATTTTCTTTATCCAGTCTATCATTGATGGGCATTCAGGTTGGTTCCAAGTCTTTGCTACTGTGCATAGTGCTGCAATAAGCATACGTGTGCATGTGTCTTTATAGTAGAATGATTTATAACCCTTTGGGTATATACCTAGTAATGGGATCACTGGGTCAAATGGTATTTCTGGTTCTAGATTCTTGAAGAATCGCCACACTGTCTTCTACAATGGTTGATCTAATTTATACTCCCACCAACAGTGTAAAAGTGTTCCTATTTCTCTACATCCTCTGCAGCATCTGTTGTTTCCTGACTTTTTAATGATTGCTATTCTAACTGGTGTGAGATGGTATCTCATTGTAATTTTGATTTGCATTTCTCTAATGACTGGTGATGATGAGCTTTTTTTCATATGTTTGTTGGCTACATAAATGTCTTCTTTTGAGAAGTGTCTGTTCATATCCTTCGCCCACCTTTTGATGGGGTTGTTTTTTTTCTTGTAAATTTGTTTAAGTTTCTTGTAGATTCTGGATATCAGACCTTTTTAAAAAAATTTTTACTTGAGAAACAATTATATATAATTGTGGGATACAATGTGATATTTTGATATATCCGTACACTTTATAAAGAGTAAATCAAGCTAATTAACATATACATCACCTCACCTACTTATAAATTTTTATAGTGAGAACATTTGAAATATATTCTTCTGGCAATTTTAAAATATTCAGTACATTATTAGTAACTATGGTTACTATGCTATACAATAGATCTCTAAAACTTTTTCCTCTGTCTAACTGAAACTTTGCGTCCATTTGACCATCATCTCCCCTTTCCTCACCCCCGACTCCCCCACTTGCCTCTGGTAACCACCGTTTTACTCTTTGCTTTGAGCCCAACTTTTTAAGATTTTTACATATGAGAGAGGTCATGCAGTACTTGTCTTTCTGTATCTGGCTTATTTCACTTAGCATAACATCCTCCAGATTGATCCACGTTGTCCCAAAAGTTATCCAGCTTTGACGCCTCTCCCTCCCCTCCTCTCTCTGCCTGAAGGACACAGGAATCTAAGAGTCAGGTCTGCTTTCTCACTATTTTATCTCCAGGGCCTGTCATACTCTAATGCATGAAGTACTGAATTTGAGCAGTTAGTAAGACCAGTTACCTCAGTTTCCATTCTTTCTGCACATATGCATTTATTAGGCATCTGTGATTTGAAAGGTGCCATGAGGAGAATGACTTGGCTATATAAAATCTCAGAAATGGTAGCCAGAAATTTGTGTGTAAAGAGAGTGGTCAGTAAGTTTAGTTTGGCTTAAATATACAGTCTGAACCCTTGTGTTACTGAGAAAGAGAATAAGTAGGTGGAAAGCATTAAGAAGCAGCCAATAGAGTTTTGAAGTCCACAGTTTTGTGATGGTTGTGACACAAATTAATTCAGAGTTGTAGCAGGCCTTTGCACAAAGGGACATCAGCCTGACATTTGTAACTAAAAATAGTTAAAGTTTATTTGGCTGTAGTGGTGGGCTGATGAGGAGATAGAGCAGAATGTGGGAAAAGAGTAAGAGAAAAAGAGAAAAACTTTGAAGATAAAAACCATCTAATGAGAATCCAAATCAAATTGAATAAACTTCTCAATGGCAGACACTATTGGCTACCTACCTCAGAGCCACCCAACTTTGTTCCTTCCTAGCAGAATCTTGGGCTTATTCAGGTATCATTCCTTCTTGCTAAGTTTCTGAGGAGGTCACGCTTATTGGCAAACCCAAGAGGTAAACTAAAAGTGGCCCAAGCCAATTTTGATGCTGCTCTTATCAGAATGTGTCTAGTTCTGGCCAATGAGGAGAGATTTTGTTTGAAGGAATTCTGAGAAAGTTTTTCTCTTTGTTTTTGACTTTTGAAAGTTCGACCATAATATATCTAGGTGAGAATCTCTTTGAACTTATTCTACTGAAATTTTGTTGGGCTTCTTGCATGTATGAATTAATGTTTTTCATCAAAATTGGGAAATTTTAAATCAGTATTTCATCAAATACTTGTTTATGCTTGCCCATTTCCCCCTCTCTTTCAGACATCTATTATGCATATGTTGTTACATTAATGGTATCTCACAGGTCTCTGAGCCTCTGTTTGATTTTTTTTTTTTTTGAGATGGAATCTTGCTCTGTCACCCAGGCTGGAGTGCAGTGGCACAATCTCAGCTCACTGCAAGCCCCGCCTCCTGGGTTCACACCATTCTCCTGCCTCAGCCTCCCGAGTTGCTGGGACTACAGGCGCCGCCACCACGCCAGGCTAATTTTTTGTATTTTTAGTAGAGGCGGGGTTTCACCATGTTAGCAAGGATGGTTCTCGATCTCTTGACCTCGTGATCCACCCGCCTCGGCCCCCCAAAGTGCTGGGATTACAGACGTGAGCCACGGCGCCCTGCCTGTTCGCTTTTATTCATTCATTTTTCTTCTGTTTCCTAGGCTAGGTAATGTTTATTAACCTATCTTCAAGTTTACGAATTATTTGCTCTAATAGCTCAAGTCTGTTGTTGACACCCTGTAATGATTTCTATTTTCATTTCAGTTATTTATTTATTCACTCCAACATTTTTATTTGAGTTTAACATTTTTATAATTTCTACCTCTTTATTGATATTATCTATGTGATAAGACATACCTGTGAGACTTTCCTCTAATTCCTGAAACATGTTTTTTTCTTTAATTCTTTAAACATATTTATAATAGCTGCTTTAAAGTTTTTGTCTAGTTAGTCAACATCTGGGACCCCTCAAAGCTAATTTCTGTTACCATCTCCCTTCCTGTATGGACTATACTTCCCTGTTTCTTTGCATGTATCTTTCTTTTTCTTCCCTGAAAATTGGAATTTTCCTGTATGTATTTATTAATTTAAAAAATCCTTAACTTTTTAAAAGTTAATATGTGCTGTATAGGAAACTGAAAAACATCAGAATCAAATAACAAAATTATTCACAGTCACAAGCAGTTTACAGTTTGATGTATCCATCTAGGTCCTGTGTGTTCATAGATACAAGATCCAAATTTGGTGAGATTGAGATTGTACCGTATGTATCATACTTTTTCAAACATTGTGAATGTTTACTGTGTTTTGATAATCAAAAATATACTATACCAACTCAATTTTTTAGAAAAAAATGTAATCCCACCTTTCCTGGGACAAAAACTTCATAGAAGACAAAAATCACAACGGGTCTCTAGATAAAAGTATTGGCAGAGTTACCTCAAACCAGCCTTCCCTTAATGCTCAATTTAAAATTAAACAGAACGCAGCAGAGTACACTAAGTATATTGTTTCTAAGAGAATTCATGATCAGATCTATAACATTAAAATATTAACGAGAAGGTATGTTTCCATTGAATTAATGTATTCCTGCAGTACAGCCAAAAGAGATATGCATACATGGATGGCTATTGTCAAAATGTAAATATAAACACATCTACATATGTCTCTGTCTTTGTACTTCCTCCTGCCCCTCTGCTGCTAACCTCATTAACAAGTTCTGACTTACATTGGTCATGGTTTAACAATTCCATGTCCAAGATTCATCTTTTTTATAAAGTATAGCAAAAAGATAGTTATAAATTGGCCAATTCACTAGTTCTATTTTTTATCATACATTGTCACCTCAGGACATCTATAAAGGTTAGATGTTGCAAAATAATGAACTCTGTCCATAATAAACACTGGCACTTTAGTAGAAATGCACATAGAGACCTACAGTTGTAATCTAAAACCATCTTCTAGATATGGAGATACAAGCAAACAGCCCTTCCCTTTACCCTTCCTCTTCTTCCTCTTCCAACATTCCAGTGACTAAATACAGAGTTACATCTAGCTACAAGAGGTGGATTAACAAAGGTCCATTCCCACAAGACAGCCCTTCCTAAAAACTAACAAAAGAATATTTATAAAGGAATTATTTTACTGTCTCTACTTTTAACATACTTTGAGCATTAGGACTTGTTTACCCTTTAAAACACAATATTAATTAAAATGCACACACAGAACAGTGGTTAGACCATCTGAACTAATCTAACTCATAGGCACAGAACCCTTCTCTTTCTTCTACCTGCCACTGCTTAGTAAACAGTCAGCATACTGTCTAAGACATCAAGTTTAACAATGCTATTCCCACATCTAACTGATTGTATGAAATAACAAAAAATACTTTAGCTGTTTACTTTTAACATATGTTGTATGCTTTTAAACATCTAGAAAGACTAGATGTTTCAAATAGGACATAAGTTTTCCACTATATACACAGTAGCATTGAATAAGTGGTACGCATCTATGACAAAAGCTATAATTTGAAAGTGTCTTCTAAACAAGAAACAGTCTGACCTAGAACCCTTCCCTTTCCTACCTCTATCAACTCAGTGAACAGGTATAAGCATCTGTAATGTTTAGAGATTTTAACAATTTCATTTCCACGAGAAAGATGGTGCTTTTAAGAACAGTCTTTCCTATGAATTTTAACACAAAGTGTACTCAATATATTAGTTTACTAACTCTGCTTTTGTCATGCACTGGCAACCGCTTTAACACGTGGAAAGACTAGATGTTGGAAATTAGGACTTGTCTTTTACATACACTATATACTAGCAAAGTAAATGTACCGATGTAAGGGACAATGGTCAATTGTGCCTCACCATTGGTATAAAGCCCTTTGTACTTTCTTCTTCCTCCGTGACCCAGCACAATTAGAATACCGTGCACTGCTCAGAGAAGTGGTGTGATCAATTTTCAGAAAACATTTTTTTCTATGAATCTTAACAAAAGGAAATCTACAAAATGTGTTATTTACTACCTGTACTTTAACCTACTTTGTATGCTTCTAAACATCCAAAAAGACTAGATGTGAAAACTGTGGAGATTTTAGATGCTACAATGTGGCAACTCTAGAATAAGATATCTAATACCCTGCTTTCTGGGTTTGCCGATGCTGCTGTTTTGTTGTTGTCTGTTTGCTTAGTGACTTTTCTGGACAAATTTTTTAGCATTTGTATTTGTTGCAGTATATAGCCACTGAAGTCTCTGCTTATTTTGTTTTGTTTTGTTTTGTTTTTATTAATTTATTTTTTAAAATTCTTATTTTATTTTTAAGCCTTGCTTCCTAGGGGTTGAATCTGGGTCACCACAGCTTATCACCACAGCTTAGTGGTCAGCAACTGATTGGTCAAATATTTCCTTAAATGCCTTGAACCAGTAAGTATTCCTACTTTTGATGAGGAGCTGGTGTGTGTGTGTATGTGTGTTGGGGGCAGACCTTCAACTCTCAAGTAGTTTATGAGTCAGTGTTAGCCTTTACTTCCTGTTAGAGTGAGTGATGGGAGCCCTTTCTGGTCTTTCTGAAACAGGAAATTTTCCCTGATCCCTTCAGGGATTATGACAGGGGTGCTTCGCTCACTCAGCCCACAGCTCTCAATCCCCTCGTGGGAGGGGGATCACGCAGGTGAGCAGGTACAGAAACTGGGATGAATGCTTCTGGGTGCTGGCAGAAGCAAAACTCTGTGCAGGCCCCATGGCAGCATCTAGGGGGGAGTACCCACGACTCCTGAAGCCCCAGAGGGCATATGTTACAGGGCTCTTTTAGCTTTGCCATCTATGGATGGCGTTAATGTTAAACAGCTCAGTGAGCCCTCTGCCTTTTTATATGAGGTGGTTGCTCTCTACCAGTGAGGGCAGAGGGTCTGTGTGACATTCTTTAGCATCTGCCCCTGTGGCACCCAAGCTCTTCTTCAGGGTTCAGGAAAATCAGGTCACACAAACTAATTGAAGGATAGTGAATGCAGGGGATTTTATTGCCAACAGAAATAACTTTCAGCAGGAGGGGGAGCTGGAAAGGGGGTAGAGCAGGAAGGTATTCTTCCCCTGAAGTCTGGCTGTCTCCCGCTGGACTTTTCTCCAAATTCCTGCCGTCAAGCCATCCCTCTGAAGCCAAACTACTTCTCTCTGACATTCAGCTGTTATTCTCTTCTCCCCTTCTCTGCTCTCTATCAGTGGAGCCTGCTGTTTTTATGAGTACAGGATGGGGGTGGATCAGGCTAGAGGTGGTTTTGGAAAAGGCAACATTCTGGCGGGAAAAATGGAGATGTAAAGTTCTCACTTCAGGCTGCGGTTCCAGGCTTGACGGTGGGCCCCTTGCCACGGACCCCAACCTTTTCTGCCTAGAATGTCTCTGTTTCCTGCCTCTATTATTTCTCTGGGCATAAGCATGGTCTGCACATGTGTATGGTCTTCTAGATCCCTAGGAATATGTCAGAACTTTTCAAAGCCATCTATAGAAACCTTGTTCTCTAGATCTTCCATATATATTTTTTTCCAGGCTTTTATTTGCTCCAGCTGGTAAAACATCCTTTGTCAAATGGAAGGTTAAAAAATTGAAGCTGATTAATTTCCTCAGTGCCCTGGGGTCAAAGCTTTTCCTGTGGAGCTGAGCTCTGAGTCTGCTCAACTAGACAATACCCTGTGGATGAGGCTACCCTAGGGAACTGTGAGTCAGGTCAAAAAGTAACCGTGGTTTGGCAGTAGGAGTTTTTTCAGGAGCTCCAAACCCTGTCTGCCTCTCTGGTGACTATTAGGCTTGTGGATTTCAAGGCCTGCCATGGAACTGAGGTGGGGGTAGATGGGAGTAACACAAGCAAAAACTTTATTGTCTCTGGTCTTCTTATCAAGTTCAGCAGTTTTTCAGTTCTTCAGATGTTGTAAGTCTTTGATCACTTTCCAGGGATCAGAAAAGTTGGTTTTGATAGTTTTGCCTGTATTTTCATGACTTTCATAGAAGAATGGATTTCTGGAGGTCCTGACTCTGCTATTCCAGAAGTCTTGCCTCCACCAAGTAGTTTCATCTTACTGTGTTTTGATTGTTTTTCTCTTCATGGGCAAAATAACCAGGAAGGCTCATTTCTCAATCCAATAAATTTAGGTCAGGATTCATTTGTAACTCTGGCCAAAGACTCTATTTTTCTGTACTAAAATAATTATCATTCCATGGAAGAAAAAAATTCTATCCGTAGTGTCTATCCTTGGAACCAGAGATCCTTTGATTTTCATGTCTAGAATGTAGGAGTGGTGTCAACATTCCAAGCATTCTGGATGCTATCCAGTAATATCAAGTAAAACAGAAAGAATCTACAACAAATACTGGCGGTAGAGAATCTAACATTTATTGAGCATTTAGTATATGCCATTTCATTAGAAAAGTATGATCTTAGCCAATGCATAGTATTTAAATGGTGAATTATTCTATTAGATTCTTATATCAGAGGTAAGGGAGAATTACTAGGTAAGAAGATGCTTAGAGGCCACTTTAATTACTACTCCCCCCCTACTATAATTCTTACTTATTCCTATGTGTAACTGAGACTGTTATGTGTACACGTGTGGAAAATAATAAAAGTTGAACAAATATGTTGATCATACATACATTTAAGTTTTGCTCGTTTTTACTTTTGTAGATGCGGCAGATTTGCTTTTGATCAGCTTTTTTATTTGGTCCCAAGCTCTTTATCTATTTCTTTTAATTTCATAAATATTGCTGGTACAGGCCCATCTCTATACACAGCACATGCTCAGGAAGTTGTTGACTTACTGATAGTCCACTTCGAAATTCAGTCTGAGCCTGGGACATGCCAAAGTTATTCCCTTGAAAAAATTTCATCTTTGTAGACAAAAAATAAAATTTGTATCATTGTTGTATAAAAATTGTCTATAAATTCGTTTTACATTATAAGCTGAGGCATTAATGCCTAAAATATGTCCAAAATGCAGCAAAGATGAAGCAAGTATTTTTATTCTTCTTTGTTATTCATAATAATCAAAATTATATCTACAAACTTAAGCCCATGTAGTTACCCAAGAGAAACAATTTCTATTGTGCATCGCATGCCACCTTTCATTCCTCTTTCTCACCCCTTTGATTTTGCTCCCACCCCTAACTTACCCTAGCATGTTGGAGTTACACATCACACTGAGAGTAGACAATACTGGAAAGGAGGTAAGTGGGAAATTGAAGAGAGTTTGGGCTACAGCATGTTGAGGCAGACTGATGCCC
Source organism: Nomascus leucogenys (assembly GCF_006542625.1). Lineage (NCBI taxonomy): Eukaryota > Metazoa > Chordata > Mammalia > Primates > Hylobatidae > Nomascus > Nomascus leucogenys. The sequence continues at coordinate 1,200,522 of NC_044398.1, forward strand.
AAGTGAGGCAGAAAAAGCAGAGAATTCTAAGATTATTTATTTTCCCAAATATTTCAAGAGTGTGTGACAGTCTTTACTATGTATCTTAGCATTGCAAGGGAACCTTGGAGAAAGTACAGAGAGAAGTCACTTCTAGATCACGTTCCTGATTCTGCTTTCTGTCTGCCATGGTTTGAATGTTTGTTCCCTCCAAAACTCATGTTGAAATCTAATTACCATTGTGACAATATTAAGACGTTGGACATTAGAGGTGGTTGAGGGCTCATGAGTGGGACTGATGCTGTTATAAAAGAGGGAGTTCAGCCCCCATTTTCTCCTTCTTATGAATGAAAAACCAAATGGGCTGGCATTAATATTGAAGGTTTTCTTGTATGTGTTCAATATCTTCAGGTTCTTTAAAAAAATCAATTCATTAGCAGCTTCTAAAGTAGGAGTAATGGACTAATGAAAAGGCAGAATCTTCTTTGATAGCTAACCAGGTAGAGTGAAAGAATTAATTTGCATCACCTGAAGCTCAAGCTTAGAGTCTAGGGAAGCTTTCTGCATTATGTAGAAAATGTGAGAAATATGAAAATAATGATGAGTTTAAAACTTAATCTTCTGGTTCTAACAAAATTGTAGGTTTGACTATTCATAATTTAGTCTCATGACCTCTACTAACCACTGAAAATAGATGATTAATCTTTTCTCCTTGCTCCCATGGCGTTTTTAAAATTTTCTATAAGTTATTGGGGTACAGGTGGTATTTAGTTACGTGAGTAAGTTCTTTAGTGGTAATTTGTGAGATTTTGGTGCACCCATCACCTGAGCAGTATACATTGCACCATATTTGTAGTCTTTTATTCCTTCCTCCCCTCCCACTTTTGTTCTCAAGTCCCCGAAGTCCTTTGTGTCATTCTTATGCCTTTGCATCCTCATAGCTTAGCTCCCACCTATCAGTGAGAACATATGATGTTTGGTTTTCCATTCCTGAGTTACTTCACTTAGAATAATAGTCTCCAATCTCAGGCAGGACTGCAAATGCTGTTAATTCATCCCTTTTTATGGCTGCATAGTGTTCCATCATACATATACACCCTTTACTTTAAGTTTATGTGAGTCCTTATGTGTTAGGTGAGTCTCCTGAAGGCAGCAGATGGTTGGTGAGTTCGTATCCACTCTGCAGTTCTGTATATTTCAAGTGGAGCATTTAGTTCATTTACATTTATTGTTCGTATTGAAATGTGAGGTACTGTTGTTTTCATAGTGCTTTTTGTTGCCTATATACTTTTTTGGTTTTGTTTTTTGTTTTTGCCTTTTACCTTGTGTTTTTGTTTTATAGGTCCTGTGTGATTTATGTTTTAAGGAGGTTCTATTTTGATGTATTTCCAGGACTTGTTTCAAGATTTAGAGCTCCTTTTAGCAGTTCTCACAGTGGTGGCTTGGTAATGGCGAATTCTCTCAGCATTTGTCTGTGTGAAAATGAGTGTATCTTTCCTTCATATATGATGCTTAGTTTCACTGGATACAAAATTCTTGGCTGATGATTGTTTTGTTTGAGGAGGCTGAAGATAGATCCCAAATCCCTTCTAGCTTGTAGGGTTTCTGCTGAGAAATCTGCTGTTAATCTGATAGGTTTTCCTTTAAAGGTTGCCTGATGCTTCTGTCTCACAGCTCTTAAGATTCTTTCCTTTGTCGTAACTTTTGATAACCTGATGATAATGTGCCTAGGTGAAGATCTTTTTGTGATTAATTTCCCAGGTGTTCTTTGTGCTTCTTGTATTTGGATGTCTAGGTCTCACAAAGCTGGGGAAGTTTTCATAGATTATTCCCCCAAATATGATTTCCAGGCTTTTAGAATTCTCTTCTTTCTAAGATACACTGATTATTCTTTGGTTTGGTCATTTAACATAATCCCAGACTTCTTGGAGGCTTTGCTCATATTTTTTTTTTATTATTTTTTCTTTGTCTTTGTTGAATTGGGTTAATTCAAAGACTTTATGTTCGAGCTCTGAATTTCTTTCTCCAACTTATTCAATTATATTGCTGAGACTTTCCAGAGCATTTTGCATTTCTAAAGGTGTGTCCAAAGTATCCTGAATTTTTTATTTTTTTTTCTTTAAGCTATTTCCACGAATAATTCTCCCTTCACATTGTGTATAGTTTTTTTGGATTTCCTTTCATTGGGCTTCGCCTTTCTCTGGTCACTCCCTAATTAGCTTAATACCTAGTGTGCTGAATTCTTTTTCAGGTAAATAAGTGATTTCTTCTTAGTGAACTAGTGTAATTTTGTGGGAGATGTTGAAGTGCCTTGTTTTATCATATTACCAGGGTTGGTTTTCTGGTTCCTTCTCATTTGGGCAGGCTCAAGGCTATTGTTCAGATTCTTTTGTCCCATGGTGTGTTCCCTTGACGTAGTACTCTCCCCCTTTTCCTATGGATGTAGCTTCCTGTAAGCCGAACTGCAGTGATTGTTGTCTCTCTTCCGGGTCTAGCCCCCAGTGACTCTACCCAGCTCTGGGCTGGCACTGGGGGTTGTCTGCACAGAGTCCTCTGATATGAACCATCCATGGGTCTCTCAGCCGTGGATACCGGTCCCTGTTCCAGTGGAGGTGGTGGAAGGTGCAATGGTCTCTGTGAGGGTTCTTAGCTTTGGTGGTTTAATGCTCTATTTTTGTGCTGGTTGGACTCCTGCCAGGAGGTGGTGATTTCCAGAAGGCATCAGTTGTAGTAATGTGGAGAGGGACCGGCAGTGGGTGGGACCCTAGAACTCTCAAGATTATATGCCTTTCGTCTTCCACTATAGGGGTGAATAGGGAAGGACCATAGAGTGGGGGCAGGGCTAGGCATGTTTGAGCTCAGACTCTCCTTGGATGGGTCTTGCTGTGGGGGATGGTGGTGAGATTCCCAGGTCACTGGAGTTGTGTACTTAGGAGGATTATGGCTGCCTTTGCTGATTCATGTAGGTTGTCAGGAAAGTGGCGGAAAGCCGACAGTCACAGACCTCACCCAGATCCCTCACAAACTGAATGGCTGGTCTCACTCCCACCGTGCTTTCCCCAACAGCCCTAAGTCTGTTTCCAGGTGGAGGGTGAGGTGGGCTTGAAAACTTGTCCAAGGCTGTCCACCTCCCAGAGGCAAGAGAAAAGTGCTTTAGTTCTTCCCCTGCCTGTAAAGTCTGCATGCCTGATTCACGCCCTCTCAGATTTCCGGCCAGGAGGCTTCTCACCTGGTTAAAATTGTTACAAAGTTCAGCTAGAGAATTCCTTCTCCCTGTGAAGTTTTACCCCCTGCTCCTCTGGCCACCCTCCTGGTAGATCCATGTGGTACCAGGCAGGAACGGGCTCCTTGGGGACCCAGCAAGCTCCTAGGGCCTTTCTGCTGCTTCCTCTACTCCTGTATTTTGCTCGGCTCTCTAACTTGACTCAGGTCCAGGTAAAGTCGGGAACTTCTCCCACAAAAAGACCTTCAGCTTCTCCAGTGTGGGTGTGTGGTCAGGAGAGGAGGGTCTCCCTTTTCCACTTCTGCATTTGGGGCACTCACAGTATTTGGAATGTCTCCCAGGTCCTGCAGGAGCAGTTCACTTCCTGCAGAGGGTCTGTGGGTTCTTGCAGTCAATCTGGAGCTAAAATTCACAGTGCAAGCCTCCATATGCTGCACTGTCCAGAGCTGCAATCTAGTCCTGCCTCTGGTCCACCATGATCCCCTCTAAAAAAAATCCTGTGGCATTTTTTTTTAACCATCTCTATAATATCACTTATCAAAAACTTTAGGGCAACTCATTTCCCTGAATGTTGTTCTCTCTCTCATTTTTAGCTTCTCAAAGCGAGAACTGGGTCTTAGCTAGCCCTCATACACAGCCCAAGCCTGAGGAAGTGCTGCATAAATGTTTTGTGAATGGAGTTGATTAGTGGCCACTCACACATAAAGAAATCCTCTTCCCTTGTGTCTTTTCTGGTTTTCTCTTCTTCAAGGCTTCTGCTGCCTTGCTGCCTGCTATCCCACAAGCCTGTCATTTTAATTCTTCCATTAAAGCAACTATTTGCAAACATCGCTTCCATTACTGATTTTTATACTACTGTTTTTATTCCCTTGAAGATGTCAACATTAGAGTGGGAGATGACTCATAAGTTTCCAGATATTTTTCCTTTTGCTTAATCATTCATCAGACTTTTTTCTTTTGGAGTTTAACTGTTGATTGGAAAAACATTTTCATTGTACTTTCTGTCCAATAAGAACCAAGCATAGTAAATGAAAAAAACCTATCTTTAGAGTCCCCTGGGAAAAAAGACATGGATTTTTAACACCTTATTATAGATACCATAATGCCTAAACAGAGCAAGTAGCTACTTTAGGCTATGAAGCCAATTACCAGCAAAGCCCACAAAACCAGTTGACCTTCCAATTCCCAGGTTAGTGTGTTACCTGGGGCCTTAAATATCCCCTATTTATCATTACACACCTACTAAGGAAGAAACAAACAAATCTAGACTCTTATTCAGTACCTGAGTTTTCCAAAGTAATAGCAATTTTATCTTCCTGTCTACCAAACCCGGGCTTTGCCCAGAGGGAAAGATGTTTTTGCAGTGTTTCCTGAGACTGGCAGATCTGGATGCTTCATTTTTGCAGGCTTGAAACTTGATTCTGGAATCGTATGCTTCATACCATCATGTTTCACAATGATTTTTTTTTCCTGTAAATGTGATGTCATTGTGAAGTTATTAAAATAATACAGTGTTACATGTTATATTTTGTAGCTGACTTACAAAGATGCCATGAATTGACTGCAAGTTTCTTACTTTGTCATTCTGTAAATGAAAGCTGTAACTGCAGTGCTTATTTTGATACAGATAGTTGGAATATATACATATATATTTCTCTTGGTATCCTGCAATTTCTATTTTATTGTAAACAAACTAATTAAGGAGAGGTGAGGCATTCCCAATCTCATGGGGACTAGGGCAGTATTTAATATAGAAAATTAAACAGTCTAGAAAATTATAGATGAAAAAGTATAGTTTACTGGAAATCCCACCACCACTGAATTTCACATATCCTCATGTGTGTGCATATATGCATATGCATAGGCCTGTTTTCTATATTTGTGTGTATTTGTAATCTTAGAGATATTTTGTTTACATTTACAAAACTGAAATCCTAAGTTTGATATTGGAAATGTAATAATACATGATTTCTTATACTAAGATTTGATTATCAGCAATATTTATTAAAGCCCTTTTCAATGTTATATGAGAATTACCTTTACCTAACTTAATGGACATAAGGCTTAACATTTTATAAATTAGAATTTGGATATAATTTGAGGTGATTATTTTTAGCTTCCGCTTGAACTCCAGTTGGCAATGACAATAAATGTAAACATGTTTTTTCTTTTTTTTCTTTGAGATGGAGTATCGCTCTGTCACCAGGCTGGAGTGCAGTGGCGCAATCTTGGCTTACTGCAGCCTCTGCCTCCCAGCGGTTCTCCTGCCTCAGCTTCCCAAGTAGCTGGTACTATAGGCACACACCACCATGCCCAGCTAATTTTTTGTATTTTTAGTAGAGATGGGGTTTCACCATGTTGGCCAGGATGGTCTCGATCTCTTGACCTTGTGATCCGCCTGCCTCGGCTTCCCAAAGTGCTGGGATTACAGGTGTGAGCCACCACACCTGGACTGTTTTTTCTTTATAAAAACACAACATGCCAGTTTGAAGCTACAGTGAGCTATGATTATGTCACTGCACTCCAGTCTGGGTAACAGAGTGAGACACTTCCTCAAAACAAAACAAAACAAAACAAAATGCCCATAAAACAATTTGGAGATTGCTGAAATGTTCAAATAAGAAAATAGCCCTGTGAATCCCATCATGCAGAGATAACACTATCCTAGCTGACTATTGTCTTCCAGCTTTATGTGCTTGCATCTAATTTTTCTTTTTTACCAATTTGACATTATGCTATAGATTCAATTTTGTGCCCTGCTTTTTTCCCTTTAAAGTATATTGTGAAAATTTCCTTATGTCTGTTATTTTTGAATGCAATTATGCCCATCATTTCTTGATTCTATAATTTTTGAAAAGAATAAAAGAAGAAAAAAAATCTCCTGTAACCCTACCACTGAGAGAAAACCACTTACACATTAGTATTTCCTTCCAAGCTGTGAATTTCTTTGTTCCCCATCTTCAAACAAACAAAACTTGTCCATAACAACTCCTTATTTAATTTTCTTCAACTGACTAATAGTCTTGAAAGATGAATTTCTTTAAAGAAATTATCATTGTATAATATGATTAGAAAATTCATATTTTCACATTTTGTAGAAATTTTACATTTACAAAAGACCTCTAATCTAAGAAAATTGATTGTAACATTTTCTCCAAAAAATCTATTTGCTCTGGATGATATATTTTAACAGCCAACATTATATTTAAATAACTTTTCTCTCAAAAACAAATCTATTCACTGGGCTTTTGATGGACAAATTGCACATTATAATAAAATAGTTTTTTCTACATTTAAGAAAAAGCATCAATGTTGACTGCATAGAACTTTATCTGATCATTTGGGAATTTGCAGTGTCACATATATTTCAGCAAGGAATTCAAACAGTCTCGCAGGATTTTAAGCACTTCTTTTTGTGAAAACAAATTTTCATCTTTATTTTCCCAAGCTGTCTCCTTACATATAGCACTTCAGAAAACTCACCATTACTGGTTTTACTGCCTGATTGCTTAAAAGTTAATTGGTTCAGCACCTGGGCAGGAAGCTATTTTGGCAGAAACTCTGTTTTCTTCAAGTGCTAGCCGTAAAATTTTGGAGAGTGAATTGTAATCAGGCACTTCTTTTTTCACTATGGAGAAGACAAGAATACTAATGTGTTGGCTGAATAAATTGCAGTGCACTCATTTGGAATATGAAAACAGTTTCTTAGTTATAATTTGGCATTAAAAGTGCACATCTCTTACTGAGTTGTAGGTCTAAATTTTTTATTCTCACTTAAAACATATATCTGTTACTTGGCTGAGCGCAGTGGCTCACGCCTTTAATCCCAGCACTTTGGGAGGCCAAGCAGGGCGGATCACAAGGTCAGGAGATCGAGACCATCCTGGCTAACAGGGTGAAAACCCGTCTCTACTAAAAAATACAAAAAATAATAAAAATAAATAGATAAACAAAATAAATAAATAAATAAAAAATTAGCCAGGCATGGTGATGGGCGCCTGTAGTCCCAGCTACTTGGGAGTCTGAGCCAGGAGAATTGCTTGAACCCAGGAGGCGGAGGTTGCAGTGAGCCGAGATCGCGCCACTGCACTCAGGCCTGAGAGACAAAGTGAGTCTCCGTCTCAAAACAAAATCAAAAAAAGAAAAACATATCTGTTACTCATATGTATTTTCTTCTTACCATAATTCTCCCAAAATGCATTATTTCATACCCTTAGTTAAGAGTGGGCCTCGATGTCTTAACCTTTGTCTTTCTCTAATTCTCTCAAGTTGTTAAATTAGAGATGAGATTAAATCAGGACACCCATGACTAATTTCATACCTGTTTCTTAACACATTAAATGTTGTTGTCACATTGCATACAATCTCTGTATTAATTTATGATGGCAAAAAAAATTGATAACATTGTATTTTCTGAGCAGACTAGCCCCAATCTGACAAAAGAAGTCTCATTGTTACCCAATAGTTTGTGTGGAAGTGGCTACAGGAAGACCTGAGGGACATGGAGATTTAGTGAGTGTTATTGAGGACTATGAATTGGGATCCTTCTTATGGTTTTCTAGGAATACAATGAAATGTGGAATTCCTTTTAAATTATTTTTGGCTATTGAACTGTTTCTTGAATGCATTACAGCTTCAACACGGAACCACTTGTCCCAGGTGTCATGAAGATTCCATGTTTGCCCTAACAGAAGAAAACCTTCTACGTATCCTTAACTTTGCCATAATTCTTTGTCCACCCAAGCCCTCTACTCTTGTTCTATAAAAAGAAGAGAGCATTGGCAGGTTGCACCATAAGAATTCAGGAGAGTTGTATGTGTTTATCTGAGCTGAAATAGGAGCACTTGTCTACCCAGTTTATATATGAGCACATTGCTCTTGCCTTTGAAGTCTTCTGTATGCTGCTTTCTCATCTTATTGCTTTCCCTTCCACGTCCATGGTGAACATGATTTAAACTGTGAGTTTTTCAGTCTTTGCTTTTCTTTATAGTTTTGCCACATTCTGTGTTCCTGAACAATATATTTATTTTTTCTTTTTCTAGAATGTTATATAAAGGAGTCATATTGTATATATTCTTCTGTTTCTTGGTTTTAATTTTATTTTCTTTATTTTTATAAAATGTTATATATTTAAGATGTACAATGTGATGTTTTGAGATACATATAAACAGTGAAATGATTACTACAGTGAAGCAAACATAACTGCAATTTTGTACTGTGACTTGTATTTTCTAGCCATATCATGTTCCTTTGATTCTTCCATGCCTTTGCTTATAGCTAAAATTTGTTCACTTTCATTCACATATAATATTTCTTTATAGAAATATACCATAATTTACTTGTAATTTCTCTCTTTAAGAAGTTTTCCTGAGAAAGGGTACATGGCAGATAAGTATGCTGACACTTTGCATGTCCAAAGCTGTTATTTACTCTCATGCCTGATTCTATTTGACTGGGTATAGAATTTTAGGTTGGAAATAATCTTTCTCAGATTTTGAAGGCATTGCTCAAATATCTTCAAGCTGCCAGTGATGTAACATAGAATTCTGATACAATTCCTTTCTTTATCTTTTGTAGGAAACCTGTATTAACTGGAAGTTTATCAGCTATTCCCATTTATCACAGGGTTCTGACATTTTATGATGTGTCTTGGTAGACTTTTTCATCCATTGTGATGGGCACTTGGAATGTGGAAACTCCTGTCTTTCTGTTCTGGAAAACTTTCTTCAATGATTTCACTCCTTCTGTTTCCTCCTGAAACTGCTATTATTTGGATGTAGGATTTCCTAGGAAAGCCTTCAAATTGTTTTATCTTTTAGTTGCTATTTTCTATCTTTTGATTTTTTGATATCCTTTCTGAGATATTTTTATCAAATTTTCCTACCAAGCCTTTTATGGAGTTTTTCATTTATACCACTATACTGTTAATTTCCAAGAGCTCTTTTCTTATTCTCTGAATGTTTCTTTTTAAATTAAAAATAATAGGTCCTTGTTTTTGTTTTACAGTTGCAATTTCTTATCTTTTTGATGATAATGGTTATAGCATTTTTCCTTACCTGTACCAAGTGTTTATTTCCTCCTAGTTGCTTTTATATTGTATGTTTGTTTTGAGCTCTAAAGCTAGAGGCATTCTCCAGTTGTTGGCTGATCTGTCTACCTACTCATATATAAGAGTGGGGCCCTGAAAGGCTCATTGGAAACTTTAAGTTTTGAGGGATCTTGTTGAAGCTTCTACTGCAGAGTGACTATCTGGATTGTTTGCTTGGGAAACCCTGATATTAGTATCTTGAAATCTTTTCTCTTGAGATGGTTTCATTTCCCAGGGAAGTGTGTATCAGTCTTCAGTCTAGAGTTTATATACCTGGCTGCCAGTATAATGAGAGCCAAATAGGGACAGGGCGTTGGGAGTTTCAGCCATCAGTATATAAGGTTTTTCTTAATCTCCCTGTTTGCTTTCAGCATTACCTGCTCTTAATTGTATCTGGTGTTCCTAGTGCAGAAACTTCTGTTTTACCTTCTTCAGAAAATAAAGCTCCAGTCTATTGCTGACATGAGGAAGGAGAAGGGCGTTAATCATGTTTTGAATAGACATTCAGCCAGTTCTCCAGTTTGGGTCTCTTACCCCTTATGTCACCTTCTAGAAATACCTGATATCTTCAATTCTTGAGACTTCAGGGTGTTCTACACTATAAATTGGATGAAGTCAGAGATTTTCTATCTGCCTTAGACTTTTCCCAGGTCAATTATCTATCATGCGTCTGCTTTGTTAATTCCACATTTTTATTTATTTATTTTTAAAGATGGGGGCCTCACTCTGTCACCCAGGCTGGAATGCAGTGGCTCAATCATAGTTCACTGGAGCCTCAAACCTCCAGGTTTACATCATCTTCCTGTCTCAGCCTCCTGAGTAGCTAGGATTATAGGCATGTGCCACCATGAATGGCTAATTTATATATATTTTTTATTTTTTGAGACATGGAGTCTTTTTATGTTGCCAAGGCTGATCTTGAACTCCTGGCCTCAAGACATCCTCCTGCCTTGGCCTCCCAAAGTGTTGTAATTACAGGTATGAGTCACCATACCTGGCCTTCCATATTTTTGTTTGTCTTATTCCACCTCTTCCTCCTGCTGCTTCTCGAACTCTTCTTCTTTCTTCTACTTTTCCTCCTCCTTCTCCTCCTTCTTTCTTAAGTAATGACAAAATAATTCTTATAGAGGAGGTTTCACGGAGAGGAATAGGTGCGCATTGGTATTTGTCCATGCTAAACTTAAGAACACATAGTCTCTTATTGCTCTGGAGTTCCGAATTTAGAGGATCAAATGATGATGGTTAACATGGTAGCTGGTGATTCTGTTCCTTTACTTTTGATGATACTGACTAGAAAAGGCAAAAAAGAGGAGGAGGAATAAATAAATCTATAATTAATCTGAATCTTATAAATAAGTAAAATCAAAAGTTACTCTTCTGCACAATGTAATTTTTAACAGGGACACATTAAACAAATGAGACAAAGATTCTACCTTAGACCTTTAGTACAAAGAATGGTATCAACTTTTCAGTTTTCAAATTTTAAAGGAGTGTCCCAAGAATCAAAGAAATAAAACCTGCAGAATTTCAAGTTAGGGGCGAGGTTAGGGTGGAAGGAGAGTAAATTCTATAGTTGGCAAAGCAGTTCTGGATAAAAGGATAAGAAAATTCTCTAGGGAACAAATCATCTGTGGGCCAAATTTTAGTTTCTGTTCTTTCCCAATTTGAGAAGTTCTTGTTGCATATGTGCCTTGGATGTTATAAAACCCTTTCGTTGTCTGGCAATTTGCTGCCTGCCTGATTGTAACTATCAAGCTGTAGAGAAGCTCCAGTTATGATGGTTTTGAAAGAAAAGATTGAAAACCAATAAGAAGATTTGCTAAGCAAAGAGGGATATAGGAAAGGAAAGTTATTTTAACCTAAGAGTCTATAGAAAAGAACCCTGACATTTCGGTTTTTGGCAGTTTACAGCTGGTAAAAGAATTAGGAAAATTTTTGAGACAGAGGAAGTGATGTGTGGGGAGGGCTACAAAGTGAGTGTGGTGCTAAAGGGGCTTGGGGTCTTTCTCGTGAATATGCTTTTCTCTGGTTCCTGCCAGAGGTGAAGATGTGGCCTTCACTTTTAGCTTACTCAAGTATCCGTACCACCTAGGCAAATCCGGTGCCAATACTTCCTTTTAGGTACCACAGAGTGTACAACCATGATCCAAGAATGGAAAGAATCAAGTAATTCAGAATTTATATCTGAAATGAGAAATTGGGCTCAGAATATCTTCAACCGCTGCCTTGTATTATCCCCTAACTCTGTGTGACTTCCCGTGTGTTTTTGCAGTGCTTCCCTATGGAGATTGTCAGAAGCTTGAGGCATAAGTCACATGCATTATTCATTCACTCAACAATTGCTTATTGAGAGTCTATGATACTGTGGTCATTTTGCTAATGTTGAAAGAATTGAAGATGACTAGCACAGTCAAGGAGCTTAGACAATTTTCTAACGTTTTATTGTTTATCAAGGAATTTTCTTATACATGAACCATTAGCTAACTTAATCAGTAATCAACTAATTGATATACAATTGATGCTCATTATTTGTGGGTCCCATATTAGCAAATTTTCCCATTTGCTAAAATTTATTTGTAACACCCAAATCAATGCTTGTGGTGCTTTCATAGTCATTCATGGACATGCAAATGCACAGAGCAGTGAAAATTTCGAGTGTCACTTGTAAGTGGGAGCTAAGCACAGGGTACACATGGACATAAAGATGGAACGGTACCTTTAGGGAACATCAATGTAGTCTGGAAGTACTCTTCATGGCCTAGGGTGGTGGTGGCTATAGGGTGAGATTCCTCAGCCTTTGGAATGGGTAAGAAAAAGTGGGAAGGATTGTGTCATGTGGTTTAAGTGCCAGCTCAGCTGCAATACAGTAGAACATCAGGTAGACGTCTCAGGCTTTTGGCTCTAGTCCCTGAGTCCTGGACAACACTACTGGAACCACCCAGGGATTAAGGGACCTCACTGCCCTGGAGGGAAGGACACAGGCCTGGCTAGCTTTGCCACCTGCTTATTGTAAAACCCCAGGTTCTTGAGCAAAGAGAGACAATAGCCAGGAAGTAGTTACAGCAGGCCTTGAGAGAGACCCAGTCCTGTGCTAGCTTCAGTTCTGACCCACACACTGATGTGGTGGTGGCCACAGGGGTGCTTGTTTCACTCTACCCCCAGCTTTAGGTAGCTCAGAAAAGAGAGGGGTGGGGGAGGGATGGAGGGAGGGAGGGAGGGAGGGAGGGAGGGAGAGAGAGAGAGACTGACTCTGTATGTTTGGCAGAAAGTAAGGGAGGATAATATTCTGCCTGGTAATCCAGAGAATTATCCTGGATCTTGTCCAAGACCATCAAGGTGGTACCTCTATTAGTCTGCAAGAACCAGAGTTACTGGGCTTGGGGTGCCCCCTAAAGCAGGTACAGCTTAGATCACAACACTCAAGTCCTTTCAAATATCTGGAAAGCCTTCCCAAGATGGATGGCTACAAATAAGTCCAGACAGTGAAACCTACAATAAATACCTAACTCTTCAATGACCAGACATTGAAGAATATCTACTAGCAACAACGCCATCCAGGAAAATAAGACTTCACCAAAAGAACTAAATAAGCCACTAGGGAGCAATCCTGGAGAAATAGACCTATGTGACATTTCAGATAGGGAATTCAAAATAGCTGTGTTGAAGATACTCAAAGAAATTCAAGATAACACAGAGAAGGAATTCAGAATTATATTAGATAAATTTAACAAAGATTGAAATAATTAAAAAGAATCAAGCAGAAATTCTGCAGCTGAAAAATGCAATTGTCATACAGAAGAATGCATCAGAGTCCTTTAGTAGCAGAACTGGTCAAGCAGAATAAATAATTGGTGAGCTTGGAGGCAGTCTAGTTAGAAATACACAGTCAGAGGAGGCAAACAAAAACAACAATCCTGAAACACACCTAGAAGATCTAGAAAATAGTGCCAAAAGGACAAATCTAAGAGTTCTTGGTCTTAAAGGGAAGGTAGAGAAAGAGATAGGAGTAGAAAGTTTCTTCAAAGGAATAATAACAGAGAACTTCCCAAACCTAGAGAATTATATCAATATCCTGGTATGAGAAGGTTACAGACCACCAAGGAGATTTAAGCCAAAAACGCCTACCTCCAGGCATTTAAGAATAAAACTCCCGAAGGTCAAGGATAAAGAAAGGATCCTAAAAGCAGCAAGAGAAAAAAAAATAACATTATAATGGAACTCCAATACAACTGGCAGCAGACTTTCAATGGAAACCTTATAGGGCAGGAGAGAGTGCCAAGGCATTTTGAAAGTGCTGAAGGAAAAAAACTTTACCCTAGAATGGTAAATCTGGCAAAAAATATCCTTCAAACATAAAGGGGAAATAAAGACTTTCCCAGACAAAAAAAAAGCAGAAGGACTTCAGTAACACCAGACCTGCTCTACATGAATGATAAAGGGGGTACTTCAATCAGAAAGAAAATGATTTAATGAACAATAAAGAATCACCCAATGGTACAAAACTCACTGGTAATAGTAAGTACACCAAAAAACAGAATTATTATAACTCTCTAACTGCAGTGTGTAAACTCCTCATCCTAAGTAGAAAGACTAAATAAAGAACCAATCAAAGGTAACAACTACAATAACTTTTCAAGACATAGTGCAATAAGATATAAGTAGAAACAACAAAAAGTTAACAAGCAGGGGGACATAGTTAAGGCGTAAGTTTTTATTAGTTTTCTTTTTGCTTGTTTGTTTATGCAAATAGTGTTAAGTTGTTATCAGGTTAAAACAATGGGTTATAAGATGATAGTATTAGCAAGCCTCATGGTGACCTCAAAACAAAAAACATACAATGGATCCACAAAAAATAAAAAGCAGGAAACTAAATTTTATTATCAGAGAAAATCACCTTCACTAGAAGAAGACAAGAAGGAAAGAAAGAAGAAAGAGAATATCAGAAAACAATCAGAAAACAAATGACAAAATGTCAGGGCAGGGGTAAATCCTTACTTATCAATAATAATATTGAATGTAAATGGACTAATCTCCCCAATCAAAAGACATAGAGTGGCTGAATGAATACAAAAAAAGACCCTTTGATCTGTCTTTTACAAGTAACACACTTCACCTATAAAGACACACATAGACTGAAAATAAAGGAATGGAAAAAGATAATTCCAGGCCAATGGAATCAAAAAAAGAGCAGGAATCAATACACCTATATCAAACAAAATTGATTTCAAGACCAAAGCTATAAGAAGAGACAATGAAGGTCACTATATAATGATAAAGTGGTCAATTCAACATGAGGATATAACAATTATAAATATATATGCACCCAAAACTGAGGCACCCAGATATATAAAGGAAATATTATTAGAGCTAAAGAGAGAGATGGGCCCCAATACAATAATAGCTACAGACTTTAACACCCCACTTTCAGCACTGGACAAATCTTCTAGACAGAAAATCAACAAGGAAACGTAAGACTTAATCTGCACTATAGACCAGGTGGATCTAATAGCTATTTACAGAACATTTCATCCCAAAGCTGCAGAATACACATTCTTTTCCCCAGCACATGGATCATTCTCAAGGATGGACCATATGTTAGGTCACAAACAAATCTTAAAACATTCAAAAAATTGAAATAATATCAAGCATCTTCTCTGACCACAAGGGAATAAAACTAGAAATTAATAACAAGAGGAATTTTGGAAACTGTACAAACACATGGAACTTAAACAAAATGCTCCTGAATGACCAGTGGGTCAATGAAGAAATTAAGAGAAAATTTAAAAATTCCTTGAAACAAATGGTAATGGAAAAACAACATGCCAAAACCTATGGGATACAGCAAAAGCAGTACTAAGAGGGAAGTTTGTAGCTGTAAGTGGCCACAATAAAAAAGAGGAAAAATTTCAAATGAACAATCTAACAATGTATCTTAAAGAGTTAGAAAAGCAAGAGCAAACCAAACCCAAAACTAGTAGAAGAAGGGAATAAACATCAGAGGAGAAATAAATGAAATTGAAATGAAAAAAATACAAAAGACCAATGAAATGAAAAGTTTGGTTTTTTTAAAAAAGTTAAGCAAAATTGACAAACCTTTAGCCAGACTAATTAAGAAAAAAAGATGGAGAATCCAAATCAAATCAGAAATGAAAAAGAAGATATTACAACTGATACTGCACCAATTCAAAGGATCATGATGATTTAAAGGATCATTATGGGCAACTATATGCCAATAAATTGGAAAATATAGAATAAATAGACAAATTCATAGATACAACCCATCAAGATTGAACCAGGAAGAAATCCAAAATCTGAACAGACTAAAACAAGTAGTGAGATTGAAACTGTAATAAAAAGTCTCCCAGTAAAGAAAGGCCCAGGGCCTGATGGCTTCACTGCTGAATTCTATCAAACATTTAAGCAATAACAAATACGAATCCAACTCAAACTATTTCAAAAAACAGAGGAGGAAGGAATACTTCCAAATGCATTCTATGAGGCCACTAGTAGCCTTATACCAAAACCAGACAGACACATCAAAAAAGAAAAAACTGCATGACAATATATCTGATAAGTATTGATGCAAAAATCCCCAACAAAATACTAGCAAACTGAATTCAATAATACTTTAGAAAGATCATTTATTATGACCAATTGGGATTTATCCTTGGGATCTAAGGATGATTCAACATATGCAAATCAATCAATGTGATACATAATATCAACAGAATGAAGGATAAAAACCACATGACCATTTCAATTGATGCTAAAAATGCATTTGATAACATTCAACATCACTTCATGATAAAAACCTTCAAAAAAAAAATGGGGATAGAAGGAACATACCTCAACATAAAAAAAGCCATATATGAGAGACTCACAGCTAGTATCATACTGAATGAGGAAAAACTGAAAGCCTTTCCTCTAAGATCTGGAACACAAGGATGCCCACTTTTGCCACTGTTATTCAACATAATATTGGAAGTCCTAGCTAGAGCAATCAGACAAGAGAAAGATATAAAGGACATCCAAATTGGAAAGGAAGAAGTCATATCCTTGTTTGCAGGTAATATAATCTTATATTTGGAAAAATCTAAAGACTCCACCACAAAGCTATTTGATTTAATGCAATCCCTATCAAAATACCAATGACATTCTTCACAGAAGTAGAAAAAGAATCCTAAAATTTACATGGAACCACAAAAGACCCAGAATGGCTAAAGCTATCCCAAGCCAAAAGACAAAAATGGAGGAATCACATTATCTGACTTCAAACTATACTATAGAGCTACAGTAACCAAAACAGCATGGTACTGGAATAGAAACAGACACATAATCAGTGGAACAGAATAGCGAACCCAGAGATAAATCCATACATCTAGAGTGAACTTATTTTTGACCAAGGTGCCAAAAATACATATTGGAGAAAGGACAATCTCTTTAATAAACAATGTGGGAAAACTAGATGTTCATGTGCAAAAGAATGAAACTAGATTCCTATCTCTCACCATATATACAAATCAAATAAAAATCAATTAAAGACTTAAATCTAAGACCTCAAGCTATGAAAGTATTTCAAGAAAACATTGGGGAAAATCTCCAAAATGTTGGTCTGGGCAAAAATTTCTTGAGCAATATTGCACAAGCACAGGCAACCCAAACAAAAATGGGCAAATGGGATCACAACAAGTTAAAAGTCTTCTGCACAGCAAAGGAAACAATCAACAAAGTGAAGAGACAACCCACAGAATAGGAAAAAATATTTGCAAACCACCCATCTCACAAAGGGTTAATAACCAGAATATGTAAGGAGCTCAAACAACTCTGTAGGAAAAACATCTAATCTGATCAAAAAATGGGCAAAAGATTTGAATAGACATTTCTCCAAGGAAGGCATGCAAATGGCAAACAGCTATATGAAAAGATGCTCAACACCATTGATCATTAGAGAAATGCAAATCAGACTGGGCGTGGTAGCTCACGCCTGTAATTCCAGCACTTTCAGAGGCTGAGGCGGGTGGATCACAAGGTCAGGAAATTGAGGCCATCCTGGCTGACAAGGTGAAACCCCACCTCGACTAAAAATACAAAAAATTATCCAGGCATGGTGGCATGCGCCTGTAGTCCCAGCTACTCAGGAGGCTGAGGCAGGAGAACCGCTTAAACCTGGGAGGTGGAAGTTGCAGTGAGCCGAGATCGCACCACTGCATTCCAGCCTGGGTGACAGAGTGAGACTCCATCTCAAAAAAAAAAAAAAAAAGAGAGAGAGAGAGAAATGCAAATCAGAAGTACAATGAGATGTCATCTCACCCCAGTTAAAATGGCTTATGTCCAAAAGACAGGCAATAACAAATGCTGGCAAGGATGTGGAGAAAAAGGAACCCTTGTGTGCTATTGGTGGAAATGTGTATTAGTACAACCACTATGGAGAAGAGTTTGGAGGTTCCTCAAAAAATTGAAAATTGAGCTACCACATGATCCAGCAGTCCCACTGCTGGGTATATACCCAAAAGAAGGGAAATCAATATTTGAAAGATGCTGCACTCCTATGTGTGTTGCAGCACTGTTTACAATAGCTAAGATTTCGAAGTAACTTAAGTGTCCATCAGCAGATGAGTGAATACAGAAAATATGGTACATATACACAGTGGAGTATCACACTGCCATGAAAAAGAAAGATCTAGTCACTTGCAACAACATGGGTGGAACTGGAGATCATTAAGTGAAATAAGCCAGGCACAGAAAGACAAACTTCACATTTTCTCACTCATTGTATCTAAAAAGCAAACCAATTGAACTCATAGACATAGAGTAAAAGGATGGTTACCAGAGAACGGCAAGGGTAGTGAGGGGCTGGCGGGAAGGTGGGGATGATTAATGGGTAAACAAAATAATAATTAGAAAGAATGAGTAAACCCTACTATTTGATAGTACAGTAGGGTGGCTATAATCAATAATACTTCAACTGTACATTTTAAAATAACTTAAAGAATGTAATTGATTTGTTTGTAACTCCAAAGGATAAATGCTTGAGGGGATGGATACCCTCTTTTCCATGTGTGCTTATTTCACATTGCATGCCTGTATCAAAATATCTCATGTACGCTATAATATGTACACCTATTATGTACCCACAAAAATTAAAAATAAAAAAATGGCCCCCAAGAGTAGTGCTGAAGTGCTGTCTTATGTTCCTAAGGGCAAGAAAACAGTGATGTACCTCATGGAGAAAATATGTGTGCTAGATAGCTTCATTCAAGCCTGAGTCATAGTGCTATTGTCATGAGTTCAATGTTAACAAATCAACAATGAATAATAGATAATGTATTTTTAAGCAGAAACACACACCAAATAAGGTTATGTACTGATTAGTTGATAAAAATGTGACCAGAGATTTGTTGCAACCTAACCTTGTATTTCCCCAAGGAACAATATTTTAGTATTTATTAACTCAGTACTCATGGAGTCTTTATAAGAAACGATGATGAATAATGAGAATCAACTATACTTTGACTCTAATTCTCATTTAACAGATGAGCAATTGAGTCTCAAAAAAAGAAATAAATTTTTTAAGTGTCACTTCTATGGTAGAGCTGAGTTCCTAACTAAATCTTCTGATTCTAAATATTACAATTTCCTCATCATATATGTTGCCGAATGTCTTTACATTCACCAAACACACCACATAGTAAACCTTCCAATACTGGCAGAATAAACCATGTTAAAACCTCCTAGTCTGGGAAAGTCCTAGTCCAAATTTCACATTTATAAAGCTAAATATGAATATGAGCTAAATGAAACTAGACCCAATTTCCATATTATTGCATTTCATTAATGAACTACACATGTGTGGGTGTGCGCCTGCCTGTCTGTGTATGTGGCTAGGTCTCCATTTGATTCTATGAAAAACAAAAAAAGGGAAGGAATAATATCTGAAGATATTTTTTGATGAGACCACTCTGACATTTTAATTGTCAAGCCATTTACTGCTCCCAAAGTTCAAAATGCAATTCTACGATGACATTTTACCTTCAAGCTTTGGTGTTCCTTTTGATATTTGACTAATTTTTAAAATAGCTGTACAAATCCGTGATAGGAGAAGCCTTGTTATTTACCAGGACACTGGCAATTTCTGAAAGGCCAAATCCCATGGTGTTTGCCATGAAGTTCAAAGGCTGGAGTCTGAAATGCCAAGGAAAATAACTTTATCTGAGCACGTGAAAGTAAACTCATGATTCAAATAAACTAGTTTTCTGTGCTTCCTTTTAAAGTTGTTCAGTATGGTGTAAAATTTTTCTGCAAAAAGTTTTACACTGTTTAAAAAAAAACTTACTGAGATAGACGATTCCTAGAATAAAGGACTTTTCTTTTAGCAATATGATTATTGACACTGAAAAGAAAATGACAACCCGGAAACGTATTGTAAAATAAGTAACCATCAGAGTTGCAGTGTTTACTGGGGCCATCTGAATGGCCTCAAGCTCCACGGTGACTCTTATGTTGGGTTACTGGGCATGCACTAGAGAAGTTCATTACTTGGAAACAGTGGTTCATCACCATGTTCCCACAATACGCTGAAGGCACTCTCAGTGTATCTTTTCTTTAAGTCTTTTTAATGTATGGCAACTTTTAAATGTATTTTAAAATAAAATCCTTGAATGTAAAGGATCTGTATTGAGAAGTAATAGAAAACTATGCATCGCTGGTTCATCTCTACTGAGTAGAGGTGTCTATAGTTAGGACTTGTAATGAAGAAAGAGGGCCTGTCCTCTTGGGCTATTTGATCCTGACCTGTTGCCCTGAGTAGAATCCAGTCAGCCCCATAAGCCCTCTGCACCACTAATCTGAGGCAATATACCTGTAGCCATAACTCATGGAACATTAAGAGCCTTGGGACCAGGCTATGGAGTTTCACAGGATGATGGTCACACATGACACGTGGGAAGGGAGGAACACTCTGGGAGCCAGCAATCTGGTTTCTCCTTTTGGTTCTGGGCAGCACAAATGAGTGGTTAAGAACAGAAAATCTGGACTCAGATTGTTGGAGACTGGAATTCTATCTCAGTTTACTAATTGTGTGACTATTTTACTTAATTTCTCACTCTTAATTACTGCTTTGTCAGAATTCCAGAGGATTCTGATTTAATCTAACTGATGAATGGGCATCTACAGCACTGTTGTATATGGATGATACTTTGGCACAGAGCCCAGTACATAGGAAACACTCCATAATTATTAGCTATTATTTTTTTCCAACTAAAATTGATGAGCTTGGAAATGCATATCTTGATAGTTGCATGAATTGTTGAAGATGATGAAATCTTTAAGGTCCTATTGGACCTAACACTGGTGATGGGAGTGGGGGTTTATAAGACCCTTTGGGTTTTCTTGAAGTTCACTTAGTCGATGACTTCTACATCTGCCTGATACTCTCATTCCTCTCTTGTGAACCTTGCCATTCACTGGTTATTTTCCACGGAGGAAAAGTACTGGAATTTGAAGGAAGTATATAGCTCCTCAGTTTAATTCTTTTTTCTTTCCGGAATCCAGTCAGCTCAGACATTTGTTAGCTGTTTATAGGCTTTCATAAATGGTTGTAGAACAGTTTGATTTACTTGGACAGAATCTACCTCATGAAATAAATTGTGTTCCAAAAGTTCATGAATAAATTAGTTGTCTGGAACTTCTGCTAATTTCTCCATATAATGCTATAAATGCCGCAGCAGTTTTTAGACAAACCCAATCAAATATACTGAATGCTAGCTATTAGTAGACTCAAAATGCCTAGTATACTACCATGTGTTCTAGGTTGTGGAAATGGGGGACGTATGGTGCAGGAGGAAGTGAAGGAGATAGAAGATTCTTCATCCTTTGCAGGGTACAAGATTAACTCCACTGGAAGTTCCAAATGGATGTCCTTTCTGGAGTTGTCACTTCCCTACCACCTTTAGTGCACCCTTGCTTATTCCCCAGCTCTGTTATCCTTGGGGCTTTTGGACTGCAACAATTATATAGTTTTCCTGTCCCTGAAACCGCAAGTTCAGCATTGAGTATCCTATCAGCAGCTGTTTCCCTCTAGATATTAGCAGGCAAACAATTTGATGGAATTTCTGCACATGACCATATCAGTGATTAGTAGTCCTTAATTTTTCCAGTGGTAGAATGGAAAAGGGGGTCAAATAAATGTTTAATTAGCAGAATTCTAGACAGTTTAAGAAAGTGAAATGATACATTTAAGCGAAACTGAGAAGGAAGTTAGTACCTTTTGGAAAGGAGAAGTACTTCACAAGAAATAGCAGCCTGTTCTTCAGAGCAGGCATAGAGATCTTGCTTCTAAAACAGGGCACCTATTCATCAACCTGGATAGAAGATGTGGTGTATCTTCCTGGAGTGTCAATTTTCTTTATGGTAATTGAAAATATTTAAATATTAAGGCAATTACAGAAGTATAAGTTATAGAGTGCAGACTCATTTAATAAACCACTGGAGTTCAATGACATTTCCTGCTTGCTGTGGGTCACTCCAGGTTATGCCAGCAGACTCCACTGGGGACCAGTCTTGCAGCCTCTGCTCTTCTGGATCCTGCAGAGGCAGCATCTGAGAAACCCTAGGCAGAACTCCTTCTGCACAGCATGGTTTCTTTTTTGTATGACCCCAGAGTTTCTCTAAAAGTTTCAAGATTTCCAAAACGGGTGGCAAGGAGAGGGGTGGGAGCTGGATCACTCTTCATCTAGTGTTTGCAAGTTGGAGACTAATTGTACTTTAAAATCTTCAAAGTTTTAGCCTATTATAGTTGAAAATGTCTGAAACAAAAGTAAAAGAGTCTTCTTTACCCTCCAGCATTTTCAAAATTTTAGTCAAGTCATTTCAGGGCTTTTCTTGAAAGGAATGTCATTATAATAAGCAAATGATGTTATTGTTGGTAATACATTGGAAGTTTTTTTGGCAGATTTAAAAATGCACACACCTGTGCAAGAGAGCGGTATCTCATAGTTTTTTTCCTCTCATTTTTGTTAACCCAAGACATAAGGTAAAATCAATAATCTTTTATAAATGTAAGAAAATTCCAAGGATAAATTTTTTTCTGGACAGTAGAGTGGATTATTAAAGTATTGACCTTTGACTAAAGTTTATGGAATACAGGGCTGGATTGTAAATGTCTTAAGTATACTATGATCTTAAATCTAGGTAGGAAGAGAAGTGGAATTTGGTTCTTTTCTTCCCTTCTTCTAAAAACAAAAACGATTAAATCTCTTAATCTAGGCTTAGTGTAGAACGCAAACCACACGGTGTAATCAAGAACAGGAAATTTGCCCATGTGGACATCTCCGTGAAAATACAGCTTGTATTTTCAATATTAAAAACAGACCAGCTCTCAATAAGCCTATGGTAGACCTTTATTAAGACAGATATTTCCAGTTTGGCTAAAACCTATCCCTGTGGTACTGAGAAACTAAAACAAAGTGAGTGCACAAGTCATGGTTAATAAGAGATAGAAAAGGAGAGAATTAATTACCTGTTTTCGTAACATCAGAGAACTCAGTTGTTTCCCATTACTGCCTTTGTTTAGCCATTTGTCTCTCATTGCTTCCTCTGTAGCAGGCTGTGCAGGTCAGGCTCAAGTAAGGAATGCGTGAAACTCAGCTTCTAAAGGGAAATCCAGGTTAAAAATTTCAGGAAAAAACCCTGAGATTTTGTGCATTCTCTAGGGAAATCCAGACTAAAAATTTGAGGAAAGAAACACTGAGGTTTTGTCCCTTTTTTAGAACATTGATCTTAGATTCCCTCAAGGGCATTTTTTTTTTCTGTTGAAACAGAACTTTGCCCATTATACAATTTCTATCTTTGGCACTTTGTTGACCACTTATATTCAAACAAAACTTAGGCATGTCTTGTGAAAGGGTGAGTGTCTATTTTAGACACTTAAATTTTGAAAGACTTTTTCTCTGTTCTGGAAAGATCATATATGAATGAGTGAGGAGATGAAGGGAGGGAGAAAGACAGAATAGTTTTGGCTGATATTATAAAGATCTCACACAAGAGCAATCATGAAAGAGCTCCACAGATTACTGATTCCACTGTTCATGTGCCTCTCAATTTTCCATTTCATTTGCTCATTCTTCTTTGAGAGAGAATTTGAGCTAGTGAATTCTTAGGTAATTTTTGTCACCTGTCTTGTGCATTCTTGTTTGGTCAGAAAGTTGAACATGAAGACCTTTAAGTAAAAATGGCAGCCTTTCAGAGATGGTATGGATAGTGGTGATCAGGATTGCCTCATTCTCAGTTTGCATTGTCTGAATAAATCCTAATGAAAACATCAGCAACAGCAATATCAGCAATTCTTCCTGACTGTGAGACAATTATCTTCAGTTTGTACACCAATAAGACTGGTATTTGAAGCCACTGGTTAACTCAATAGTACTCGTGTTCTTGTAAAACCCTTGGTGCTGTTACCTCAAAATATCTCAAATGAATATTGTGGATTGCTATTGCTGCCATATTGGGATACAGATTTTCCTGGATAAGATTCATATTGGGTTCTTAAAAAAAAAAGTGGAGAAGTCCCCAAAGTAACCCAAGATGCTGTGTGCTCTTGGAAGCTGGCCGTTTTGTTGTTTTTGAGCTTTGCTACCAAACTTAGAGACCACAGTAAGTTACTGAAGGAGATTTCAGGTAGGACACTGCTGATTGCACCAATCACCATCTTCTGATAGAGTTGCTCAATACTGAATATCTCCAGTGTGAATGGTAAGGTGCCAGTCAGCATCAGAAACTTACCCCTCTATCAAGGGGAAGAAGAGGAACCATCTGAAAAGAAATTTTGCCCTTGGACAGAGAGGCTATCAACAGCAGCATAAGACGTGTGATTCTTTTCAAGTTAGTGTCCTGCTCTGCCTCAGCAAAAAGAAGAACCAAGGTCAAATTTCTTGAAAAGAACGATGGAGTTTTAGTTCCTGCAGTGAAAGACTCCGTGGGACTTGTATCTCTGACTACGCATGTCCCTTTGTAAAACTATGTCTTGCAGCATAAAGATGTTTAAAATGTCTCAGAGGAGAATCTGAATGTTGATCACAAATTCCTAACAGGGATGGTTCTATATCCTGTACATTTATGTTATCTTAATGTAATTTTGTGTTTTCCATTCAGAGCTAGACAAGCTGCAATCCAAAAATACATCCTAAAAAACAGTTCTCTGGGGTTACAAATGAATTTTCATTGCGTCTCATAGATGGCCAGTCTTGAAGCCATAGAAGAACCAGTTTAGTACATTTTTTCCAAACCCAGCCTCACCCCCCTGCATGTTCAGTTAAGAGCAGAACTAAGGGTGCATTGCCCATGTTCTAGAAAATTACCTTCACTCAGTACAAGGGTGAGCTGGCTGCATTTCCCTCAAAAATGCCCTTGAGGGAATCTAAGATCAGTGTTCTAAAAAAGGGACAAAACCTCAGTGTTTCTTTCCTCAAATTTTTAGTCTGGATTTCCCTAGAGAATGCACAAAATCTCAGGGTTTTTTCCTGAAATTTTTAACCTGGATTTCCCTTTAGAAGCTGAGTTTCACGCATTCCTTACTTGAGCCTGACCTGCACAGCCTGCTACAGAGGAAGCAATGAGAGACAAATGGCTAAACAAAGGCAGTAATGGGAAACAACCGAGTTCTCTTATATCTCTTATATCTCTGCCTTAATGCATTGGTAATTCTTGGACACCCTGCTGACCCATTTGCTTACAGATAACATTGACCACTCCAGTAAACACACCGCCAACTCTTTTTATTTTTTGCCTCCTTTTTTTTTTTCCACTTTATGCTATTTGCAAACTGCATTTGGAACTGACCTTCAGATGTGAACTGACAGTAAAGCAGGATTTACATGGTGTGTGTGCTTAGGTTCCGTCTCTTTCTCTGATTCCATGTCCTGCCTGAAGTGTGAGTCACAGTCTCCAATTCCATACAAAGCGCCCTTTTCCTGAGATTTGAATCGGACTCTCAGGTTCATTTTCTCTGTTAAATTTATGTTCTGCTTGTTTCCTTGCTTCCACCCAAAGCCTGGAGTTATATGACTATTCAAGAAATGCCTTTCCAGGAGAGATGCCGATTTTAAGCTGCGTGTGTGTGTCAAAGGAGTAGTGCCTTTCTCAGTTACTTTACTCACCTGATGGTCGAAACCAGATTTTTTTCTTTTTAAACTTTGAGGAAGGCGGTGGGGGTGGGGTGAGGGAGTGGGGTGAAGAGGATATGTAGTGTTTTACTTCTTTGCAAACGTAAAAACTTCAGAAATTCTGTGCCAAGTTGCTGACTTCGGAATCTATTGGAGGCGATGATAAGAGCAG
Organism: Nomascus leucogenys; assembly: GCF_006542625.1. Classification (NCBI taxonomy): domain Eukaryota; kingdom Metazoa; phylum Chordata; class Mammalia; order Primates; family Hylobatidae; genus Nomascus; species Nomascus leucogenys. The sequence goes on from NC_044398.1 coordinate 1,226,141, forward strand.
AGGCGATTGCAATGGGAGCAGATGAAGGAAATTGTCTTGCCCACAATGTCTCCTAGCCCTTCTGTTAGATACTCCATTTTATCTTCTGCTTCTACTCTCCACATTTCTGCAGACTGTTTTCTACCCCAGGGCCACCTGCATGGACTGCAATGATGGGCTTTGCTGCCTTCTGGCTACCTTTGGGCTCAGCCAATGGGGATCCCTGGCAGGAGATTGGAAGGAATGCAGACAGTGAGGTCAAGGTTTCTGTTCCTTGGCCTCCTCAAGATGTCTTGGACTGGTTGTTCACCTTGACTAAGGTTATATTTCCTTTCAAGAAAGCCAATGTTAAGTAACTTGACGTCTAGGTTCTGGTACCTTCTTCCCTCCTTTGTCCCTTTGGGCCTAGGGGTGGGGCAGATCTGCTGCTGTTAGCTCCAGGCCCCTGCATTATTCCTGTGATTCTCTTTTGTCCACTCATGACTTTGTCATCAGTCCCTTTGTAAATGATCTCTCTTTGAATTATCTTAATTTGAACATATTTGCTGCTGTCTGTTAGGATCCTGGCTAATATAATCAGAGTTTGAACTTATTAGTTAAGTTACTTATTTGGTTAAGAAGCTCCTCATTTACAAATCAAATACATCCTGGAAAGGTTAAGCCTGTATTTATACTAAACTATGAATGACAAATCAGGTTTTTAGGAGTCTGATCTCCCCTCCCCTCCCCTCCCCTCCCCTCCCCTTCCCTCCCTTCCCTTCCATTCCTTCCCTTCCCTTCCCTTCCCTTTTATTTTCTGTCCCTCTCCTCTCTCGCCTCGCCTCGCCTCGCCTCGCCTCGCCTCTCCTCCCCTCCCCCCTTTCTTTTCTCTTTTCTTTCTTTTTTCTTTTCTTTTTTTCTTGTGACAGGGTCTCACTCTGTGGCTCAGGTGGGAATGCAGTGGTGCAATCTCGGCTCACTACAACCTTTGCCTCTTGGGCTCAAGTGATTCTCTTGCCTCAGCCTCCTGAGGTGCTAGGACCACAGTCATGTGCCACAATGCTTGGCTAATTTTTTGTACAGACAGGGGTTTTGCCATGTTGCCCAGGCTGGTCTTGAATTCCTAGGCTCAAGCGATCTGCTTGCCTCCGCCTCCCAAAGTGCTGGGATTACAGGCGTGAGCCATTGTGTCCAGCCTAGAATCTGATATTTTCAAGTTGGAGATTCGAAGGGAGGAAAAGGAAAGAGATTTTTGAAGAGTGGAGGGAATAGGAGAGGTGGGTAGGTATGAAAGACAAATGTAGGCTACTTCACAATGTTTTAGCTTTGTTTATCCCTGACAATTATCTATAGCAGAATGAAGGGGGATGGACAGGGCCTGTTGTTTCTCCACTAGAAGTGTTTCTCAATAAACATTGCTGTCCCCTTGGAACACTGTCAGAAGGTACGTGCCCTGCCTCTTAGAAAGGGGACGAAGCAGGTTGTCAAGGGCACACAGGAAACAACTAAGATTGGGTTTGAACTCAGAGTCTGATTTCAGCCTCCAAGCTTTTAACCACTAAATGTATGTCTTTGACTGTGAGTGGCCTTTATGTGTCCAGGCCACAAAATAAATGGAGAAGCCATTCCTTTGATAGGAATCTTGGGATTTCAAGCATTTAAACCTGGCTGGGCCAGAGAGTTTAGAAACGTACAAAAACTACAGAGACTAATGAGAAAGCAGAATAAAATTCATGTGGAATTTGTGACCAACATTCAAATGTTCTTTAGAGATATTTTTATTATCTCATAGTTGTGAGACTTCTTGTAAAGGGACCTAGGGAAGGAGCCAGAAGCCACAGGGAATGGCCAGGCCAGAGAAGACCCGTAAGGAAGTAATAATGACTTTCACACTCACCATCAACCAGGATTTCACACTCACCAGCAACCAGGATTTCACACTCACCATCAACCAGGATTTCCACTCACCAGCAACCAGGATTTCACACTCACCAGCAACCAGGATTTCCACTCACCATCAACCATCAACCAGGATTTCCACTCACCATCAACCAGGATTTCCACTCACCACAACCAGGATTTCACACTCACCACAACCAGGATTTCCACTCACCAGCAACCAGGATTTCACACTCACCATCAACCAGGATTTCACACTCACAGCAACCAGGATTTCCACTCACCATCAACCAGGATTTCACACTCACCATCAACCAGGATTTCACACTCACCAGCAACCAGGATTTCACACTCACCAGCAACCAGGATTTCCACTCACCATCAACCAGGATTTCACACTCACCATCAACCAGGATTTCACACTCACCATCAACCAGGATTTCCACTCACCATCAACCAGGATTTCCACTCACCATCAACCAGGATTTCACACTCACCATCAACCAGGATTTCACACTCACCATCAACCAGATTTCCACTCACCATCAACCAGGATTTCCACTCACCATCACCAGGATTTCCACTCACCATCAACCAGGATTTCACACTCACCATCAACCAGGATTTCACACTCACCATCAACCAGGATTTCCACTCACCATCAACCAGGATTTCACACTCACCATCAACCAGGATTTCCACTCACCATCAACCAGGATTTCACACTCACCATCAACCAGGATTTCACACTCACCATCAACCAGGATTTCACACTCACCATCAACCAGGATTTCACACTCACCATCAACCAGGATTTCACACTCACCATCAACCAGGATTTCACACTCACCATCAACCAGGATTTCACACTCACCATCAACCAGGATTTCACACTCACCATCAACCAGGATTTCACACTCACCATCAACCAGGATTTCACACCACCATCAACCAGGATTTCACACTCACCGGCAACCAGGATTTCCACTCACCATCAACCAAATTTCTCACTGAATCAGACACCTAGAGTAGAAAAACTCTTTATCCTACTGGTAATCCTCTAAGCTACTTAAATACTGGATTTAAATATTTTTCAGCTGTTTTTCCAGCCAGGTTGTGCCAAAAAGCTGTTTTTAGATGGAGGTAGTGGGTGTTACTATTTGAGCGAAGCAGTGTTTTGGAGCAGATTGCCTGCATAAGCCTGAGGTCATTTTTTTAGTTGGTGCTGGGGTTTAAGCAATCAGACAGGGAGATCCTGCATGGTGGGGGATGTCTGGGAAATCTGTGTTGGGAAAACAAAGTGTTCATTTCAGTGGTTTAGGTGCTGCCTTGGCCATCCACGCTGTTATCTGCTGAATGCACAAATCATGTCGTGGTGAGTGGAACACAGGTCTCTTGTGCTTCCCACGCACTTACCAGAATATGAATGTTACAAAGAACAAATACTAGAGACAAAAAAGCAGCTGGGTTAGACTTACACAGGCAGTGGTTCAAAAGGTGATATACAAACTGTGTTTAGTCCAACAATTGTGAATTTGATATTTAATTTTAACCGAAACCCGGCAATATGTGAACTTGAAAATTTATTAGCTGTAACAGAATGCAACTCTTACACTCCACTGAAATCTCTGACATGCTTTAAAGACAACAGCTGGTTTGTTAATTTAGTGAACTTATGTCAAGTGTAATCATGTCTCAGCTCTCCAAAGAGTCTTGAGACTAGAAGCACAAAAATAAAAACCAAGTATAGTGACCATTGCTGTATCCTTCAAAGAATTTTGTGTTGAATATGTTGAATGGAAGTTAGAGCTAATGCACAGTGGTTTCTACAAAACAAAGCAACAAACCCAAACCTCACTATATTTTGTTTATGTTTATCCTCAGAAGGTAGAGAGAAAAGGTACTTAATCAAAGACAAAAAAATGAGGAGGCCTGCTAACCTAGCCTTTTTTTGAATGTGAGAATTTAGGGTTAAAAATGTATCCTTTAACAAAGTCTTCTAGTGTAAGGCTAAAATGTAGCAGAATCTAAATATGGCTGAAGAAGAGGTGGGAGCAAAACGGCTTTAGGCCACATCTATTAGCTTTTCCTTTTTTTCTCCTTTCCTTACTAATTTACATTAAGATGACATTTCATCCCACTATCTTTCTTCATATAATAAAATATCAATTTAGACTTTTCTAGATTAGACCTTGTGGTATTTTGGACACAGTAATTCTGACATGTTATTTGCAGTATTTATGAAGAAAAAGGTTTGTTATAAGAATAAAGAGTACAAATATGATTTCCAAGGGGAGTCTTAAAATTCATTAAGATAAAATCTTTTTGCAGACTTTTCTTCATTAACTCTATGCTTCTGTGGACAATTGAATCTTACTGGACAATAAAATGATAAAATGCTTGTAGAACGCAGGCACATTAATTATCACATGCTCTTCTTTCTTAAAGTGATCCCATTTGACTTCTTGGGCACCATTTGTTAGCATTAGTATATTTTAGCACAAGTTTGGCACATGTTAAACCTGAGCTCTGTCATTACAGTGTTCTGCTTAAATACCTAATGGCCGATGGAGAACGAATGGTTCGTTAACATTCATAGATAATGTGAAAGTTCATCCAATACACAATCAGTAAGCCCTGTGAAGCCCCCAACAGTGTGCTAGGTGCTAGCTCTGCAGGGATGATGACAGAGTGGTGTCTAATGAGGGAGGCCCGTAGCCAAAGCATAATGATGTGACAGGGTGGTTCCACCACAGCGAAAAACAAAACACACTGGAGTTCTTGAACGCACCACCCAACCAGCTTGGTGTCGGGGCTCAGAAGTGTCTGAGATGGTTTCATGGAGGTGATATCCGGCTGTGTCTTGAAGAATTGATCAGGGGAAGCCCAAAATGTGTTCCTTTCAAATGCTTGTGTTGCTTTGAATTTGAAAGTGAAATAAAATGTTGACCACCAGGTCACAGCATCTTCACATCTTTACAGATTCCCCACGTTTTCAGCACTATAACTGTGCAGCAGTTTTGCTAAGATGTAGTTGATGTGTATGTGTAATTTCTTAAACTTACAGTGAGGAAAAATGCTTTCCGTAACACTCTCTCCCCCTCACTGCCAGGTTTCACGCAGCTCTAAAGCCGAAGGGATTATCACGCGGAGTTCCTAACCTAACCCTGGAGGTTGGTGATTTACTTACATGGACCAGACATCCACTTTGGGGCCATATTTCTGATGAGCAAGCAGTTCAGGTGCTGCATAGGCAGGACTTCCACTCCGAGTGCTTAACTGCTCCTGAGAAAGACCCTCCAACTTCTCAGTATTACTCAGTCAAAAGCCTGAAAGATTTACAAATGGACAGGCCAAGAAGCTCACCTCTGGCCAAGAAATCGAATACTTCTTAGGAGCACTTGGATAAAGAGGGTCTATGAATAACTTGATAAAATAATTCAATAGAAAATATTTTATAGCAGCAATTCTCATGAGAATAAGGATGCAAGAAAACAGGGTGAGGCACTGTTCTTATTTAAAATCATTTATTTTATTGCTTCAAATTCTTGGGCTTTTATTTTTATTTATTTTTATTTTTTGCCAGCTCTCTAGAAATGTTTTCTTTAGGTTATGTGTGGTATAACATAACTTGCCATTTGCATTCCACTATGTTGTAAAGTTTACCTGTCTGTAGATCTTGATGAGTGCACATAATGTCTGGCCTGTTAGTCCAGACTTTGCTCTTGGGTTACCACTCACCACTCTCTATTACCTCAGGAACTTGGGTTTACTCTACTCATTTTTGCTTTTTGCCTGACTTTTTTAGGGTTGGAATCACAGTTGCACTGCTGTGTGACTCAATTTCCTCATCTGTAAAATGGGGAAATATTAGTATCTGCCTCATAGGTTTTTGTATGGATTAAAATGCTAATATAGGTTAAAGGTTTGGAACACATCGTAAGTGCTCCATTAGATATCAGTTATTATTATTGTTCTTGTTATTTTTGTTGCACAATTTGTCTATTTCTAGAAAGTCAGTAAGTAGAACAGCTTTTACTGATCGTTACATGTAAGGTGAGAGGACAGCCCCTGCTTTGTGCAATCATGGTTCAGCAGGAAAAAGCTGTCTGCAGGTCCACCCGGATAGCCAAGCCAAGGGTCCAGGGAAGGAAGCGGAAGTGAGAGGCCCTATGGTCCTCAACTGAGGGCCTGCAAAGCTTCCCGAGTGACAATGATAACCAGAAGCAACAGAGCTTCAGTATCTGGGGTCTTGGGTCTTGGACTATATAAAATCACCCCTGGTGAGCATGACTGGCCTGGAAGGACTCAAAGCTGGGTCCATGTCATGAAAGCTGTAAATTTTCAAGGATTCACACAGCAAGATTGACAGACAGTCTCCAGGGTCCTCTGAAAGCCTCACTGCAGACCTCTAAGCTTCACGGATGCAGGTTATTTTCAGGATTTTATTACTTCAGTGAGAATTGCTCAGAGTTCACTTAGCAATTCTTGAAAAGCAACAGAAATGTTTAGGTATAAGGAACTTCTTAAGATTATTTTTGCCAAGATTATTTAGAATAGAATAACATTTTGAAACAAACCATGGAATGGTTTTACAGACAACAGAATATGTATTTATGTCATATATAACTACATTTATAAAATGCCAAATTTAGATTTTTTACTTAATCATACAATATTTCAAATGAAACATCATTTTAAGTAATTTGTTACTTGATAGCTTAACATGATAATAGAATATGTGTGCGTCATACATTTTTCTCTATGCTTCAACTGTTATGTTCCCACCACTTTTTGAAATAGTATCACTCCACCTGGATAAAATAATATGACTCTTAATGCTGCCTTCTGAGATGCTTTCGGCCTGTGTTTCAAAGAATTTAAAATTTCATTAATTAAATAATTAACTAATCAATTATTTCATTAATCTGCTGAATTAATGAAATAGACAGACATTTATACTTATGAACAATTTTGATACTGTGTACATCCACAAGAAAATTTTCAATCTTCAAGCCCCTAAAGACATCAAGAAAAGTAAACCTTATATACCAATATTAGTCTTTTGTGTTGTAGAACAGGAGTCCCTATCCCCTATTAGGAACCGGGCCGTACAGCAGGAGGTGAGCGGTGAGTGACCAAAGCTGAGCTCTGTCTCCTGTCAGATCAGTGGTGGCATTAGATTCTCATAGGAGCACAAACCCTATTGTGAACTATGCATGTGAGGGATCTAGGTCGTGTGCTTCTTATGGTAATCTAATGATACATGTAACATGCTTGAATCATCCTGAAACCACCCGCCCCCTCACTTCTGGTCCATGCCTTCCATGAAACTGGTCCCTGGTGCCAAACAGGTTGGGGGCTGCTGTTTCAGAATATTGCACTTTATGCTAAAGTGGATCCTTTCTTGGCTTCAGCCTTAAAATTGATAATGGATTAAATTCCCCAAGTTTCCAGAAAAAAAAAGCACCAGCAGATGAGACAATATTCTTTCAGCTTTCTGTTCATAGTTTTGACTTGAAAAGGGCAGACCACTCATTTGGGAATCATCTTGTATTAAAATATGAGACCGCAGAGGCTGGGAAGAGTAGTGAGGACTGAGTGGGGAGGTGTGGCTTAGAGAGAAGGTGGGAATGATTAATGGATTCAAAAAAAATATAAAGAGTGAATAAGACCTACCATTTGATAGTACAACAGGGTGACTCTAGCCAATAATTTAACTGTACATTTAAAAATAATGAAAAGAGTATAACTGGATTGTTTGTAGCACAAAGGATAAACGGGGAAGGATACCCCATTTTCCATGATGTGATTATTTCACATTGCCTGCTTTTATCAAAACATCTTATGTACCCCATAAATATATATACCTACTATGTACCTACGAAAGTAAAAAATAAAACATTTAAAAGGAAAACTAAATAACATATTAAAATATATTTATTCATAAAATAAAATATTGAAATATATTTATTTATAAAATAAATATTAAAATATATTTATTTATAAAATATAATTATTCATATAAAGTTCCCTATTATTCATTTCTTAGTAGGAGAAATGAATGATAAGGAGTCTTTATATGAATCATTAGGAAATTAATCAAAGAAATGGAGTTTCTCTTTTTCTAATCAAGCCATAGTTGGAACGAACGCACTTAAAATCACAAAATAACTCCTAGGCAACTGGGCAGAATCTTGTATAAAGATAGCATCATTTTCAGGATTGTCTGTCAGGAACATGGGACTCAGGATAAATCATGCAGAGCACTTTTCTCCTGTCCAGCATTTTAGGCAGAAAAAACTTGGCTTAACTGAACCAATACCCTAAATATCTGAGAAGAACCTCCTTAGGAGACTGTGTGGAAGAAGATAGGAGTATTATCATCAAATATTATGTGAATATGAGCCATTTGTCTTTTAAAGAATGAACTAATTGAAAAAAAATAAAATGATAGTCTTCTAAGTTTTTCTCTCAGTCATCCACTTGTGTGAGTCTCACAGTGGGAGTGGGGCAGAGTCCCGTAAGCATGGTCCCTGAGAAGGACCCCTAATTTGTGAGGCCTCAGAGGCATTAATGATGGCATCCAAATATCTGTGGGAATGGAGATTACCAACACTTCACTGGAGAGTCAAGAGTATTAAATAACATAATATATTTGCATATGCATCACCACATGCAAAGATAATGTATGCAGTAAGTGATCTCTGTATATTTTAACCATAAGCAGAAGAGGCAGTCAGGGAGGGCTTAAAACAAAGAATTAAAGCGTAAACACTAGAAACAAGATTATGTTTTCAGATGGCGTTTACTCCTTGCCTCCACCGAGCATTTTATGGAAGTTGTTTGTTCTGTCTGTCTCTTCTGTCCTTTGGTGTGCAGGCTTTTCCAAGGAGGAGAAGGCACGGTTATGCAGAAGGTAGGCAGAGAGTGGGGTCTTCTGAGCTGTGTGAAGCAATGCATGGGAGGCCCCCTGAGTGGAGTTTTCTGCCTTCTTATTCTTGGGCCTCACTGTGAAAAGCAGCAGGGACTTTCACCTTCTCTAGCCATGGATGTGTTACATACACACCCATGTGTAGTGATTATAAGCTTGACATCATTAAGCAATTGAACATGTGATCAAGTCATTTGTTTAAACAATAATCAGAAGTTTGTCAGAAACCATTTCCCTTACAAGACTCGTTTGGATATGTATCTTTAGTGTGTCTCTGATATTAAGTTCACTATTCTCCTTTTCTGGAGTTTCTCCCATTCAAGGAAACATATAAGTATTTTTGTGTGCTATGGAAAGGGGTCACATATGATAAGAATGCAAGGATGACTAGCGAAGAAAAACTCTAGCAGTAAGTTACAGAATGACTTGAAATCCTTTTCTGGCCTCTGGAGTTCTACTGAAGTGAAAAGGGAGACAGAAAACAATGCTGTGGAATGAGTTATGTATAGTTTAGTGTATGAGGGATCTTGGGAATTAGTATCTATGATCTTTCCCAAATCGTAACACATTTTATAAGGCATTTAAAAAATCTGGATGGATGGGAAGAACAGACACATTGTAAACCAGCTAATACCATAAGCTGGCCTCAATCAGAGTTTCCTCCAAATCATTATGTCCACAAAAATTTGCAGAAATCCCTCCCACACTTATCAGTGCCACATTTTATGACTTTTATATATTTTGTTTATAAGAAAATTAAAGTCTTCCTCTAAACTGCAATCATAGTTTTCACAAAATGTAAGTTTCTACCTAAACACTGTAAGGAGAGGAAGAATTTGTTACTCTTGGGTCAGCTCTGTGAGCCCTGTGAGCTGGGGCCTGCTTTCCCCTGGATGGCATACTCAGTGAGAAACTTCTCAAGGCACCGATCTTCCCTTAGTTTGCATTTAGCTATAGAGCCTGTGCTGGGCTCACTGTCAGTGATTGACATGTCAAGGGTTTCATAAACATGAGGGCTTTGGTGGCTTTTCCTGCCTGAGAAGAAAAAAAATGCATAGTCCTTGTGTACCATTCCATGCCAGTGTAGATGCTCCATTGCAGACAACATCTGCCTGAAGATCATCTTCACTTCCCTTTCACTTAGTTTCTTTTGATCCCAGATCCTGTCCAGGAGGTTGCCACTGAGGCATAGCTCCATCATCATGTAATAAGAGTTCTTGGTCTCCAGGGTTTGTAGCTGGGCAACGTTAGGGTATTTAACAATTTACTGGATCCAAGATTCACATTTTCTGTTCTTTAGAACATAGGAGTCTTGCTTGGCTTTCTTCTTGCTGATGCCTTTGATCGCTACCTAAATAATTGAGGGTGTAAATGATGCTCAGTGAAGGTTACTAATAAAAACAGCCAAAGCTGGCTTTTTTTCTTTAAGTACAAAACAAGGAGAATAAGTAGTAACAGAAATTTTATAATATAATTTTGTAAAATTAGGATGTGAATAAAGTATCATACCTTAATAAATATCTAAATCTAACGTTTTAGTAATTAAGAATTGATACTAACTATACTAAAATGTAATTATATTTCAGCAATCTATTTGGTCTTTTTGTCAACTTTTCTGACATAGCTGTCAGCAAAGCTGATGTGATTGTCTTTTTAATTATAAAGAACATATTTATTAATAAAGATAACAAATATATTACGTCTTGGAACATATTTCAACCACAGCCAAAAAAGTAGTTGAATCAGAAATAAAAATAATTAAATATGGAAAGAAGCATTTTATTTGGATAAGAAAATAAAACAAGTCACAATGTGATTTTTAAAATCTTATTTCTTTGAATTTATTTGTATCTGTTGTGAAAATAATATATGTAAACACACTTAGCTGGAACACACATGTTTCTGAGCTAACAGATAATCAAAACTTCAAGATTTTTATTGATTTAAAATGATTTGAGCCTTCTCAGAAAATCTAGGTTGTAGAGCAAGCTATGAAATAGAAAAATTATCATTTTCTACTTAATATCATATCAGATAATGGATGGGCATGAGAGTTGGATCTATTTGTCAATGTGTACTTGCCTTTTCACCCATGGGGAGACCCAGCCCTTCTATTACTTTGGCAAAAGGACCCTTGTTGATCATTTTGACCACCAAGTAAGCCCCAACTTTCTTAGTGTGAGGGAAAGTCATTTGCAGATCATGGGAGAGCTTCCTGAAATACAGAGGCACCTGTAAATCCCTTCCCTGACTCTCCAGGCCTGGTTGTTCCCTGCCTAGGTGACTAGTGCTAGCTACGAAAACATCCGCCGTTGTGCTTACTGCTGTAAACATCTTCACTGACACCCTACTCTATAAAGCAGATCAGTCTTCCAGGGTAACCTGTGATGACTAACAGTTGCTGCAACTGATTCTCTGCAAATGTTCCTGAAGGCCCTGGGTAGCGCAAATACCATCTCTTCCACTCTCTTCTCCTGCCCTTTGTTCCTGATCTGTGTGCTCAGGCATGCAGGTGGACCAAGCAGAATCGATGTGTAGATTATTAAGCTAACATGACACATGTCAATGAATGGCTTCCAATTGCCTTAACAACCAATCCCAGGCATTGTACAGAATAAACTTTTTTCTTCATAGAGCAAAGGGTCAGACCAAGTGTAAAGCATCTCATCAGAGAGTAATCAGCTAAATTAAAATACAGACTACTTGACTTGCTTTTCCTTCTTAATTCTTAGACTTTATTTTTTAGACATAAAACCTGAGTAGATAGTACAGAGTTCCCATATGCTATCTTCCCCAGCACACCTACAATATTTTGCACTCTTGTGGTACCTTTATTCCAACTAATGAATGATTAATATTGGCATATTACTGTATTAGTCCATTCTCACACTGATGTAAAGAACTACCTGAATCTGGGTAATTTAAGAAGAGAAGAGATTTAATTGACTCACAGTTCTGCAGGCTGTTTAGGAGGCATGGCTGGGGATGCCTCAGGAAACTTACAATCATGGAGGAAGGTGAAGGGGAAGCAAACACATCTTCACATGGCTGGCAGGGGAGACAGAGAGAGCAAAGGGCGAGATGCTACACACTTTCAAACAACCACATCTCATGAGAAGTCTATCACAAGAACAAAAATGGGGAAGTCTGTCCCCATAATTCAGTGACCTCCTACCAGACCCCTCCTCCGACAATAGGGATTACAATTCAACATGAGATTTGGGTGGGGACACAGAGCCAAACCATATCAATTACTATTACCTAAAGTCCATAGTTTACGTGAAATTATATTCTTTGTTTTGCATTGTTTTATGAATTTTCTCGAACATGTAATCTCATGAACCCATCATTAAAGTATCATACAGAATTGTTTCACTGCTCTACAAATCCCCTGTGCTCACCTATTCATCTCCATTCCTTCCAAACTCTTGGCAACAGCTGACCTTTTTTACTGTCTCTATAGTTTTGCCTTTTCTAAGAATGCAATATAGTTGAAATCAGACAGTATGTGGCCTTTTCAGACTGACCTCTTTTACTTAGCAAATTGCATTTAAGATTCCTCTATGCCTTTGTATGGCTTGATAGCTCATTTCTTTTTATCATTGAGTAGTATTCCACTGTAAGAACATACCACAGTTTGTTTATCTATTGACCTATTGAAGGACATCTGTGTTGCTTCCAAATTTTGGCAATTGTGAATAGAGTTGCTAAAACATTCGTATGCAGTTTTTTTTGTCTGTGTGTGGACATAACTTCTTCAACTTATTTGGATAAATACCAATGAGCATAATGGCTAGATCCTATGGTGAGACTACATTTAGTTTTGTGTGGACATAAGTTTTCAGCCCAATCAAGTAAATACCTAGAGGAACTATTGCCAAATCTTACGGTAAGAGCATTCTTAGCTTTGTAGAAACTTTTGAACTGTCTTCCAAAGTGGCTGCACCATTTTGCAGGTCCACCAGCAATAAACGAATGAGAGTTTCTATTGTTCTGCACCTTCACCAGCATTTGGTATTGCTAGTATTGTTTTTGTATTTTAGCCATTCTAATAGTGATGTAGTGATAGTCCATTGTTACTTTAATTTGTAATTTCTTAATGACATGTAATGTTGAGCATCTTTTCATATGCTTATGTACAATCCATAAAGAGTTTGGGTTTTCTCTGGGGAGGTTTTCAGATCTTCTGTCCTTATTAATTGGGTTGTTTATTATCTTTTTGTTGAGTTTTATGAGTTCATTGCATATTTCGAATACAAATCTTTTATCACATAATATATTTTGCTAATATATTCTCCAAGAAATGCTTCGGTGGAGTTGGAAACAGTAATCTTTCTCCCTAAAAGATGTTATGCTACATACGTGGGACAGTGAAGTGGATTAGTATACACTTGTGGTAAGAGCCTTAAAAGAGTTGAGGTTACGTTAATATTTGTGGTTATAAAAAGTACCTAACTGAATTTTAGTGTAGTAAAGCAATTATTTTTTGGAGTCTTTTCTGGAAATATCTATTTTGTACGGTCAGGCTGACTTGAGCTCCAGCTACAAATTGGTTAGGTTTTGGATATTAAAAATTCTTAATGTTAAAAGTATAAAGCTGCTGCATACTTCAATTCCAAAGGAAAATTTGAAGGTCTGTTCCTATCTGAAGGTCAAAACTGTTTCTCCTAATGACATTCTAAATAAAGAATCATCTAGTGCAAATTCTTGTCACCACTTTAAAGTGTTTCCTGCCACATATCTAGAAGCATGCCATATAGGAGGTGATTTCCGCCTTGTTTAGGAAGATGTGAGCACCATTGTGGCCAGGAGTCTGGTTGGCTCAGATATTATAGTATAGGCTCTAGGCATGCAAACTTTTGTAACTCATGTTCAGTTCTGCTATCGATGAGCCTATTTCTTACTCAAGGTTAACTTTTCCTATGTATAAAGAATATTGTTGCTGAACACTGGATAACACTTAATTTTTTTCTGTCACTTAGAGAAGCTTATATTTTCTTGACTGAAGGAAATAAACGATTTTTTTTCTTTTTATTTTAGGTGGGATAGTCAGCATTTCCCATTTTTCTTAATTAACTTGTCATAAATATGCTTAGGAAAGAATTAATTGTGATGAAATTTGGCTAATAGTTATCAAGATAAAATATCATGTTTGCTTTGCAAAGTGGTGAAAATATGTGACATAACATTGATTATTTTCAAAAAACATGTCATATGAAATCCATAAATATGATACACCACATTAGCAGAAGAAAAGATAAAATCATATGCTTATCATAATAGTTGCAAAAAAAGCATTTGACAAAATTCAAGATTCTTTTATGATAAAACCTCTCAACAAATGGATATAGTAGGAGTGTATCTCAACATAATAAAAAGCACATAAGACAAGCTCACAGGTAACACCATACTCAATGGTGAAAAACTGAAATTATTTTTCTAAGATTAGAAATAAGGATGCTTTACTCTCCCCACTTCTGTTCAACATAGTACTGGAAGTCCTGATGAGAGCAATTAGGCAAGAAAAAGAAATAAAAGGCATCCAAATTGGAAAGTAAGAAGTAAAATTGTCTTTGTTTGCAGATGATGTGATTTTATAAGTAGAAAAAACTACCAGAACCCTGATAAACAAATTCGGTAATGTTGCAAGATAAAAATGAACACATAAAAATCAGTGGCATTTCTATGCATTAACAAACTACATGTAAAAGAAATAAAAAATCCCATTTATAATAGCATAAAAAATATTTAGAGATAAATTTAACCAAGCACTTAAAAGGCTGTACGCTGAAAACCATAAAACAATAAGGAAAAAATGGAAGAAAACACAAATCAATGGAAAGATATCCTGTGTTCATGTATTGATGAAAAGAGTCACGCTCTGTAAAATATTTAAAGGGACTTATTCTGAGCCAAATATGAGTGACTAATGGCCCGTAACACAGCCCCAGGAGATCCTGAGAACATGTGCCAAAGTGATTGGGCTATAGCTTGGTTTTACACATTTAGGGAGACATAAGACATCAATCAATACGTGTAAGATATACATTGGTTTGGTCCAGAAAGGGGAGATAACTGGAAGTGAGGGCTTGCAGGTCATAGGTGGATTCAAAGATTTTCTAATTGGAAATTGGTTGAAAGAGTCACTATCTAAAGAAGTGGAATCAATAGAAAGGAACGTCTGGATTAAGATAAGGGGTTGTGGAGGCCAAGGTTTTATCATGCAGATGAAGCCTTCAAATAGCAGACTTCAGAACTCTTATTAGACCTAAAAAAGTGGGAGACTCTTAGTTAATTCGCTCCTGGATCAGAGGAACAACCTGGAAAGAAAAGGGGGTTCTCTACAGAATGTAGATAATCCCCACAAGAGATAGCTTTGCAAGGCCATCTCAAAATATGTCTAAAAATATATTTTGGGGTAAAATACTTCAATTTCTTTCAGGGCCTGCTGTGTGTTATGTGATGCTACAGTAGAGTCAGGCTGGAACTTGGTGTCCGATTGCTATAAAAAGTCTGTTTCTGTAATCCAGCACTTTGGGAGGCCGAGGTGGGCAGATCATGAGGTCAGGAGATCGAGACCATCCTGGCTAACATGGTGAAACCCTGTCTGTAATAAAAATACAAAAAATTAGCCGGGCGTGGTGGCAGGTGCTTGTAGTCCCAGCTACTTGGAAGGCTGAGGCAGGAGAATGGTGTGAACCCATGAGGCAGAGCTTGCAGTGAGCTGAGATCATGCCACTGCACTCTAGCCTGGGTGACAGAGTGAGACAACATCTCAAAAAAAGAAAAAAACAAAAGTATGTTTCATCAGTCTCAGGATCTCTGTTTTAATGTTATTGCTGGTCAACTGTGCCTGAATTCCAAAGGGAGATGGCATAATGAATCATGTCTGACCCTTACTTCCCACCACGGCCTTAAGTAGTTTTCCAGGTTAATTTTGGAATGTCTTTGGTCAAGGGGTAGGTCCATCAGTCAGATGGGGGGCTTAAAATTTTATTTTTGGTTTACACATGGATTGAAAGAATATTGTTAAAATGTTCATGCTACCCAAAGTGATCTATAGATTCAATGCAATCCCTATCAAAAACCATGAGTTTCAGATTCACCAAGGAGGAAATGAAGGAAAAAAAATTTAAGGCAGCCAGAGAGAAAGGTCAGGTTACCCACAAAGGGAAGCCCATCAGGCTAACAGTGGATCTGTCTCTGCAGAAATCCTACAAGCCAGAAGAGAGTGGGAGCCAGTATTCAACATCTTAAAAGAATTTTCAACCCGGAATTTCATATCCAGCCAAGCTAAGCTTCATAAGCAGAGAAATAAAATCCTTTACAGACAAGCAAATGTTGAGGAATTTTGTCACCACCAGACCTGCCTGACAAGAGCTCCTGAAAGAAGCACTAATTACGGAAAGGAAAAACTAGTACTAGCCACTGCAAAAACATACCAAAATGTAAAGATCATTGATACTATGAAGAAACTGTATCAACTAATGGGCAAAATAACCAGCTAGCATAATAATGACAGGATCAGATTAACACATAACAATATTAACCTTAAATATAAATGGGCTAAACGTCCCAATTAAAAGACACAGACTGGCAAACTGGATAAAGATTCAAGACCCATTGGTGTGCTGTATCCAGGAAACCCATCCCATGTGCAAAGACACACATGGGCTCAAAATAAAGGGATGGGGGAAGATTTATCAAGCAAAGGAAGGCAAAAAAAGGAAAGGTTGCAATCCTAGTCTGATAAAACACACTTTAAACCAACAAAAGTCAAAAAGACAAGGGCATTACGTATTTGTAAAGGGATCAATGCAACAAGAGGAGTTAACTATCCTAAATATATATGCATCCAATACAGGAGCACCCAGATTCATAAAGCAAGTTCTTAGAGACCTACAAAGACACTTAGACTCCCACACAAAATAGGGGGATACTTTAAAACCCCACTGTCAATAGTCGATAGATCAACAAGACAGAAAATTAACAAAGATATTCAGGACTTGAAATCAGCTCTGGACCAAGTGGACCTAATAGACATCTGTAGAAGTCTCCACCCCAAATCAACAGAATATACATTCTTCTCAGCACCACATAGAACTTCTTCTAAAATTGACCACATAATTAATAGTAAAACACTCCTCAGAAAATGCAAAAGAACAGAAATCATAACAGTCTCTCAGACCACAGTGCAATCAAATTAGAACTCGGGATTAAGAAACTCACTCAAAACCACACAACTACATGGAAATTCAACAACCTGCTCCTGAATGGCTACTTGGTAAATAATGAAATTAAGGTAGAAATAAACAAGTTATTTGAAACCAATGAGAACAAAGAGACAATGTACCAGAATCTCTGGGACACAGCTAAAGCAGTGTTTATAGGTAAATTTTAGCACTATAAACACCCTCATGAGAAAGTGGGAAAGTTCTAAAATTGATGCCCTAACATCACAATTAAAAGAACTAGAGAAGCAAGAGCAAACAAATTCAAAAGCTAGCAGGAGATAAGAAATAACTAAGATTAGAGCAGAACTGAGGGAGATAAAGACAAGAAAATCCTTCAGAAAATTAATGAATCCAGGAGCTAGTTTTTTGAAAAGATTAACAAAATAGATAGACTGCTAGCCAGACTAATAAAGAAAAAAGAGAGAAGAATCAAATATACACAATAAGAAATGATTAAGGGGATATCACCACTGATCCCACAGAAATACCAAAGACCATGAGAGAATACTATAAACACTCCTATGCAAATAAGCTAGAAAATCTAGAAGAAATGGATAAATTCCTGGACACATACACCCTCCCAAGACTAAACAGGAAGAAATCGAATCCCTGAATGGACAAATAACAAGTTCTGAAGTTGAGGCAGTAATTAGTAGCCTACCGACCAAAAAAAGCCCAGGACCAGATGGGTTCACAGCCTCATTCTACCAGAGGTACAAAGAGGAGCTGATACCATTCCTTCTGAAACTATTCCAAACAATATAAAAAGAGGGACTCCTCCTTAACTCATTTTATGATGCCAGCATCATCCTGATACCAAAACCTGGCAGAGACACAACAAAAAAAGAAAACGTCAGGCCAATATCCCTGATGAACATAAATGTGAAAATCCTCAATAAAACACTGGCAAACCGAATCCAGCAGCACATTAAAAAACTTATCCACCATGATCAAGTTGGCTTCATCCCTGGAAAGTAAGGCTGGTTCAACATATGCAAATCAATAAATGTAATCCATCACATAAACAGAACCACATGATTATCTCAATAGATGCAGAAAAGGCCTTTGATAAAATTCAGCACCTCTTCATGCTAAAAACAGTCAATAAACTAGGTATTGATGGATGGAACATATCTCAAAATAATAAGAGCTATTTATGAAAAACCCACAGACAATATCATACTGAATGGGCAAAAGCTGGAAGGATTCCCTTTGAAAACTGGCACAAGACAAGGATGCCCTCTCTCACTACTTTTATTCAACATAGTGTTGGAAGTTCTGGCCAGGGCAATCAGGCAAGGAAAGAAATACAGGGTATTAAAATAGGAAGAGAGGACGTCAAATTGTCTCTGTTTGCAGATGACATGATTATATATTTATAAAACCCCATTGTCTCACCACCAGAACACCTTAAGCTGATAAGCAACTTCAGCAAAGTCTCAGGATACAAAATCAATGTGCAAAAATCACAAGCATACCTATACACCAATAACAGACAAACAGAGAGCCAAATCATGAGTGAACTCCTATTCACAATTCTTACAAAGAGAATAGAATACTTATGACTACAACTAAAAAGAGACGTAAAGGACCTCTTCAAGGAGAACTACAAACCACTGCACAAGGAAATAAGAGAGGACACAAACAAATGGAAAAACATTTCATGCCCATGGATAGGAAGAATCAGTATCATGAAAATGGCCATACTGCCCAAAGTAATTTATTGATTCAATGCTATTCCCATCAAGCTACCATTGACTTTCTTCACAGAAGTAGAAAAAACTACCTTAAATTTCGTATGGAGCAAAAAAGAGCCCATGTAACCAAGACTATCTTAAGCAAAAAGAACAAAGCTGGAGGCATCACGCTAGCTGACTTCAAACCATACTGCAAAAACAGCAAAAACAGCATGGTACTGTTACCAAAACAGATATATAGAACAATGGGACAGAACAGAGTCCTCAGAAATAACACCACACGTCTACAACCATCTGATCTTTGACAAACCTAACAAAAACAAGCAATGGGGAAAGGATTCCCTATTTAATAAATGGTATTTGGAAAACTGGCTAGCCATATGCAGAAAACTGAAACTGGACCCCTTCCTTACACCTTATACAAAAATTAATTCAAGATGGATTAAAGACCTAAAAGTAAGACCTAAAACCATAAAACCCTAAAAGAAAGCCTAGGCAATACCATTCAGGACATAGGCATGGGCAAAGACTTCATGACGAAAACACCAAAAGCAATGGCAACAAAAGCCAAAATTGACAAATGGGATCTAATTAAACTAAAGAGCTTCTGCACAGCAATAGAAACAATCATCAGAGTGAACAGGCAACCTACAGAATGGGAGAAAATTTTTGCAATCTGTCCATCTGACAAAGGGCTAATATCCAGAATCTACAAGGAACTTAAACAAATTTACAAGAAAAAAAAAAACCATCAAAAACTGGGCAAAGGATATGAACAGACACTTCTCAAAAGAAGACATTCATGCAGCTAACAAACATATGAAACGATGCTCATCAACACTGGTCGTTAGAGAAATGCAAATCAAACCACAATGAGATACCATCTCATGCCAGTTAGAATGGCAATCATCAAAAAGTCAGGAAACAACAGATGCTGGAGAGGATGTGGAGAAATAGGAATGCTTTTACACTGTTGGTGAGATTGTAAATTAGTTCAATCATTGTGGAAGACAGTGTGGTGATTCCTCAAGGATCTAGGACTAGAAATACCCTTTGACCCAGCAATCCCATACTGGGTATATACCCAAAGGATTATAAATCACTCTACTATAAAGACACATTAACATGTATGTTTATTGTGGCACTATTCACAATAACAAAGACTTGAAACCAACCCAAATGTCTGTCAATAATAGATTGGATAAAGAAAATGTGGCGCATATACACCATGGAATACTATGCAGCCATAAAAAGGATGAGTTCATGTCCTTTGCAGGAACATGGATGAAGCTGGAAACCATCATTCTCAGCAAACTAACACAGGAACAGAAAATCAAACACCACATGTTCTCACTAATAAGTGGGAGTTGAACAATGAGAACATATGGGCACAAGAAGGGGAACATTACACTCAGGGCCTGTCGGGGGTGGGAGGCAAGAGGAGGGATAGCATTAGGAGTCATACCTAATATAAATGTTGGGTTGATGGGTACAGCAAACCACTGTGGCACATGTATACCTATGTAACAAACTTGCACATTTTGCAGATGTATCCCACAACTTACAGTATTAAAAAAAGACTTTTTTTAAGTAATAAAAAAAAACCCTAAAGTTTGCATGAAACCAAAAAACACTCCAAGTAACTAGAGAGATTTTAAGAAATAACAAAATAAGAGGCATCACACTCCCTGATTTTAAACTGTATTTCAAAGCTGTGATAATCAAAACAATATGGCACTGTCATAAAAACAGACACACAGACCAATAGAACAGAATAGAGAACTCAGAAATAAACCCATACATACATAGTCAACTAATCTTTGACAAGAGTGCCAAGAACATACATGGGGAGAGAAAGTTTCTTTAATAAATGATGTTGGGAAAATTGGATATCCACATTCAAAATAACAAAGTTGGACCCTTGCCTTACACCATACACAAAGTTAACTCAAAATGGATTAAAGACTTACACACAAGACCTGAAACCATAAAACTACTAAAAGAAAGCATAAGGAAAATGAGTCAGAGCAAATGTAGAGGAAAGGGAACCCTTGTACACTGGGTTCAGAGATAATTTAAATTTGTAGAGACATTATGCATATAGCTTAATGTTTTGCATGTAATGGATTATTTTTAATACTGATTTAATAAATAAAATGAAGAGATAATGGTGATTTAGGAATCATTTATTCCTCATTTCACTGTAAATTTCAAAGAATATTTTGGATCTTATTTATTGATTAGGAGTCAGAAAAAAATTAGCTATTTAAAGATGGCACTGAATTTCATAAGCAGAGATGAAATTATTGCATTTTTGTCAACTCCAGCTATTTTCCTACTCTGTTAGCCTAACCTATTTCTAGCAAAGTGTCACTTATACTCATGTTTTCTCAGGAAGTTTATATTATGCCAGAATTCGTTCATCCTGCAGAGTGTAACCTCTTATTCCCATTATTTTCAGTTCTGCCTCGGTTTTACATCTGGAACCGAGTGTGTCCTCAATTGGCCAGAGAAAAACACAGAGTTTCCTGTGGATCTCCAAGATTGACCCTTCCTGTTTTTGAAGAGATTATTTTTCATCATTTTAGAAGAGTGGCATTTTCTTTTTTGGATTTACCCAGAGATTACTGCCAGATCAAACTGTAAATTTTTAGGACAATCAAGGATCTGAAATACTTGCAAATCTAAGGCAAGAAAACCCTTGAGTGGTGTCCCATAAGGTTAGATGGTTCCTACTCATTTCTACCTTCTGCTGATTGAATTTTGAGGTGATGGTAGAGGAAGGAAAGAAAGAGAGAAAATTTGTAGTTGAAAAACACAACAATGGGCTTGAACTTGTGTTTACTTTTGGCATATGTTTGAAGGACAGTGGGGAGGAGCCTTCTTAAAAATGCCACATACTTTACAACCTGAAATCTGACTAAGCTATGGATTGTTGTTATTGGGGATCAGCCCAAGTTGACACATTGAAAAAATTCTGAGGTCAAGAAACTTCTAAAAACATTTCTTAAAATAATTCTCTTGACACCTCATAGAAACTTTTCTGATGAGAATAATTGCTCAGGGAAGCTCTTTTGGTTTAGAAATATATTATTTATATGGACCCCCAGTCAATTGAAGTCAGTCTTTGAATATGAAAGAGGCCTCAGGTCCAGGGCAGCAGTTTCCCTCTGGCTGGATTTGCAGCTTGTGTTTTAATGTCCTCCTGCATTGAAGAGGTGTAGGAGAAGGTCACAGATCCAACACTGCTGAATGGTTTCCAGTCAGTGCAGAATAAATAGACTTCCAGAGGGAGGGAGTGTTGGAAAAGTCCAGTTGGTGTTCATCACGTTGGCTTCTGTTCAGAAACCACTGTGCCCAAATTATCTTTCGGAATTTTGCTGCTGTCTTACTTTTCCTTTTATGGAGTGGGCATTTCTGTAAGGAATGAGATGAGCTGAAAAAGTCTGTGCCATTTTAGAAATAAAATCAGGCTTGGATATGGATGTCAGAGGAGTGAATGAGAAGTTACATTTAATAAAAAGTTTCCCATTTTTTCTTCAGTCTGTGTTAGAAAAAGCTAGCGTAAAAAGTAATTGACAATGTCAGAACAACTGGAACAGTTGATGTAAAGTATTTTACAACAACTGGAAATTTACAAAATAGAAAAAAGAGGAGTAGCTAATAATCTGCTTTTAACAAATGTAAGAATCTACATACTGCTGCTGTCAACATGAGGAATTTGCATTTATTAGTAAGGTTTAGAAAGCTTTCTAAGACAGAAGCCTACATTGATGAAGATATTATTTCTGGCAGATAAGTTTGGCATCCTAGAATCCTAGCAAACTTAGAATTGCATTTGGTTTCAAAATGTCTTCTTAAAATAATATTTCACATATGATTTGATATGAAATTAACTGATGGTGAGGCTGTTTCTTTTTATGCTGGATGGACTTGTTTTATTAATGGTTTATCTTCCTGATTCTAATATTAAGTGGATTTGCACCATCGCCAGAGAGGGCCCTGGGTTTTAGGGTCAGACTTCTATTTTGCATTCTCAGGTTACCTACTGAAAGCATTGAGTATAAGCGATTGCCAAGAATATATGAAGTACCTTCAAATACGTCCCCCAGATCATGGAGCTCTCTAGAGCTTCGAATCCTTAGCTGTGACTTTTGTTAATGGGTGTCTGTAAACGCACATGTCTGGGTGTGCAATAGTCATTCCTTGTCTCTGTGGCCCAAAGTGGACCATAGAGTGAAAAGTGAGAATGAGACATTCATTTGCAGGGTAAGGTTTGAAAATTTTGGAGAAAAATAAAGTCAGTGATGCTGCTTATGGTGACCTGGGCTCTGCCTGGATTGGGGGAAGGCTCGAACTTTGGCCTTTAGGCTTCGCCCTTAATTTTAACAAGGTGTTCCATTTTTACAGCTTAAGTTTTGTCTTATCATGTATAATTTCTTACTTTTCACACGCCTTTTGGCAAGAACATTGTTCTAAGTTACTGATTAGTAGGTGCAAGTTTAGTAGTTGTATAATGTATGAAGAATGTTTTCCTTTTTGATCTACTAAGTCCTTTCTTCATGAATCAGTGGCAAACTTTAATGAGAACTGCTAACCACCAATGAGCAAGAATGTTTTGTTCCATGTGAATGTCAGAACATTTAGCCAAGTAATGCAGAGCAGTGTGCAAACTTCTAAAGCAGTTTTGGGGTAATTCTGGGTTAGGCAGCACTATTATAGACTCACTATCTATGCAGGACCTGTGCTGATGCTCACCTTTTAGTTTTAGATTAAAATTAGAAAACCACGAAGTCATGTTAGCACCATTTAGTGACATTTAAGTTTGTTCTTCATAAATGGTAGAGAAGGTTGGAATTGGAAATTGTCAACTGGTTAATAATTTAAACCCAGAGTCCTCAAGTTGTCCCACCAGAAAACACCTGCACGGAGAACTCCATATTCCACTGGGACATTTTTCCTCTTCGTATTGGCATTAATTGTGGAGCCAGCCCCAGAGACGGTAATGCTACCTGTAGGTGACAATGCTAATTTTTCTTATTACTTTGAAGACTATTGGGAAATAGCCATTTGTGAGGTGGAACAAAGCACTTTCTGTGTGTATGTTTGTGTGTGTAACTATAGGTCTGAATAGTATCTAATGAATATTTGATGATGTAAAGGCAATAATTCTTCTGTTGTATTCAATAATTAATTATTGATAATGCTAAATAAATGGGCTCCTAATACTTCTTAGTCATGTTCAGAGGACAATAATGGATTTCTTAAAGCAGTATTCTAAGTATAGAATGTGTTTTCCTCTCTGTCTAAGGCTTGAGCAGAGTTAGAGCTGGTCTGGGTGAATTTAGGGACTTCTGGGCTTTAAACACATGGTCACTTTTGGTTTTCCAAACTTCTCCACTGCCCCACCACTGTAACCACAATAGGTCTGTTGCCTGATATACCTGGAAAGTCAATATACCGAGACAGCAGGTTGCAGAAGATAAAGAGGTTTAATCATAGAGCTGCCGAAGGAGGAAATAGAAGGAAACCTCAAATCCATCTCCCCAAGGAGTTTAGGGATAGGGTTTTTGAAGGTTTTGGAGTGGGCGTAAGTGTGGAGATGGTTGTTAAGTCAAAGAGTACAGGGTGGAGCCATGGGACAAGGAAATGAAACTGTATTCTCATGCTGATTCTGTTCTTCTGTGTGGATCTTCAAACTGGTTGGTGTCAGCTGTTTCACTGGAATTTGGGATCTGAAAAATATATTAAGCAATTTTTAAACAAAAGCCTTATGATTGTAATGTCAGAAGTCCCATCTATAGGAAAAATGGTGATGTAAATGGTCAACATCCAGTGAACTTTAGTTACAAGGAAATAGGTCAAAGTGAAGCCTGATTAATACTTAATTATAACTATATTTCTGTCCTGAATTCTTGTTCACCATGTGAGGATGGCTTCACCACTCCCATCTCTAAATCACCTGCCTAACGAGGGTCCTTATGAAAGGATTCCCTCTTATCCTCAGAAACACATAACTTTTCTTATAAATACTTTCTTTCTTTCTTTCTTTCTTTCCTTCTTTCTTTTTTTGAGACGGAGTCTCGCTCTGTCACCCAGGCTGGAGTGCAGTGGTGCGATCTCGGCTCACTGCAAGCTCCGCCTCCCGGGCTCACGCCATTCTCCTGCCTCAGCCTCTCCGAGTAGCTGGGACTACAGGCGCCCGCCACCGCGCCCGGCTAATTTTTTTGTATTTTTAGTAGAGACGGGGTTTCACCGTGGTCTCGATCTCCTGACCTCATGATCCGCCCGCCTCGGCCTCCCAAAGTGCTGGGATTACAAGCGTGAGCCACCGCGCCCGGCCGCATAAATACTTTCTTATGTTTCCTCAGAAATGCAGTACATTCTGATGTAGAGTAATGCCAGGGGGTAAGAAATACTATGCTGTCCACAGAGATGCATGTATTCTGTCAATCAAACACAAATGGTCACTTTAATAACTGTAATTATCACTGACTGTATAGTTCACACCTAACATGTAATCATCACAGACACTGGTTTCATAATTAGCCTCCTGACTAACCTGGGCAGGAAGTATAACAATGAAAAGAGGCATGTTGTGTAGACAAGTTGCCAATGCTACAGGCAAGTTGGTCCACCCTTCTTTGGTCTAGAGAAAAAGGTTATTAACTCCTTTCATTCCCCACTAATAAAACATGCATCTGCAAGCATTCAGACTGATCGTGACTATTTCAGGGCTTAAAGAATAGTCATCTCTGGTTGTTCTCTGGGAAGAGAGCATTCCTACACTGCAACATTAATACAGCAAATCATAGGATATATGGCCAATTTTGAAGTGAGAAAAAAAAAGAATCCAAGTTGTAAATTCTTGTTTCTTTAGAGTGACAAGTTAATTTTAAATGTGTAGACATCATTTTGGAAAAGGAAGGCCAAAAGCTTTCCCCAGGAATATCAAATGGTTCAGAGTCATGTCTAATGGTAGATACACTCAGCTTGGGGTCATTTTGCATAGGGAGCACTGGACTGACAAGGAGGCTGTGGTCAAAGGCAGTAGCGACAAACAGCCACTTAGGCCTGACCCAGGTGTTCCAGCCTCTGACACCACTGCTCAGGGCTTCTATGTCTGAGGACAGATTCCTGTAGAGTAGGCATCTAGCTTTCCTCCAGGAGCTTCCCACCTCTGTCCTCACCCTTTTGGGCTATTTCTTCCTCCAAATAGAAACACCATTATTTGCCTTTATCTTTCTTCCTCTCTTAATCTATCCTCTCATCTGATATATATTTACTGAAGTACCAACTAGACCTATGCTATGCAATCAGGATACAAAGATGACAGGACAAGTTTCTGCCCTCAAAGAGTTCATGTAGGAGACGTAGATATTTAAGCAGATAATGTCAACATACAATAGAAAAGGCTGTAAGAGAGACATATACCAAGTGCTGTGGAGGCAAAGAGGGGGCATGATAACTTTTCCTGGGAGAGGTGGAGTGGGGGAAGATTTAGCTGGTAGAAGAGTTGATGTTTGAGATGAATCATGAAGCAGAAATAGAAGTAGCCAGGCAGAGAAGGAGGAAAATTAAGTATTTCATCTGGCAAAGTTTAGACTGTATTGTGTAGGCAACATAAATCCATTTTAAGCAGAAAGGGGACATGTTTAGACTATTAGCAAGATAACTCTAATGGTAGTTTAGAGGGAAACTTGGGGGGAACTCTAAGACAAGAAGACAATGAGGAGGAAAATGTAATAATCTGGCAGAAAAATGAGTGCCTGAAATAAAGTAATTATTCTATGTATACAGGAGAAGGTAGATAAAAGAGACTTCTCAGAAGTGCAGTTGACAGGTATTGGTGATGAATGGGGTTTGGG
This sequence comes from Nomascus leucogenys, assembly GCF_006542625.1. NCBI lineage: Eukaryota > Metazoa > Chordata > Mammalia > Primates > Hylobatidae > Nomascus > Nomascus leucogenys. Next base: position 1,252,731 of record NC_044398.1, read on the forward strand.
GCTCTATGGCTTCTCACTTAGGTGTCTGGGTAGATGTTGTAATTGTTTATTCATTCAATACCTGACATGTGTAACACACAAAGATCATCAAGATGCAATTACTCTTCTCAAGTCCAGAAGTTCTCAATTTTAACTGCATAAAAATCATCTGGGGAGATTTTTTTAAACTTCCAATGTCGAGGCTGTACCACATATGAATTAAACTACATTCAGGGATAGAGTTGGGGGTGGAGTGGTTTCCAGGCATTAGTAGTTTTAAAATTTCCCAGGTGATTCCAATGCGTGACAAGGACTGAGAACCACTGCTCCAAAAATCACGATCTAGTCAGTCAACACAAAGTTACAAAACAGTGTAATATGAGTCTAACAGAAATAGGACATGGTACAACACCAGTAGAGAGAAGGATCCTCTAACTCTGCTCTCTGGTTCAGAGTGTCCCTCCTAAAAGCAGCTCTGCTATAGCTGAGACTGGGAGAATTGTAGGATGATTCCTGGTGTTGAAGGTGGGGTGGCAACTTCAGAGAGCAGTCCTTGCAAAGGATCCTGCTAATACAGAGACCAGTTGAGGAGAAGCAGAGTGAGAGAAAGAGGAAAGAAAATACATTTCACTTTTAGTGCTTGCTGCGTCCATGGACTTCCAGGTAGAAATGCCAGCATCAGCTGGATATATGAATCTGGAGCTCAGAAAGAGTAAGGTCTGAAGATACAGATTTAGGAGTCTCGGGCTGATAGTTGCAGCCATAGGATGGTATAAAATAACTCATAAAAACTGGCATGCAACCCTAATGAGCATTGCCACTTAATTGGGGGCTGGCCTTAGAAGAAGAGCCATGCTAAGGAGGAGCAGGAAGGATGTTTATTCATCTTTGAAGACATCTTTCTTTCTCTTACCTTTCACCTTTCTGTCATTAACACCTATTCAGTCATTGTCAGACATTAGAAGTGTCAACATTTTCAACTTCTCAGTATTTTTATTGATGGGAAAAATCTCCAACAAAGGCTACTCATTTATTATTATGATTATTTTCATTATAAAGATGGTACCATTTGTTCAGACAAAATCTTGCCATTTTACAAGACACTGGGGAGGCTACCTTTCTTGCCTATAGGGGCTCGTAAACGTCAATCATAAGATAGAAGCATTCTCCTTAACCACCAGTTGAAATGCTCAGAGTAGAACATATCTCTTTTTTTAAACCTTTGTCTTCATTTTCAGTCTTTCCTTAGGTAGGAAGCCTTTAGATACTGTTTAGGGAAATGAATTTAAAAGAGCATACAGAGGAGAAAGAATAGGGTTAAGAAGGAGAGATATTTATGGGTATAAGGGGTGCTCTTTTGATTAACTTATCGGGTATTTGTTAATCATGGACTATCTGGTCACTACAGTATCAATTCCTTGGTGGTGGAGAAATGATTGATACTCACTATTGAATCTCTAGCCCAATGTCTGGCACAGAGTTTATGCTTAATAAATGTTAGTTAAATAAATAAATTTTAAAATGCAAGCCAACCTTGTCTCCGATTTGTCCCGTGAGGGAAAAGCAAATTAAATACAGACTTGCTCTCAAGCATTTTACAGTCTCATGAGAATGAATGAATAAGAAGTCCCTAAATCGTTTAATATAAGTTGAAGCATAATAAATTCCTTGGGGTTGACATAAACTCAGTTATGAGGACTCATAGGAGGAAAATGTATATTAGAGTGGGTGAGGTCAGGGACAAAGATCAAGAAACATTTGATGGAAGAAGAAGCATTGAAGATGACCCTTGAAAAGATGAATAAGACTTAGACAAGTAGGAATGGATCAGTAGGACATAGCTTGAATGAAAGCAAACTGCAGTGTATTCAGAAAGGAGTGAGTGGATATAACGGAAATGGAGTAGGATTTAAGGCTGGAGAGATGGGATTGGGGCCACAGGTTATGGAGGGTTTTACCTGCTTTCCCTGAAGACATCATTCTCTTTCATGGCCTGAGCAGGCAAAGGTACACTTAGTCCCTCACAGGTAAAGGTAACTTCCATAGAGATGAACCATCCAACCCCAAAGGGGACAAAGAAGAAAAGAAGGAGCTCGCATAGTAATCCCCTCATCCTGCCAACCAAAGTACACTTTGCCCATCCTGTGTCTGTCCCACAGAGCCCTAGGGAAGACTGAGTGACCTGGGGCATTGATCTAAGTAAGGAGGGAGGATGGAGAGGGGAGGGGAGGGGGCTGGTACACATGTATCTCTACCCTTCAATATTGTGAGCTCCTGGCATATAGGCACTGTCTCATGTAGCTTTGTGTCCCCCCCTCCCCCGCCACGATAGGGTCTAAGAGCTTCAATAAATATTTGTTAGATGAATGTGTGTGAATAAAGTTCAGCAAACTTTAGTATTTTCCTTTTGAAGTCCATTTATAATGTAAAAGGTGCTTTGTTAGACCGATACAAAATTCATTTCTGAGAAACAAAGATGCTGACACGTCTGGCTAGGGTGATTTGTTATGGTTGCGTTGGTATAAAATGCTACCAGGGATGGGTCTGTGGGTGATGTGCCTGACAGGGTTCTGTGTTCAGTGCTCATTTTAGTTATCCTGAAAATCATGTCAGAATATGATACATTTACCCCAGTCCTCTACCTAAGAGCTCTAATTACAGTTTCAAAATTGTTATCATTTGATCAAAATCTCTTCAAAGCTGAATTTACTTTTTTGTAAACATGAGGACTTTAAAAATCTTTAATATTTCATCAGTGAGTAGCTATAACATCTCTTACATATTATCACTAAGCAGAGTTTTTGGTAGATAGTATTTTAATTCTGTGTAACTTCTTGTAAGTCAGACGTTTAGATAATATGAGCATTTTCACTGATTATGTTAAACTTCATTTATCCAGAGTCCACTCATTTGTAAACCAGAAGGTGTCAAGTATGAGTATTCAAAATATATCTGTTAAGCACATTGTTACCCTAAGCAAGGTGAGGTGTATTCTTTCTGCTTAATAGGATGATCAAAAAAATTGACTTTGGAGGGTGCTTTGGGGCTCTGAATACCAACACTAAAGGCACCAGTGAATTACTCCTTTCTTTCGTTAGTGCAGCTCAAGGCCTTTTGAGTTGGAGGATTCCACACTTAGTCAGGGCTGTGCAGTGGGGTGGGTACAGAAGGTGTGGAAATGCCTGCTTCGTGTACCTAAGACATGCCGGAGCTGGAGATTGGGACGTTGCTCCTAAGGCAGCATTGGAGTCCCACTTGGCCAAAATAGCAGCCACTCAACAGGGTATGAAGGTAGCTAAAGCCTGTCCCCTCCCTCCTGCTGGGAAACACTCTCCCACCTTCAGGGAGCTGGAGAGAGAAGACTTTCCCCCTGACTTTGGCAAGATTGCCAATCCCCATTCTGATACATAATTTGCTTTTATTTTATCCATATTCTGTGGAATAACATTGTATTTCTTTAAAGATCTATAATGATTTTAAAGTCAGATTGCTTCCTCAACCATGGCAAATAACAACCTTGTTAAAATTTGGTAATTCAAATGAATTACCTGTTCCCTTCATTGAGAGAAGATGCATTCACGACTTTAGTTTAATTGTTCATCTGTTATTTTTGTTGTCTGTAGAGTCCATTGAACTTTGTTTTCCAACATTACTCTACAACATAATGTAGAGAGACACCCCCTAGGGGTAGAGGGAGCCCCAGCATCTCCTGATAAGCAACATGAGTGGACCGAATTCCTCTGTCTCTGGTACAAGACCCATGAGGCCCTGCTGATATGATTTACTTTATGGCAGTGTTCAAAGCTTGTGTTTCTATTAATACTATTCTAGAGTACAGATTTATTTGCAAATGTTTTTATTGGATTCTCCTGACACTCATCTGGTAAACAAAAGCTCCAACATTTCTGGGGTTACAAAACAAGTGTCAGAATGTTTATTAGTTTCTTTTCTTGGTGTTATTTCTACTGCCTTCCTTAGCATCATCTTTCCCTCAATTTCAGAAACAAACTTCAAAATCTCATAATCAAGTATTTATTATGAAACATAAAAAGATTACTAGAAAAACAAATATCTTGGAAGTGTCTCCCAAATCTTGGAAGTGTCTCCCAAATCTGACCAAAATCATTTGAGTAATGTGGATGACAAATAGACTTGTAACTCAGATTTCTCAGTCATAAAAGATGCAGGGCTTCCTTCTCAGAAGAAAGGTTTGAATTTACTTTAAATGGATGAAGCAGTTGGGATTTGGAGAGATCAATTGTTTGCCTAAGAGGATTAGAGATACAGCTGTTGAATTTTCTTTTGTGTTTATTTTCTCCTAGGATCTCAATGGAAGAAAAATGAAACCTTTTGCTTTTCACCTACGGATATTTTCCTGTCTTACGACCTGCAATTGCTTCTGGTTCCCTTCCTTCCTACCACATCCGTAGGGATTTCTCTGCCATTACCTTTAAATCTTAGCCTGTTAGGCACTCGTGTCCCATTCAGAGATCATTGCACCCAAACATGCTGTTCTGCTGCGTTTTCTTTTTCTTTCTTTCTTTTTTTTTTTTTTTTTTTTTTTTTGAGGAGTCTTGCTCTGTTGCCCAGGCTGGAGTACAATGGCATGTTCTTGGCTCACTGCAACCTCCATCTCCCAGGTTCAAGCAATTCTCCTGCCTCAACCTCCTGAGTAGCTGGGATTACAGGCATCCACCACCATGCCTGGCTAATTTTTATATTTTTTAGTAGAGGCAGGGTTTCACCATGTTGGTCAGGCTGGTCTCGAACTCCTGACCTCAGGTGATCCACCTGCCTCGACCTCCCAAAGTGCTGGGATTATAGGTGTGAGCCGCCGCACCTGGTCCTGCTGCTTTCTTTAGTAAGTGACCAACAGCCCATGTGAGGATCACAGGAATGTCTATTTCTCAAAATTATAACCTCCCTTTTATATCAAGGAAACTGATAGGTATTTTATAAAACTTTTCAAAATTGGTTAAATTGGTGACCATTAAGATCACCAGCTCTATTCATTGCTATCTTAGACTGTTTTTCCCTTAATAGGGAAAATCTCCCACCCACTTCTGTGGTCATTTATGACAACAGCAGACTTCAGTTGAAGATAATTGTGACTTTTTACTTTCAGGTTTAGATTAATGAACCCTTCCCTAAACGTTGTCTCCTGAGTTTCCGGCTGCTTTTTTTCTCTCCTGGAAATTGTTTCAACAGAGTTCTGTTTTTATGTTTTGTTTTGTTTTTTAGTGAGAAGACAGCATAAAAATTCATGTGACTTGCTCACTAAGGCCACAATGCATATTTCGGCGATAACTCCCAGTGTCCAGTTTCCTCCCGCTGGCCTAAAACAACAGAACTCTTCATTTTGGGATTAGAGCTTCTCTCTGGAATGATGGCACATTTCTGAGACCTGTAATTCATGTTCACTAAAGGAGAAATTCTCCTTTCGCGGTGGGAGCCTGGGGAGTACATCTCAATGAGACAACATACACTGATTTTAATCATGATGTTCCTGCCATGAAGTTTCTATGGGTCTACTGGGAGGATATTGAAATTCCTCCCAGGTACTACTATGACTTTACTTGTGAGAACTGCCATGAAGAGATTGTTGGGGCTCCTCTTTGTTGGTTTTATCACACAGACCCTGACTTCTGCTATCTGTAAACTTTTCTTCTGGTACCTGCAGTGCTGCAAATTCCCTCTGGGCAGTCATCCTTTGCCCTCTGCTTGTCTGTGTGCCTTAAGTGGTGCTGGCCCCAGGGGTGAGCGTAGGTCCTACACCTAAGTCAGCCAACTCTTCACAGCCCCTCAGCCACAAGGGTTGCTTCAAGGACAGCATGTGATACTAAAAGAGTCAATGAACTCTATGAGACCTTTCATGGAGCTCCTGGGACACACACAGATGTTCTCCTTCTGAAGCCTGACTTTGTGAAGAGAGGAGGGAGAACTACTGTGGATGTCTTGCAGCCACTTGGAGGCTGAATCCAAAGCCAACACCAAGGGTGCAGTGCTGGGGAGTGAAAAGGGAGAAAGTGGTCCTGATGACATTGTTTGAAACCCGTAGCAAGCAATGTGAGCTGACCTTCTTTGTTCTATCAGCCAATGAAACATCTTTTCTTGCTTAAGGTTGTTTGAATGGGATGTTTGGTCACTTGCTACCAGAATCCTATGGGATATACTCAGTATAGTAGTCAAGAAATAGCATGAAGGACTCATCTTGTCCAAAAATGCATATCAGTAGATTTTAATAGACAAAAATAGAATTGGTAAATTCAAAAAAAAATGTCATGAAAAAGTAGAAAATACTTTTAAATAAAAGACTTCTAAGTACTAAGGTCACTTAAAATCACAACAAAGCATCAACTTTTATTTATGTCATTTAATTACTCGTATCCACAGGCCGTTCCAGGTCATTTTCATGATTTGACCCTTTCTATGTCAGCCATTAAATAATTTGGTACAAAATACAGTTTGGTGTATTAAATAGACTTTGTTTTAAATTTAGCTAGTTCTTGAACCTTGGGCGGGTTTCTTTGCCTCAACTTTTAGGGATATTTTTACGGTGATAATCCATGTGAAGTGCCTTGATCAAGGCCTGGACTAATGTAGGTAGTCAAAAGTAAGAGCAGCTACTGTTTATTATTACTGCTATTACTATGGCCACTTGCTAGAAATGTGAGTACCCTCCCATGTGTTCTAGTTTTCATTACTCCTAGTCAGGGAGCTGCTCTACCCTCAGCTGCCTTCTCCTATTGTGGGTCCCTTCTGATGATTTGGAATACTAGCCGCCTTTCATATCGATTGTAACTACCAACTAAATGGCCACTTCTAGAAATTCTGTATTTCTCCATACCAGTTATTTCTGGATTTTTGATTTTGATTACAAACAAGGAAGAACATAAAATATAGTTACTTATGGTAGAATGCAGCAATCAAACAACAATAGAAAGTGATGGATTGTAACGTCTCTCTGTACACACAAGCATGTCTATAATCCTGATTATTTCCTTTTGACCAATACTTTAAAAATTCTGTAATTGTACAAGAGTTAGCTCATATTATTTTACTATATGTTACCCCAAGGATGGCAAATAGAAGACATCTGTTGGTCCATCTCCCAATCTTCTAATCAATCTTAGCATTGTTTCTCACTGGCTCTGGATTAGCCTCAGAGTCTTTCGCAACCCAAACCACCCAGCAGGCACTAATTACAGAATGCTGGTGCTTGAGCTGAAGCCTTTCTTTACCTACTCGTCCCTGGGTTTCTACATTTTGAAATTTTATTATTGAAATTGAGTGCATATTTTGAAGTGTTTTCAATTTTTCCTTTAATTCTCTATATACATTAGATTTGAAGGAGGGATTATGTATTTGTACAGTCACGAAACTGGAGGCCTCTGGTTTCATGACTCAGATTCCTTTTTTTAGTGGACAGGGACTACTTTTCTGGGATTGCTTTTATCTTATCCCAACTGATAAGAACAACTGCAAAAAAAATACACAGTGGAGGGAAAAAAGAATAGAAATATGAAGAAGCAAGATGAGCAGATAAGAGTCAGAGGGAAATCAGGAAAGAGATGTCATAATCCCAAATCCTAGACTTAGTTTGGATTAATCAATAAATATGTATCAGAACTGCTGCTAAGATCCACAAAGTGCTCAGGTGCACAGAAAAGTCAGTATGGTTCTTGCCCTTGAGGAGCTCGCAAACCGGTTGGGAGGAGGAGACATATAGAACAAAGTCTGCAGTTACCAGACACTGTAGCAAGGGCTGGAATATGTATGAAGAGAATGAGGTTCTAGGACTGAGTTCACTGACCTCAAGTAAAAGGGCTCCAGTTTGACATTGTCTCACATTTCTTGTTTCATAAACTAAAGTTTGGGTGTGTGAGTTGTTACTTGACTTGCCTTGCTAGTTTGTCCTGTGGGAAGCCCTAATTTTCCTAACAAGTCTGAGAAAACAAGTGTGGTGATGGATAATTTAAAAATACAGGCTCTTGAATCAGACAGTCCTGACTTCGAATGCTGACCTGTTGCTTACTACCTGTGCGATCTTGGAAAGGTTAATAATCCCTCTGAGCCCCAATGTCTTGACTTAGTGGGTTGCTGTGGCTCTTAAATCTCATCTCTCTGAAGCATCTGGTGGCACACTAGGTGTTCAGTCAATTAAACTTTATTATTGGTTAATTTTATTGTCGTTATTATCAGGTCAGTAATCTGAACCCTGCTTCAACACTTGTGTTTTATCCGTCCACTTCTAAATTGGAAGTTTACTCTTTCAAATCCTAAAGAAAAAGATGAGCTCAACCTGGGACAAGGAAACAAGGATTGAGGATGTTGGCAGTAGTTAGGGGAAAACTTCTGGACTTTATGTTTGGGGTAGAAAGATGTAAGCCAAGAGATGAATATCCCAATTGAAAGAGACAAACAATCAGAGTGCCAAACACAGAAATCCAGGGAACAGTGACCTAAATATGGGGCAAGGTGTGCAAGGAAACTGACACGGAGCAAAATTTGATGTCTAAGTGTTCTCCAGAGGGCCAGAGAAAACTATCTTAGAGTTTGGGAACAGTTTTGTTGATGTGTTGACAGCTAAGGTTAGAGTGGCATTTCCTTTAGAATATCCCAAGTGTGTGGAAAATGACCTCTTACTGAATATTTTAGTTTCAGTTTAACTTCTTCCTGCATAATGAAAGTGTTGCTTTTTTTTTTTTTTTTTGGAGGAGAGGCTTGGTAATAAGTTTGTTTATTTTATGGCTATGTGGTTCATGGAGTCAATTACATTCCAAAGAAGAGAAATCTGACAGGACAGAAGAAATGGTGCTGCAGGGAGCAGATAACCACAGCAATAGTTTTATATTTGTTTTATGAAGAACCACAAACAGAGTTTTGCAGTTAGTGTGGCGATTAAATGTGGCTGAGGTGGCTTTAATGAAATCAGTGTCCTTAATATTTGAAATCGTCTCCCAACTGTTGATAGAAATTTGGGGTTGGGTAAATATTCGAGAAAATAAGGATAGATGCTGTCCAAACTAAAAGCCCTCACCAACTTCACCAACTCCAAGTAAGTGATGTGAGAAAACATTTAGCAGCGGCATTTTCACTTAACCAAATTTAAACGCCAACTATTCAAACAGTTAGATTACGGTTATATAAAAATATTGGGGCTGGGCACTGTGGCTCAAGCCTGTAGTCTCAGCACTTTGGGAGGCTGAGGCAGGCAGAACACGAGGTCAGGAGATCGAGACCATCCTGGCCAACATGGTGAAATCCCGTCTCTACTAAAAATACAACATTAGCTGGGCGTGGTGGCGGGCACCTGTAATCCCAGCTACTTGGGAGGCTGAGGCAGGAGAATTGCTTGAACCAGGGAGTCAGGTGTTGCAGTGAGCCGAGATTCCAGCCTGGTAATAGAGTGAGACTCCTTCTAAAAAAAAAAAAAACTAGTTAATAATTCATTACCTCTTTTAATCCTCACAATACATCTCTGACTTTTGTATTTTTATTTCCACCTAACAGGCTCAAAGGCATTGGGTAACTTGCCCCAAAGTCAACAGCTGATCATTTACCAAGGCTGAATTAGAACCAGGTCTGTTCCCAGCTTACAGTCTCTCAACCACTCAGCTAAAATGCTGTCTTGAAAATGACTCACCATAGTAGTCATTAAACACACACACACACACACACACACACATACACATACGCTCACATGTATTAGAAGCTGATAATGAAAATAAGATTGAAACGTATCTTTAAAGACAGTACATATTGTGTAGAAAAAAATGCCACACTCGCTAAAGTGTTGTTTTTTCACTGGAATGTATGGATAAAGGGTTAACTTTTATCTTGTTGGTAGAACAACCAACAATCTTGTTGGTAGAACGAAGACAACTCATCTTTCTAACTGAGTTTCTCTGTTGCTAAAATTCACTTGAGCAACTCAGGTCACAGTGACTTTATTTAGCAGGGGATAAACTAAAACTCTTGCTTCTGCAACTTCTTTGATGGGAAGGCCATTTTCAAGCAGATGTTCTGGGAGGAGATAGGTGTGCAAAAGATGAGTGGGGAGATGACAGTCACCCTTAGATTGTCATGGGTACAAAATGTCAGAAGAAGCAGTGCATATTATAGGGTAGTTGGAATCATTTTTTAAAAGGCAGGGGGATTTGGGTTACATACCAATGATCACTTTGAAAAGTCTGTCTTACTAAAACAAAGAGTTTTCAATAAAAAAATCAGAACACTGAAGGAGAGGGGCATGAGTATTCCACAACATTCTTAAATACACTGAATTTGCAGTATGTCTGTCTCTTCAGTAAGTATAAGAAGTGTTGGTCCATGCAGTCAATTGTGAGAGATTGTAGGCTGTCGAAAGCACATAATATTTTGGGGTTCTGAGAGTCGCAGAAGACATGGAACCCAAACAGGAGTCAGGACCTGGAACAAGCGGAGATGAGGCTGGAGGGAAGCATGACAGTTGGTCCCTTCACTCCTCCTCAGCCTCCGACACAGCCTGGCTTTTGTGTCCAAATGGGTCAGAACCATGGACAATGGCAGCAAGGTACCTGTTCTAAGTCTCAGATTTGAATCCAGGGCTGAAAGGGTGAAACACTCCCTAAGAAGTACCACACCGTGTCTTCAGAGAGCTCTGGCTGCCAGCAGGAATCTGATCTGGAACTCTGGAGCAGTGATTGCGTATGCTGTCTTACAGAAGCTGCCTTCCCACCTTATCTTCTCCCCATACTGTATGCCCCAAGTGAGAGACAAGCCACAAATATTATGGATTCCTTAAGAACCATAATATTTGCCCCTCCTTTATGGTAATTCATAGAACATGTCATCAGTTTAGTTTAGATGTTAAAAATCTTAAAGTAACATCTTTTCATTGTTTGCTCTGTATTAGGGTTCTCTAGAGGGACAGAACTAATGGAATATATATATGTATATATGTGTATATATGCGTATATATGTATGTATATATGTGTATATATATGTATGTGTATATATACATGAAGGGGAGTTTATTAAGTGTTAACTCACGTGATCACAAGGTCCTACAACAGGCCATCTGCACGCTGAGGAGCAAGGAGAGCCAGTCTGAGTTCCAAAACTAAAGAACTTGGAGTCTGATGTTCCAGGGCAGGAAGCATCCATCACAGGAGAAAGATGTAGGCTGGGAGGCTAGGCCAGTCTCCTTTTTCACATTTTTCTGCTTGCTTATATTCTAGTCTCTCTGGCAGTTGATTAGTTGTGCCCACCCAGATTAAGGGTAGATCTGCCTTTCCCAGCCCACTGACTCACATGTTAATCTCCTTTGGCAACACCCTCACAGACACACTCAGGATCAATACTTTGTGTCCTTCCATCCCATCAAGTTGACACTCAGTATTAACCATCACAATATCTAACTTTAGTATATCACATAGCTATTTTATATGTTTATAGAATATAAACCTTCATACATATGTACATACATATGCATATAAATATGTAATCTCATGTAATCCCCATATAAACTTTTACTAAAATAGCACATGTATTTTATTATAAAGAAAACTGGAACTCAAATTGACTCACCAGGCCAAGATTTTGGAGCTAGTGAGATGCACAGCAGATAATAACACAGGGCTCTAACTGTGAGTCTGGTGTCTTTTAAAATTCTGCCATGGTTTTTGCTCAACGTGAAGCTTGCTGGCTGCCCTAGACATGATTGAGTCAGGACTTCCCGGGATATTTAGCCGTGGAGAAGAAGTCATCAGAAGAAGAAAAAGTGACAGTGCTACAACAACACATGCAAAAAACATCCCTTACAACAATGACATCCTATTTCACTGTGCTTGACTTCACTTTTATAGGACCTAGGTTAGGCTTTTGTTGGCTGACCTTCCAGAGTAGGGTTTAGTCAACCATTCAGTAGCATATGAGACAGTGTAGTGTGGTAGAAAGAGTGGGGCGATTACAGCCAAACTGACCTGGGTTTGAATCTTGGCTCTGGCATTTTTGTGTCTTTTGCAGGTTACTCTACTTCTTTGTGAATTTAACTTCCTAATCTGTGAAGCAGAAAAGACAACACCTTTCAGAGTCATAGTAAGGGGCTTGATATAGTAGCAGTTGATTAATTGGTGCTAGTATTACAGTTACCAGTGGCATACGTGGGCCAAGAAGTGGAGGGTGGCACCTGCAGAACCATTGCAGAAGGGTCTCAATGGCAGCTTAGTTTCGAGGTCCTGAGTGATCTTCTATTTCTCCTTAGCTGGCTAGCCTCTGGCTCTCCCTGCCTCCCTCTCCACCTTGCTGTAATTGTGTTATGAGGAAGAAGTGATAGCTGTGAGACTCTGAAGAGGGTTTCAGAGTTTGCCTACTGCTCCCAGGTTCCTGGTGGTTGCCTCTAAAACTGAGTTATCTAAAATAGGTACTTCCACTGCATGGATATTCAGGGTTTCCACAGCTGTCCTGGGAAGATTTTGGCAGTGGCTCATCTGCACCACAGTCCAGTGTCCTTGCAGTAGAAGCAGGATTTCCAGTCATCCCATCACTTCTCGGACTCCCCCTGGGGAACCAGCGGTGACAGTGTCCTGGTGCACTGTGGCCGGTAGACAGCAGAGGGCACCTCTTGCCTGTGATGGAATGCAAACAGACCCCAAGAGCCAGAGATGTGAAACATGCCAGCCCCATGGTGGCCACAATGACTGCTGCTCCCCGGTTTCTCTCACTCTATACCACTGCATTGGCTCTACGAGCATTTGTTCTCTACTCCCCCACATTCACCCCCACCCTCTGCTTGGGACAGCCTGTTGGTCTTTCATGACTTTTGAGTGAAGAGGGAGCTTTGGACTCGGAGGGGGTTGATTCCCCTGCAAGCTGGGGACTGCCAGCAGTAACTCCTCCAGGCCTTTGTTGAGAGAGGCCTTCCGATTGTGTGTGGAACTTTGTTTTATTAAATCTGAAGAGTTCTATATTTTTGCCACATGTCACAGATCACCCACGTTGACTGAGCCCTGCCAGAGCTGAGCTGCTGTTACCCTGAAACGAAGCCAGATTTTTTAAGTGGGTGGGGGTAATTCCAGTTTGGTGCAATAAATTATATGGTTCTGCTTGATTTGTTTTGCTCTGGGCTGGGAGAACTCATCATGGAATGTATATGGAGATGTGTGCGTATAGGGAGGGGGAGGGGGGAGGAAGGAAGAGGGAATTACAACGTGCTATAGTGAACCAGCTGAAGAGTAGATACAAGCATAGCCCCTGTCTCTTCCTTTCCGCCCTCCTCCCCAAGTCAGTCTGTTATTTCTATTTTTTTTTTTTATCATTTCAAAACTTTGGGGCTGTTCTTCTAAAATCCCAGGAAGAAACTTGGGGACTCAAGTTCCCCATGAAGGGTAACAGAATTTCTTGTAATCCTATCTACTTCTTTATCACAGAAGAAAACTCTGGGAACTTAGAATACTAAGAAATATGACTTGTAGAAATTCACTTTTCTGCTGTGAGTCTGTTAATACTGAAGGAGAATGCTGGAGGATGGCGATTATCATTCGTTCATGGCAATAATTTAAATATGGTTGGGTTTCTGGGAAGATGAGCCTGGAACCACATAGATAAGGAAATAAGATTTAAGCTTAATTGTCTTCTTAATTAATGGGGCACAGTTTAGAATCATCTGGACCTGACAGGCAGGGAACTAGTATATAAAACATATTATAGTAGAGTCAGAGAGGACGAAGGTTGGAAAATCTGTGTTCAAATCCTTACTCTGCCTCAAATTCCTAATCTCTCTGAGACTTGCTTTTTTAATCAGTAAAAATGAGGATAAAATCAACCTCACAGGACTGTTACAAAGATTAGATGAGAAAATGTGGGTAAATTCTTCTGTGACATCAAGAGAGCTCAATAAACATTTATTTTTTACTTTTAAAACTGTTCTGTGTGCATGAGGGCAGATTCGGCTGTTGTCAAGGAAAGAAATCCATTCGTCTTCTGGGACTTCTCTTTGATGGGGCAGTGAGATTGCGATGGTGCAACTTTCCTGGTCTCACAGCTGGAGTAGAAAAGCCTGCAGCTTTAAGAAGGACTTCTGTAGAGAAACTAGGAATCACATTTTGAAGACACACTGTATTTATAAAAAGTACCCTTCATTTACTTCCAAAACAAATAGGTTTAAATAAGCCCAAGTTTTTATTCCTTATTTAGGATTACTTTGCATGTAATTCCAGCTTTAAAATCTTACAAATAAAGTTTTAAAAATTTTCAGTGAGCTTCAAAAAGCATCAGAAAAATTCCTAAGTAAAAGAACACATTCCTCCAAGTTCAGAGAACTCTCAATTGTAGAAATTTGCTTCAGAAAAATCATATGACTGAAAAATTTTAGCTCACCAGAGGGATGAAAATTTTTTTTCTCACAGTGACATTTATTTGCACTCATACTGGCATGGGACTGAGTTGAGTTGTAGGTGATTTCATCAGAATGACAGGAGGAAAACTTGGGCTTTCTTCTCCACTATAATATGATTCGTTGAAAGCCAGGATTTTGTCGAGAATCATGGCTATATAAATAAAACAAACTGACTCTCTTCACTAACCTGTTTTGTATTAGAGGATAAGCTCTCTGCTCGCTGGGTGGCATCTCTATCTATTATGAAAACACCTATCTCGGGCTAAAAAAATTCTCAACATTTCTGCTTCTTATAACCTTGTAGAAAAAATGCTTGAGCAAAATTTTTAAAAAGCCACTTGAGGAAAAGATTTATAATGCCTTGGCAATTGAGTCATGAGCTGAGAGGGCTTGCACATGACTGCATGAGGTTGCCCTGTTGGAGAAGCCTCCCTTTTGCTTATTCCCCATTGCCCTTCTCACCCACACCTCCCAGTTTTGTCCATCCTCCCTAAATCCTTTGGTCTTCCTAATCCAGGCACCAGCAAGCACTGTTTCTTCATGTCCTCTCCCTGGGCATGAGCTTTCTCCATATAACAATCTTCCCAAGTCACATTACTACAGAAAATTAGCTAACAATAGTGTCGACACCTGTTTCTCTCAGCTCTATCTTCTGATTTCCCTGACTATACGAATATTCACTTTTCCTACTGAAACTTTCACAGTAATATTTTCTCTCCTGTTACACCTGCCAAAATGTAAACCTTATTAAAGGCATTTATTAATTTAAAGTCTCTTTAGTAATAGTCTCAATCACATGGAATTTGGTAAATCTTTCTGGAGTACTTTACTATAGAATGTCATGTGTATTTCTACTTGAATTTCCGAAAGCTGCACTATTAGTAGAACAAACATTGATGATTTATGATTTTGCAGAAAATCAATTGCTGTTAAAAATAAATAATTGTTTTCAAAATGAGAAAGCAAATTAGGCAAGTTTTGAAGACAACTGGAAGACTCTTAGAGCCATCAAAATGAACTTGGATCTTTTAATAGCTCACTGCTTGTCTGCATCATGACAGGATTTATATGATTCAATTCCTTCAACACTACTTTTCTTTCGCACTCTTCTATTTTCTGCATCATTATAACTCAGTATTTATTGAGTCTCCTTCCTGTGCCCAAGGACAGCGTATATTCTATTGGGCAGAACTTGAAAGAGGCAAGAAGTAGGATGGGACATCATTAGTTCTGACCACATCCCTGCTCTGGTTTTGAGAATTATTAGCTTTTTTTCCAAGTGAATCAGCATTGAAGGTAAAAAGGGAGATCAGGGTGGTATGTTTCAGAGAGGTTAGCATCTTTTTTGACAGAATTTAAGATATAAGTGTAACGATATTCTAACTATATTTTTGTCTTTCACATATAATTTTGGGCAGTGAGTAATTATTTTCCATCAAAGAACTTTCCTCCTGACTCTCACTTATTCCCCCTTATTCGTTCAATATATACTTGCTGAACATCTTAATGATCACAGCACTGGTTTAACTATAGGAGAAAGCAAAGCCATAGAAAATACTCTTTCCCCCATAATTTGTTCACAGTTGCAACCAGGATGAAAAGTATACAGTGGAATATATCAGGTAATAATGAAGCAATAAACAACCGAGACATTAAATACAGTAAGGGCAACATGAGTGCATTTTCAAGGAGCCTAGAGAGACAAGAGAGCACAAATGTGGAGATGGCAATTTGGTTGGGGAAGGAAAAGAGTTTTACATGTTGATTATGAACACACACACACACACACACACACACACACACACAATTTCTTTCTCTTTTCTGCCCTGCCCTGAGTCTTGGAATGCTGACCTCCATGGCCTTCTTCACCTAGCTTCCTTGCCATCTGGCTTCCTGTTGGTTCTACCAATGGTAGGTAAAAGAAGGTGAACAGAGAGGCTGGGATATTTCTTCTGACCTTCTTGGCTTGGCCTTGGCAGCAGCTGCATTGTCCCCTATCTTTGACCAAAGCTCTTGTTGGATAGCCCCTCTTCCAGGTAACACTGTTTTCTCCCCTTGCTGTGCAGGTCAAACGTGACTAACAGGTTTCCCTTGTTGTTATTCAGTAAATATAGACCATATCTCTGTAAATAATTTGTTAAGGCTTTTGAGTTCATTGGTCCTGTCTTCTTCTGGAACTATGACTGACATAGCAGTCTTTCCAGGTGAAGAAAACAATATGCAGGGAGGCTAAAAGCAGGAATATGCTTGGGCAAACGCAGATGGATCAAATGGAATAGTTAAGTGAGAAAGTGTACCACATAAGTTAAGTTTGGAGAGAATGGTAGAGGTCAGGTGGAGAAAGACATCAAGTACCAAGATATTTGGAGTCCTTCTCTGAAAAGGGAAGTCATGGAAGGTTTTTGGATAAAGAAGGCATATGAGAAAATAATGGTCAAATGTGGACTAGAATAGATAAAGGGGAGTGACAGCAAGATAATTTTTTTGGGAAGCTATGACAAAAATCTCAGAATTCTTATTGGGAAAGTGTCTTGGTCTGTCATGTAAGCAGCATGCTTGAGAATTTACTGCTCCAGGCTTGAGTCTTAAAGGATCACAAATGTGGGTGTCAGTTGGAACTCCCAATATTCATATAGATAAGAAATAACTGTTGGCTTATTTTGGGTGACTATGTGAGTTAGAGATCCCCTTGGCAGCTGGTAACACACCTTTGCACAGAAAAAGGACCAAACAAATGACAGAGGACTTTGCAGCAAGAAACATTTTAAAGAGAACATGTTTCCACCTTAGTTATATTTTGAATTAACAATCCAAACATTTCATTTCTTACAGATGTTGGAATAGCATCTGCATTTCCCAGAAGGGTTTCTGATGGCTGCAGCTGTGCCCCTTCATTAGGTGGAGTTCTGAGAATCCTGAAATTTGGACGATACCAGTGGTGAAGCCATAAGGTTGTTGGGCTTTCTGTGTACATAGTTCTTTGGAGAATGTGGGATCCTTCAGGGCCAGGTCTCAATTTTCCTGATAGAGGCTAATTTGAAGTCCCACAGTTGGAGATAATATAGAGCAAAATCTCTGAGTGATAGTTTTGGCTCGTCCTTCTCTTTTGCGTAGATAGTTGCCTTTGATATTGTATAGCTGCCTTTGATAATCAATAAGACACATAAAGATACTAAGGAGAGGGTTTCTTAACCTTCATACAATGTTAGTCTATTTTCTGCTGCTATAATGGAGTACCACAGACTGGATAATTTATAAAGAAAAGAAATTGATGTCTCACAGTTTAGGAGGCTGGAAAGTCTGAGATTGAGGGGCTGCATCTGGTGAGGGCCTTCTTGCTGCATCATAACATGGCAGAAGGCATCACAAAGTGAGACAGAGAGTACCAGTTTAGGTTTCTCTTCCTCTTCTTATAAAGCCACTAATCCTATCATGAGAGCCTCACCATTGTGATCTCATCTAACCCTATTTACCTGTCAAAGGCCCCACCTCCCAATATCATCAACATATGAATTTGGAGATAAGTTTACCAATGCATGAAACTGGGGGACACATTTAAACAAAAGCATATTTTGGGTTGAATAATTCTTTATCATAGGAGAAGGAGCTGTCCTGTATATTGTACGATGTTTAGCAGTATCCTTGGCCTCTGCTTTCTAGATATCAATAGGATTGCACCCTTGTCCCTTCTCCCATCAATTGTGACAACTAAAAATGTTTCCAGAAATTGTCAAATATTCCCTAGTGGCAAAATCATACCTAATTGAGAAGCACTGTTAAGAGAAAGTAATAATAAAAGTACTCTCTTTGGCAAGTTAAAACAATTTTTTCCAAGTGACCAGTGATGCAGCTGATACAGCTAAGAGCTTTGGTGTGACACAAATGGAGTCGAGGAGAATTAAGTGACCCATGCCCTCAGCCACATCAGCTTGATGCTCTCACTGCCTAATCAACCAACTAAAGACAATTGGAAGCAATATATTTCTAGCTATGTAGGATAGCCTCAGCTTTAACTGTTAGTTGGACCACTTCTGGCTATTTCACTCCAGCTTGGGACTTCCTTAATTGGTATCATTGTAGAGGCTACTAAATTTGCCTTGTTGCTGTTTTATTGTATAGTCTTGGACATTTAGAGCAGGAAAAAGAATCCAGAGTTCTCTATCTTTATATGGTTTTAGAGATTCTTTAGTAACTAGAAATGTTTAGGAGCTTGTAGATAATGTTTATCAACAGCAGCCCATTAGTTGATTATGTTCCATTTGTAGGTCGCAAAATTAGTGGGCTATAGTGACTATTTTTCTAGAAATGAGATGATATAAAATGGAAAACATTGGATTGCATTACACAAAGTATGGGTAAATACTAAATTGAGAACTATGGTTTTAGTTATGTGAGTGTGGGTGTGTTTGTGTGTTAGGATGTGATTTCTTATGAGTGATAGATAAATTTAGAAAATATTCCTCTATATAGATGAAGAAAGTAAAGCTCTGATTATTCATTGTTAGCAAATCATTTGGTTTTGAACCACTGGGTGGAATAAGCTTTGAATTGATTTCACCTATAATTCGGCCACTATTCTTTAGTATATTTCAAAGTAAAAATGATAAAATATTTGATGATTGCACATTATGAACAAGTCATGATGTAAAGATTATGAGAATGTAACACACGCCTTCAAAAATTAAGAAATGCAAATTTTACATACTGGCTATGATGGCAATGAATATTTGCAAGGAATGGTTGACAAATGTGTGGAACACATATCTCTGCATAACATCAAAGATCTCTGAAGGCTGAGGTTACTAGTGAAAGCTGCACGAGGAAGGATGAGGCTGTGCCTGGTCCCATAACCGAAGAAGATGTGTAGGTCTGGGTGGGAAGAGGAGGGAGGTGGGCAGTCCAAGCTGGTGGTAAAATGTGGTGGGAGACAATAAGTGGATTATTTTGCTAAAGGATTTTTTTCTCGATAGTTTAGGGTAAGTTATAAAGACATATGGGGGCCAAATCTGAAGGGTCTCAAATGAAAGTCCAAGGGGTTTTGGATATATTCTTAATCCAGGTGAAATCACAGAAGGCTGTGGAGCAGGAAATTCCAAAGATAAGCAGGGTATTTTACTCATTCATTCACTGAATGAATGAATTCAGTGAGGTTAAACACCTCCTACATAACAGCGAAGGGGTGGATGAGGCCAAAAGATGCATAAGATCTTCTTCTTTATCAATTTTCTTGAAATCCAGAAGGAGAACCCTACATACAAATAGCCTCAGGAGTAATACAAAAACAATGACAGAACAAAACGGCCACAAGTAATCTGGGGAGAAAGAGGTTGATTTTGCCTGATACTTAACGGCATTTTTATTTGTATATACGGGCAAGGACTTTATGAGCGAAGTCACAGAGATGGGAAAGAGGAGCTGGTAATTAATCCAGTTGGGCTGGGGCACATGCATGTGAAAGGGAATGTTTGAGGGTAAGACTGGTGAGGCTGGTAGGGACCCCAAGGAGGAGGGCCTTGAACACCATTTGGTATGTATCCTCCTTTTGGCAGGCAGGGGCACCTGCCAAGACTGTCAACCTGGAGACATGCCATCAGATGTCTGCTTTAACATGAGCAGTCCGGGGGTCATGTGTGGAATGGATTAGAGCAGGAAAGACTGAATTACTTAGCATTGCACCAGGAAGTTTTATTTCACCTCATTCCTCATCATTCTATGAAATCTAGGGTGAGCCAGGCTTTTTGTATTTATGGGATTGACAGGGCCAGGTGAGTGTTGGCAAGGGTCAGTGAGTTACCAAGGAGTAACAAACCACATTGCCCACTGCTAAGCATACTGTTCATTGAGTAAAAGTCAAATAAAAATAATAAAAGCATTTTTTGGCTCAACTTATTTTTTGACCAATTTTTTAATTTGTTTAAACATTGAAGAAATACAATAAAATGACAATATTCGAACAGCTTTTAAAACACAACATCAAGTCTCCACTTTATTTCTAGGGCTCAGAGCCCTGGAAAACAGCTTGTACAGTACCAGATTTCTAGAGTCTTTGTATTTCCTTCTCTCTGTGGATCAATAAATTAAGTAACACGTCAATACCGAGATAGCAGATGAACATCTGTCCGGGAGAACTGGTCCTGGGGGCTTTATGCTGTGGTATGGAAACTGTTTGATCTTGGTGTGCCGTCATAAAAGATGGGAGAGAGTTTATTATCTTTTATGATTCCGACTTACTAACAATACCTGACAGGGTGATTGTGCCTTAGCCTCTAGTTGGAGCTTGGGATGTTTGCTTTGGTTTGTCCCTGTATGAGGCACAGAACTTGCTGGTGAAACATCAAAACAAGCTGTAATATGCCTCTGGCAATGGGATTCAGAACAGCTGCAGGGCTTTCTCCTGTAGGGGCTGGCAGGAAGAAGAAAAATGAAAGTAGAACAATCAATCTCTATAGCATTCTATATATTAATAATGTTTGCCAGCTCCAGACATTGTTTAATCAATACCGGATGCAGGAGTTTGCAATGTTTTGTAATAGTAGTTACGCCTTGTGGAAACAGCCTGAACCCATGGCGTAGGGAAGTGGGAAGGGTTCAGAAATATCCACAATGTTATGTCCTTTCGTATCCGGGCAGTAAAGGGTGCTAGGAACTGAATAAAATGACATAAAGAAGATTATGTCTCAAACTCAGAAAACTAATTCTTGAAATTTTGTTACGAGAACGGATTCCAAGAGAAGCTGTACAGCCCACTGTTTCTCTTCCTCTTGACTGTCTCAGCCTACTTTTCCCGGATGTCTTCAGTGAAATCTGAAGAGGGATTCTCTTCTGAGACCAGCAGAGGAGAGGCACGGTGCAACCACCAGGGGGAGCCCATCAGGCTGAGCCCACAGGGTGCTGTGAGCCACTGAGGCCCTAAAGAGAAGCTTTAATTTCATGGAATTTGGGGGTTAGAGAGGATTGCCTACTGGGAGCCTCACTGAACTCAGATATTTGCAGACTAATAAAAGTTCAAACAAAAGTCATCTAATGCCATCGAAGAATGTTATTTGGTTTAAGCTTGGAGGGCAAAAGCCTAGAGGATTTTCCTTTTGGGAAGGTTTAATTGATGGAAGGCAATCCTGAGCCTCCTAGATCTTCCTGCTAGCATGGAAAGGTAGAATGTAGCCTAGATGGGACTGCTGTGAGAGAGGCATCTGAGCTTTCACCAAAAAACTTCAGTTTAACAAAACAGGACGGATTTCTTTTGATGCAGTCAGCTGTCATTGGCCACCTTTTTCAGGCCCCTAGGTCTAGGAGTGTGCCCTAATGTACAGTAACAGCAACAACAATGAAAATCAAAATCAAATTAACTCTTCAAACAAAAACCAAAAACCAAAACTCCAACACGAACTTCAGTCCTTTTATTTTCTACACGTCTTTCCCCTGCCCCTGCCCCAACACCCCATTATATTTTGACATGATTTAAACCCTGAGTCTGTGGGAAGTTTGCCATGCAAGACGAGGGTGCGCACACACGTGCATCTAACAAGCTGAGAACCAAAGCTGAGGTGGCAATTTGCTCATAAACCAGATAATTAAGGATGTGCCCAATTACCTGTGGGGAACCCGGGATTTATCAGTGGTTTTTATTTACTGTTTAATAGTATAGCATGTTACATAAACCTTTAAGTAAAACAATTTGATTATAAAAATAGCCTTTTCAAAGTCACAGCACCTCCCCTACAGAGTTCTAAAATCAGTGGAAAATGGGCAGCATCAATAAACACGGTGACTTATGTCAATAAATGTTCTGCCCACCCGGGCATTTGTTAAGCAAGACTTGTATAAGGGCAAGGTGTAAATATGAAAATGTATCTCAGTTCTCCTTCTTCCATCACTAGAATTGTAGAAACATAGATGTCTTTAAGCCACACTTGAAAACTTCTTTCCTTCAATGGATCTAGTTCAAGAATAGTCTTTTCTACTCTTTTTTGTTTAAATATTTTTGTGTTTTTTAAGGTTGATTTTTGCTAATGCGACTAGAACAGTGGTTCTGAAACTTGGCTGCATATTAAAACCATGTGGAGAGGTTTAAAAAGTACTCGTGTCTGGGTTCCAACACCAGAAATTTTGGTCTAATTGGCCTAGAATTAGAAAAATTCCCCAACTTTAATGTTCATAGGGATGACTTGGTATCTGTTGCAGAATCTCATCAATAGGGGTGCATGTTGGGTACCAGGGGAGGTGGATGTACAGGATGAGATTCTACATTTTTGACAAGCTTCTGGGTTAAGCTGCTGCTGTTGCTGCTGCTGTCTGAGAGTACATTTTGAGTAGTGAGTGTCTGGAGGAAGCATTTTGGGTATGGATTTTTTTTTCTGAAACAATCTTTATCTTATGAAGGCCAACATGGAAGGGAGAAAGAAGGTACGGTGGAAGACCCTTCCCACCATTCACATCAGTCTTTCATGTGTGGAATTTCTGAACACATCGGCCTAGACCCTTTCACTACTTCCAGCGTAGGTAAATCCTATCAAAAGCTAAGATTTTCCTGAAACAACAAAAATCTGATCTCAAATGCACCATGCTGAGTGATGGTTTATGCTGGCTAGGGTGTTTCTAGGTATGGCTGGAGTCAGGAAAGGGAGAGAAAGCGCATGTTCTAACCTTGACTGAGTACCTACTATGTGTCAAATCCTAGTCAAACTCTTTGCACTCACTGTGCTATTCAGTCTGGGAAGGTGAAGTTATCACTCCCTTTTCACAAATGAGGAAACCAGAGCTAAATGGGAAAAGGTACTCGACCAAGATCATAGAATTAACTCTTGGAGGAATCACATCTGATTGTTGCCTATTTATGTTTTCAGAGTCCAAACAGTTGCCCTGCCCCCACCATATCACCCGTCCCTCTCCCGTCCCTCTCTGTAAGCCTGTCTTTTCCTGTTTGGATGACCTGGTTTTCTTATTCTTTATCAAAGACTATGAAGTTTCTTTTGCTGTGTCACAGTTACTCTGATTAGCCAATTTATGTTCACATATTAATGGGTTCGTGGGCTACTATCATTGTCTTGTGACATAATTAAGTGTTTTCTCTTTTATCTTCATTCTAAAATGATAAAGTTTTTCTGATTGAGTTTCACTGTTTGCCTTGCAGCTCTTAAGTGGTGCCAAAGTAACCAGTCAGTTCATTAAGAAAAGCAAATCTGTCAAGGGATATACTTGAGGTCTTGCGGAACAAGCAGCTGCTTGACTGACAATGTTCTTTTCTTTCCCCTGGTTTGGTTGGAATACGATGGACCCAACCACAGAATCTTAAGTACTTATATTTAAAAATTTACCACTGAAAGGCATCCAATCGGGGTGGCTTTCAATGTGCACACAGTAACGCCATTCATCACATCTGGCTCCGAGGAGGACACAGCACTGTGGGGTTTTAGAGACTGAAGTCTTACACAGGTCCTCCTACTCCTTAGGCTGACCCTACACCTCCCCAAGCTACATCCTTCTGGTCCCCAGAGCTCTCTTGGGAACAAGATGGAGACTTTTCTTTTTCTCTACTGGGCCTTTCCAAAGCTTGGGGCACCTACTGTGCAGGGTATCTGTGTTAGGGAGAGGACCCTGGATCTGACAGACTCAGGAAACAGGTAGCAGGGCCTTCGGCTGCTACTCTCCACCCAAAGCTGCCTCTCCCAACAGCTGCAACTGCTAAAACAATCTTGTTCTTTTGTTTTCCACACTTAAAGAAAGGCCTTCAGCCAAACTGTCGCCTCTGACCTTGTTTTATATTTCCAATGTGCATTTTATTAACTCCTTTTTCATATGGTACATGTGGAGCCTGCCACCAGATGAAAAGGAGGCACATTTCACAATTCTGATGGAAACAGCAGCTCCCTAGGAACAATTTTTGTAACAAATATATCTTTTGTGTCGATCCGACTTTCATTTGGGTAAATGAGCTCAATGCATAGGTGATAAAAATGCATTGAAGTTGTGCAAATCACTTAATTAAAAAAATATAAATAAACCTACCATGAACCGCGCATTTGCAGCCTTCTTAGAAGTTATTTTGACCAGTAGATCATTGAAGAGCACTAAATGGATATACCCTGTTGTCATGGTCACGGTGGAACTTTAACTTTTATTCTTCAACTTGGCAACTGACTACGGCTGAATTAGGAAGAAACTGGAGTACTGTATATAGCCTTAAAAAACTGAGCCAAATGAAAATTCATCTTGCATACACTTTCATTGATTTCTAACAGTCCTGTTCTTTAGAGAACAACAGCCGGGAAAATCATCTCTGTCTACGGAGGAATGATATACTGCCATTAAAAAAAAAAAGTTAGCCACCCCCCAGCGCCCCCGCCCCTGCCCCACTTTCTTCCCCTAGGACTGTATGCCTGTGTGCAGGGGTGTCTACCTAATTGGCCACAAGAGGGAATTAAACTAAATAAAATCACTATCCACGGGGGGCCTCTAAATATGCCTTTTTAATTTGAAAATTTTTGTGGGTTATAGTGTAATTCAAGCTTTTCAAGGTTTATTGGTGCCTAGTTGTTCACAGGGCTCACAGAGCCCAAGACTCCAAGTCTGATACACTCTCGGCTGCTAACACAGAAAGCCAAAGTGCCTTTCATCTGCCGAACGCATAAAGTGACACAACCCCTTAAAAAAAAAATCTCCCTCAAATAAAATGCATATTAATAAAGGTGACTGAAGGGAGTTGAAGTTGGTAATTTGTGCTGCTGACTTGACACGGTGTTCGTCACTGCCTGACTGAGGAACTGTGACCATTCATTACCTTTGCAGGGAACGCACCGTGCTGATGATAAAGATGTTGCTCGCAGACACGCGTAAACGCCCGTGACCTGACGCGTTTGCTGTGGTCCGCGTCAAAACACGCCGCTCTGGGTAATTAATTGCTGCGAGAGGAAGCGGACCGATGGCGCCTTCTGCTGTGAAACTGTTAATGGAGAACTTATGGAGAGAAAGTCGAGTCCTCCCATCCAAATTGGAATGTGAAAGAAATCTGTTGGAAGGTGATGACAGAAATGAAGTAAAACAGTTGTTTCCTGATCCGCGTGCCAGGTGTGTCACATACTGTGATAAATAAGATCTGCGTCTTACACTCCAGAAATTGGGGAATATTACAAGCGTTTATTATAGTAAGGTACAAAAAACGCACGTGAAATGCTTTGTTTCTCCTGGCACCAAACAGTGAGCAGTTATTGCACAATGCCTGGAGCTGCTAATTCCTTTGTTTAGGTTTAAGCCAACACGGCCTATTAAAAGCTTCAATTCAATTTTATTGTTAAGGTATTTATTAACTGATTATGAAAAGACATTAAAAGACTCATAATTAAATTACTAAGTTGTTCCTTACCTTGATTAATTCTCTCCTTTTCTTACACAATAGAAAATATCCTTGTGTTTTGAGGTAACTGTTCACTCCCTTGACATTATTTGCTTCAGCTCTCACCTCTGCGCCAGCCAGAGCCTTAAATTAAAGATACCTGTGAAAGCCAGTGGGTTACGGTTACAAGCATTTCCCCATAGCTACAGTGTGTGCAGTGCTTACGTTTAACTTTAAAACCATTGCCATGTTTCACCCGAGGAGGGAATGTGAATGATTCGTGGCAACAATTTTTAAATTGCCTTACTGATGTTTTACTTGTTAAAAGTCTGTTGCCAAATGGTACATGTGTACGTGTGCACATACACAAGCCGGGGCTTCACCAGGGTACTCACCTCTGTCTTCTTCATGGAATGATCTTAGTCTTGCTAAAATGATAATTCCACTGAAATTACTTCTCTTTCTTATTTTTTTAAAGCCTCAAAGTATTTTAATGTACTGTATTTCATTTACCAATTGTTTTCTCTAAAAACTGCAAAAGATATATGACATTTTCTTACTAAGGACAAAAGAAAAATGTTATGAAAAATTATTGGAAATCCTGACTATACATTATAATCTTTTTGACTATATAAAAATCTAAATTTATTATATATATATATATATATATACAGTCTTTTGATAATGGAACTTACGTATTTAAACTGTTTACTAAGTTTGTTAATAGCAATGATTACTCCTTGAATAAACTTCATTGATTGCAATACCACCAGTAGTCAAAGCGGGATTTAAAACTTCAAAAAAAAAAAAAAAGGGGGAATTGCAGTAACTTTGAAAACACAAGATATTGAGTTACTGTTGAATTATATATTTTATTAAAATCTTCCATTTCAGAGCCATATCCCCCTGCTACTGTGCAGTCATTTAAAATTGGTTTGAAAGATGAGGAAGCCTAATTCTGAAAGAGGCCCCTTACGCATATTAAGGAAGTTAAACACAACCCTTAAGTTAGAATTGCCAGCATTATGAGTCAAAAAATTATAAAATGCCAACTACAGCTATGTTTCTCTTAAAGGTATCAACTATAGTTTTTGTAGTTTATGTGTATTATCACGAAGTTATAGACAGTAGTGAAATTTTGAAGGAGATCTCAACTTCTTTTAAAAAATTATATGTATGGGGCAAGTTTGAGATAATTGAAAACCTGATATTTAACTTTTTAAAAGTGCTGAGTCGCTGCTAATTTCCAAAATTTAAAATTAATGCTCACTAAAACGAATATCTTTACCCTGCACAGCAGACTCAGTTTAAAGTTATCAAGATAAGAAGTTCCTGTTTGCCATTTAAAGTTGTCTTATTTCATGAAAATATTACTTGAGAGACAAGTAACTATAAGCTTTTCTTTTTAAGCTGTTTCTCATAATCAATAATATTTTAAAACATAATTAATATTTTAGATGATATTCTTTGTGCAGCATTTGTTCAGAAAAGGTTAAAATTATGTTATCTAAATTATTTTTGTTTTAATCAATCATTTTCCTTTCATTCATTAAAGAACCTATAAAAGTGGGATTTTGTAGCTACTTGCATCTTGAAAATGTAACATTAGCCTGTTTAGTTCTCAGTCTTTCAGTAGGGAAGATTTCATTCATTCATTCAGTCACCGCTTCCACAGTATTGGTTATTTATAATGGGTATTTCCAAATCCTACAGACTTACAATAGTGAAAACACAGTTCTTGTCCTTGAAAATCTTGGCTGAACCGAGATTTGGATATAAAAAAAGGACTTGGGAGAAAATATGGCCCAATTACCTATTTTATTTCTGCAAACTTAGAGAGGGAATCCAGAAGAAAATAATCTATAAATAATTCAGATTTGGCTGTGGATAAAACCATCTACCAAATTTCTTAGTTTCTCATTCCATTAATTGGTCTGTGGGCCTCCCTTCTGTGCTTTTGTCTACCATCCTTTCTCCAACCCTCACACCACATGAATCATGTCCAACGCATCCACAGCCCGCAACCCTTCTATAATTGTTCCTGAAGTCCAACCAGTGTCAAACCACAGCCTCCCTGTGTCTAGGTGGTTTGCTTTGGCCAGAAGAAAACATAATTCCCACAAAGAGCTGTATCTATTTCTGTGACCTCCCCTCCTGAGTCTGTGTTGTGTTCCGTGCTTAAAGAAGGCTTTTGGACAAAATAGGCAGCTGAAGAACAGCTCCCACAACCCTTCAGAAAGGCCCCCCATTCCCGGTCCTGGGGATTTAATGGGAAGAATGATGCAGCCTGAAGGAGCTGTCTTTTCACGAGAGCACCTCCCCCTCACTGCCCCAAGCCAACAGTATTTGCCAGGCAAGTATTATCCAGTGCCGTGCTTCAGCCAGCCTACCTCCCACTGCCTGAATCAAGGCCTGTTGGCAGCTACGAAAGTGAGGTGTCGCTGACTGACGCATAATTATGGTGGACAGAAAAATGTAGACGTGTTAGCAAAGTCAATATTATGGAGACCCCTGTCTTCCCAAATATTGTAAGTAAAAGATATTTCTAGGGTATAGCCAATTACATTCTCTATTTTTACGACCAGTCACAAATGTATTTTTTATTAGCTGGTGTGTTCAATGTTTTGAATGCATAGCCCTTATTTCAATCTCATTTTAGTTTGTAGTAAGTGCAAAAAGATTTTTGCTGACTTGAAATAGTGAAGCTGCTCTCTTTTAACTGAACTTCAGGGCCTGTCACCCTGAGAGTTTATTCCACAGCCTTCTGTGACTCTTGCCTGTAAATTAGTCTGTGAAGTGGTGTTTATTGCTGAATGGGGAGGCTAAGACAGCCTAATTATATGTTTGTGCAGGAGAAAACACCGTGCCCCACCGTGAACAATTATCCTGTCCCCTTTTTATCGTTTAATCTAGCTTCAGCTAAGAAGAATGAGGAGATAGCCTGTCTTCACCAGCCACTTAGCTACCACGCATTTTCAGTGTTAATTAGACATTTTGTTCACTGAAAGAGTGACTTCTTAGCATAACTCAGCCTTCAGCCAAGCAGAGGGCATCTGGTAAGGCAACTTGAGGTGTCTTTGTGGATTAGATCTCTAGTTCCACCCACGAGGCAACACATGGGTGGGACTCTTGCCACACTCTCAAGTTCGTTTCATGGTGCAATTTTCCTTTTTTATACATTTAAAGCAGTGAATGTTCTATATGGCAGGAGAGAGACTATTAGGATACTGGGGCTCTGTGTAGATTTTTTTTTTTTTTTGAAATAAAAGTCTTGCTTTTCCTAAGGGATTTTTTTCTTATGTTGAGAAGGATGTAGTGAATAAAAACCAGAACAAGATCAACAGGTCAATGTCTTTAAAGTTGGTCATAAAATGTATCACAACAAAGAGCCTGTAGGAGAGGAATTGCATGCTGAAATACCTGTCTTTGTTCTTGGACACTTCTTCTGTCACAAGGGCAGAATACTTCTGTTTCTTTTCAAAAGAATTTGGCTCATATTTTTCATACACAGGCACATGCTGAAGTCTTACGATGCATAGGTTCAATTTCCTCTTAGGAAAATAAAAGATGCCCTTCATGTCTTCTGGCACTCAACTAGAAATGCTCATTGTCATTGAAACGAGCTGAGGGAAGAACCAGTTCTCTAGGAAACAGCATCTCAGTCTGGTCCAATCTGCCTGATGTGAGGGGTTGCCTCTAGGGAAATAGGCTTCTCGTTATTAGCAAATTTCCAAGCTATCACTCAGTTTCCCTTCTCTTTATCTCATTTCTATGAGTTTTGTTTCTAGAATGACATAATATCTCTCTCCCCACCCCCTTCGAGCTCTCAACTTTCTTTGCCTCTTAAGACTTAAGCAAGACCGTCTTTCCCCATTGGCTAGCTCTTCTGGGCTTTTTATTAGCTTAATTTAGTTTCTACCTTTCTTTTGCAGGGCAAGTTATTCAAACACTGTGCTTGAGATACAGGCATAAAAATCTGGGAGCAGTATGGAGAGGCAATTTAATTCCTTCCCACTTATTTTAAAACCTAAAACCTTCCCACCATGTTGTAGAACAGCTAAACACTTTAGGGAAATTTTTAATAAGTATATTCCATGTTTCTCTTCTTCTCTGCTTGTCAAAAGAAAGTGATTTGGGTGGATGGAAGCTGGCAGAGCTGTTTGTAGTTTCTTCGTTATTTTAAGCTTCTTTAAAAAAAATTCTCAAAAGACTATATACTTATCTCAGTGAAATCATACGAGGCTCTCCAAACACTCTCCTCCTATTCTATGAAATGCCAGTGACTTTTTTTTTTTTTTGCTGGAAAGCACTGATCTTTTGGCTGGCCTATCAGATTGTAAGCTCATTTATTCAGCACTTATGTGTTGAACACCTTCTGTGTGCCAGGCTTTATTCACATAAATGACATGTGCCATGCTGCTGGTTTCTTAGGCTTCTTCCTCCTCTGCTAGAGCACATGACTGTTTTTTGACATATTAATTTGTTTTTCAATTACCAATTTCAAATCTCTTTGAAGCAAATAGTTTTAATCTCATGAAGTGGTATTCTATTTTAACCTATCACTTCCAGAGTGAGAAAGTGAAGGGGTGACTTTACATTGACTTCCCAAGGGGTGTGTTGATATTATTAAGGAATCTGATAAATGGTGATCTGCTGGGTGCTGGGGTGGAGGGGCAGCTCTGTGACAGTATTCTACACAGAGGGCCATGTAACACTTTAAGCCATGACTGCCTTTAACATATCTTCTGCTTTAACTTAGCTTTCTCTTTATTTCAGGGAGCCACAGGAAGATGACAGGAGAAACACTTTTAATGATCATCTATTTTCTAATCAATAAATTTGAAAGGAGCCCTTTTGAGTGTTAGAACTCAAAATTTAGTCTGGCTGAAGAAAACACAGGTTTAACCTCTGCACTGTATCTTCTCTGTGAAGGGCAGAGAGTTAAAATCCCTAAATTCAAGGTCACGCAGCTGGTAGTGGCAGATTGGGGCTAGATCTCAAGGTTTCTGAGTTTCACTTCAGCACTCAAGCTACACATCCTACTAGGTGACTTTGCATGTAGCCCAAGGCACCATCTACCATATTACTTATCATCTTCTGGCTTCAACTTTGCCCAACAGTCAATTCCCTTTAGAGAGTTTTTATCAGGATTGTCAAAACATTCTTCTTCAAGTCTGTCTGAAAACCTAGAAATAAACCTTGAAATAAAATTTCATAGCTTGTTGTATTAAATTCTTGCTTGACTTCCACAGCCTCATTTCTGCTTTAAATTACAGCTGTGCCAGCTTCATTGGGGTTGTTAAATCTGAATTAAAAGCTAGCAGACTATGTCTTATGTAAAAATGTGCAGGTACTACCCTTGCATTTGAATTGAGGAGAGAGAAAATGAGTGTATTTCTGCTAAAGCGGTCTATGAAACAAGAAGGCAGCAGCTTCAGGCCTTAAGAATTCCCAGGAAATAAGCCCTAGAAGAGGAGGCTGCTTCCCCGAATGCTGGCCTGGTGACTGGAGGGAAGACTTAAAGTCTGGATTTAGGAGGAGGTTAAGGAGGAAATGAGAGAACCCACCACAAGGACCTGGGCGTTGCGGTGGAGAGACTCAAGTTCAAATACAGATTGTGTTCCATATTATCCATATGGTCTGGAGGCAATTTTCTAGCCTTTCTGAAAAGGCTCATACATGGCCAACATGTTTTAACGAATGAAATAAAATAGCAAATGCAAGGGCAGTTTCAGTTTGTGTGTGTGTGTGTGTGTTTGTGTGTGTGTGTGTGTATGTGCATGTGAACCTACCTACCCACATACATGTATCTATAGCCACGTATGCATTGGATTGCTGTAGTATTGCATGCTATTTCCTGCTGTGGCTTATGGTCAAAAAAGAGTGAAAGCCTCTGGCCAGGCAACTACTCTACCCTTGGATGTTTCTGGATGGACACTTCTTGCCCCTCTGGGCTGTGCTAACAGCTTGGGTAATCTTCCTCTCAAAAGTAGCTAAGTTGGCAAGACCATCTTGCCTTTCCCAAATCTGAATTACTCTTCACAGCCAAAGCCAAATGAGAGTCTGGCTTATATGAGACATATGGAGAAAGTGCTGATTTGGGCTGGAGAGCAACATATGAGCTCATCTACAAATCATGAGGTTGTGTCTGACAGCATTCCACATTAAAATTGGGAGTGGTTTTTCTGTTGGTGACATGAGCCAAATGTGAGGTAAACTGAGGTACAGTAGGAATCAGCTGCAGCTAGAGGAACTATATATATACATATATATATATATATATATATATATATAACTATATACATACATATATATATATATGTGTTTGGCACATGGTAAGTGTATTGCTGATAGATTCTTCCAGGAAATAGACTTTAAAAATACCAACACCGACAATAACTGGATTTTGTATTTGCAGGTGCAGTCTGTAAATTCAGAATGTGTTCTCTTCACGCTGCAGACATAACCTTCCTTGAAACAAAAATGCTAGTCCTGAGTGTGGAGTAAATCTAAGTCTAATGACGGCAACTGCCAGCTAGCTGAGCCCTTAGTGACAGAATTTCAACATCAAACTTAACTTCATACTCAAAATTTCAGGGCAAATTTTGTCAATGACACCTTCTATGTCTCAACATAAGTGGTAGGCAAGACTTTCCAATAATAACATCTCCTGCAAAAATATGGAAAGTAGGCCCTAGTCCCACTAGAACTTAAAAAGCCTCAAGAAATCTTATATTATTCTGCTGTAAGGAAGGCACATAATGGCTTCTCCTAGGTCCCCTTCACACCCATTATCTCCCCTCTCTACAAATTAGGTACATTATTGGGTTCTTGTTCATGCCTGGTGACTTGATCAGGTCTTCAGGAAGCAACATAATATAAAGGTTAGGCAATTAGACCTTGGCATTAGAGTGCATGAATTATATCACTTGCTAAACATGTGGCTATAACAAGTTACCTTCCCCAAGCTTCCGCTTCCTCACTTACACAATACAAATGATAATAGTATTATGTAATGGGTTTTTATGAGGATTAAATAAAACCACAGAGAAAGTGCTTATTATAAGGTTGTTAGTATTTTCCTCTTATGCTAAGTTTGGATGATGGAAATGTAAAATTATACATAATAATTATTTTTATAATTTACTTCTTTACTATTTTGATATAAAGAGAAACAACAAGAAGTTTAAAAGTGGGAAGATGAAGTTAAGGTGTAGAGTTTTTATAGTTTTCATTTTTCTTATTTGTTTATGCAGTCCACATTAAATTTTCACCCACTGAAAATAATGGGTTATAAGAGAGTGTTTGCAAGCTTTATGGCAAACTCAAATAAAAAACCATGCAATGAATATACAAAATATAAAAAAGCAAGAAATTAAATAATACCACCAGAGAAAATCATCTTTACTAAAAAGAAGACAAGAAGGAAGGAAACAAGAAAGAGAAGATGGTAAAACAACTGGAAAACAAATAACAAAATGACATGAGTAAGTCCTTACTTATCAAAATAACATCGTAAATGGTCTACTCTCCAGTCAAAAGACAGAGTGGTGCGATGGATACAAAAACAAAATCTACCTATCTGTTGCCTACAAGAAACACTCTTCACCTACAGAGATACACATAGACTGAAAATAAAGGGATGGAAAAAGATATCCCATGCCAATAAAAAAAAAAAAGCAAGAGTAGCTATAATTATATCAGATAAAATATACTTGAAGACAAAAAGTGTAAGAAATGACAAACAAGGTCATTATATAATGGCAAAAGGGCCAATTCAGCAAGAGGATATAACAATTGTAAATTTGCATGCACCCAAGACTGGAGCAACTCAGTCATATACAGCAAATATTATTAGCGCTGGAGAGATAGACCTCAAAACGATAATAGCTGGAGACTTCAATAATCCACTTTCAGCATTAGACGATCTTCCAGACAGAAAATCAACAAAGAAACATCAGAATTAATCTACACTTTACAACAAAAGGACTTAATAGGTATTTAAAGAACATTTCATTCAATGACTGTAGAGTACATACTCTTCTCCTCAGCACATGGATTATTTTCAATGATACACCCTATGTTATGTAACAAAACAAATCTCAAAACATTTTTAAACTGAAATAATATCAAGCATCTTCTCTGACCACAAGGCAATAAAATGAGAAATCAATAACAAGAGGAATTTTGGAAACTATACAAATACATGGAAATTAGACAATATGCTCCTGAATGACGTGTGTCAATAAAGAAATCAAGAAGTAAATTGAAAATATCCTTGAAACAAGTGATAATGGAAACACAACATACCAAAACCTATGGGATGCAGTGTAATTAATACTACAAGGAAAATTTATGACTATAAGTGCCTACGTCAAAGAAGAAAAAAAACTTGAAATAAACAACCTAGCAATGCATCTTAAAGAACTAGAAAAGCAAGAGCAAACCAAACCCATAATTAGTGTAATAAAAGAAATAATAAAGATCAAAGCAGAAATAAATGAATTTAAAATAAAAATGTGAAATATCAATTAAATAAAAAGTTAAGCAAAATTGACAAACCTTTAGCCATACTAAGGAAAAAGGAGAGAAAACCTAAATAAATAAAATTAGAGCTGCAAAAGGAGACATTACAGCTGATATTGCAAAAATTAAAAGGATTATTAGTAGCTACTGTGAGCAACTTTATGACAATAAATTGAAAAATCTAGAGGAAATGGATAAATTCACCTACAAATATTGAATCACGAAGAAATCCAAAACCTGTTCTTGTTTCTCTAGTTACTTGTTGTGTGACCTTAACAGTCTGTCTGCACTCTTCCAGACTCTTTGATGTAGGCATTAAGGCTATGAACTTTCCTCTTTGTACTTCCTTTGCTGTATCCCAGAGGTTTTGATAGGTTGTGCCACTATTAATATTCAGTTTCCCACTATTATTGTGTTGCTGTCTGTCTCAGTTCTTAGGTCTAGTAGTAATTGTTTTATAAATTTGGGAGCACCAATGTTAGGTGCATATTTATTTAGGATTGTGACATTTTCCCGTTGGACAAGTCATTTTATCATTATATAATGTCTCTTCTTGTCTTTTTTAACTGCTGTTGCTTTAAAGTTTGTTTTGTCTGGTGTAAGAATAGCTGCTCCTGCTCAGTTTTGATGTCCATTTGCATGGAATATCGTTTTCCACCTCTTTACCTTAAGTTAATGTGAGTTAGATGAGTCTCTTGAAGACAGCAGATACTTGGTTAGTGAATTATTATCCATTATGCCCATTCTGTGTATTTTAAGAGGCACATTTAGGCCCTTAACATTCAATGTTAGTATTGAGATGTGAGGTACTGTTTTATTTATTGTGCTATTTGTTGCTGAAACACCTTTTTTTTTTTTTGCAATGTGTTATTGTTTTATAGGTCCTGTGAGATTTATGCTTTAAGGAGGTTCTTTTGGTGTATTTTGAGGATTTATTTGAAGATTTACTGCTCGTTTTAGCAGTTCTTGTACCTCTGGCTTGGTAGTAGCAAACACTCTGAACATTTGTTTGTCTGTAAAAGACTGTCTTTTCTTTATTTATGAAACTTAGTTTCACTGGATACAAAATTCTTTGCTGATAATTGCTTTATTTAAGGAGGCTGAAGATAGAACTCCAATCCCTTCTAGCTCATAGGGTTTCTGCTCAGAAATCTGCTGTTAATCTGATAGGTTTTCCTTTATAGGTTACTTGATGCTTTTGCCTCAAAGTTCTTAAGATTCTTTCCTTCATCTTGACTTTAGACAACCTGATGACCATGTGCCTAGGCAATGATCTTTTTTTGCGATGAATTTCCCAGGTGTTCTTGAAGCTTCTTTTATTTGGATGTTTATATTTCTAGCAAGGGCAGGGCAGTTTTCCTTGGTTATTCCCTCAAATACATTTTGTAAGCTTTTAGATTTCTCTTCTTCATTAAGAATACCAGTTATTGTTAGGTTTGGTCATTTAATGTAATCCCAAACTTCTTGGATTCTTTGTTCATTTTCTCTTTATTCTTTTTTCTTTGTCTTTGTTGGATTGGGTTAATTCAAAAGCCTTGTTTTCAGGCTCTGAAGTTCTTTCTTCTACTTGTTTTATTCTATTGTGAGAATTCCCAGTTTGTTTGCATTTCTCTAAGTGTGTCCTTTATTTCCAGAACTTGTGATTGGTTTTTAATTATGTTATCTGTTTCTCTGGAGATTCTTCCATTCATTTTCTATAAATTTAAAAATTTCTTTAGGTTGGTTTTCACTTTTCTCTGGTGCCTCCTTTAGTAGCTTAATATTTGATTTTCTGAATTCTTTTTCTGACAATTCAGCGATTTTTGTCTTGGTTTGGATCCATTGCTGGTGTGCTAGTATGATCTTTTGGGGGTGTTAAGTAACCCTATTTTGTTACATTACCAGAATTGCTTTCCTGGTTCCTTTTCATTTAGGTAGACGATGTCACAGGGAAGATCTGCGGCTCAACGGCTGCTGTTCAGATTCTTTTTTCCCATGGTGTACTCCCTTGATGTGGGGCTCTCCCCCTTCCCCTAGGGATGTGGGTTCTTGAGGGCTGAACTGCAGTGATTGTTATTTCTCATTGGGATCTAGACAACCAGCAGAGCTACCAGGCTCTAGGCTGGTACTGGGGATCATCTGCAAGAAGTCCTGTGACGTGATCTGTCCTCAGGTCTCTCAGTTGTGGATACCAGCACCTGCTTTGTGGAGGTAGCAGGGGAGTAAAGTGGATTCCTTGGTTGTATTTTCATTTAATGTGCTATTTTTATGTTGGTTGGTCTCCAGCCAGGTGGTGGCACTTTCAAGAGAGCATCAGCTGTGGTAGTAAAGGGAGGATATAAGCTTGCCCTAGGGTTGCTTGGAAAAGTATTCCAGTTTCTCAGGCAATGCACAGGACCACAGATCTCCCAAGAGATTATATCCTTTGTCTTTGGCTACTAGGGCAGGTAGAGAAAGACCATCAAGTGACTGCAGGTTTAGGTGTGTCTGAGTTCAGACTCTCCTTGGGCGGGGCTTGTATGGCTGCTGTGGGAGATGGGGACGTGGCTCTCAGGCCAATGGAGTTATGTTCCCAGGAGGATTATGGTGGCCTCTGCTGCATCATGTAGGTTGCCAGGGAAGTGGAGGAAATCCAGCAGTTACAGGCCTCATCCAGCTCCCACGCAGCCCAAATGACTCGCCTCACTCCTACCATGCCCCGCTAAACAGCACTGAGTTTATTTCCAGGCAGCCAGTGGTCAGGGCTGAGAACTCGCCCCAGGCTACCAGCCGCCCTGCTGAGAAAGCAAGCAGGGCTTTCAGGTTTCATGCCTCCTTGCCTACTGAAGCTTCTGTGCTCCTATCTACACTCCCAGTTTGCCCCATCCCCTGGGTTCTGTTCAGGAAACTTTGTGTTCAGTTGAAATTATTACAAAGTTCAGCTGGTAGTTTTCTTCTTCATGTGGTCTTTCCCCAGTTTCACTGGCAGTCCCCCTCCCCCAAGAATACCTGTGAGACAAACTCAAAAATGGCTTCCCTGGAAACTGAGAGTGCGCACAGGACTCTTTCTGCTGCTTCCTGTACCCCTGTATTTCACTCAGCTCTCTAAATTTATCTCAGCCCCAGGTAAGGTCAAATCCTTCTTCTGTGATCTGGACTTTCAGGTTCCCCAGTGAAGATGTGTGTTTGGGGGCGTATGATCTTTCTTTCACACATTTATACTTTGGGTACTCACAGTTTTTCAGCTGTCTCATGGAGCTTGCAGTGGAAAGCCACTTCCTTCAAAGGGTCTGTGGATTATCTCAGCTTTCCTGGTATGTTTCCCTCCACTCCTTTTTCTCCCAATGAACTCATTTTCAACATGCCAAGAACATACATTGATAAAGGACAGTTTCTTCAATAAGTGACGCTGGTAAAACTGAATATTTACATGCAGAATAATAAAAATTGACCCCTAATCTCTCACCATATACAAAAAATCAAACCAAAATAGATCAAAGATGTATGTAAATTTAAGCCCTTAAACTACAAAACCATGTTCGAAGTTGGTTCCTGCCGGTGGGCTTGTGGTCTTGCTGACTTCAAGAATGGAGCCACAGACCTTTGCAGTGAGCATTATAGCTCTTAAAGATGGCATGGACCAAAAGAGTGAGTGGCACCAGGTTTATTGTGAAGAGCAAAAGGACAAAACTTCCACAGCATGGAAGGTGACCTGAGTGGGTTGCCACTGCTGGCTGGGGTGGCCAGCTTTTATTCCCTTATTGGCCCCTCCCTTGTTCCAGTTCTGTCCTATTAGAGTCCTTTTTTTTCAGTCCTCCCTGCATTTGGCTTCTTTTGGAGTCCTGCTGATTGGTGCATTTTACAATACTCTTGTCACACAGGAAAGTTCCTGATTGGTGCATTTTACAATCGTCTTGTAAGACAGAAAAGTTCCCCAAGTCCCCACTGGACCCAGAAAGCCCAGCTGGCCTCACCTTTCAATCCCCCCCCAAATAGGACCTTGCTATTGGTAACTGGGGGATGACCACTCTAGCTACTTATTGCTGGATAGGGGTGAAGAAGGGGACCTGCAGTTGTAGTGTCCTTCAGAGGGGAACCCTCTAGGCCAGTCAGAGAGCCAGTGGGTCAGTCCAGGGGTCCTCGGTAGAAGTTGTGAGTTGAGCTCATTTGGGATTCCATTTGTAAGACCATCTGTAGCTTGATGGCCTCAATCCTGGAGGAAAGAAATTTGACAAGGAGGTTAAAAATACAGGACCCAAAAGCGAGTAATAGCAAGATGGCTGTCACGGGACCTAGAAAGGGGAGAAGCCATGTCGTCCAACTCCAGAGGTTGGTATAAGAGTTTCAGAGGCATTGTCTGATTTCAGAAGCCTTTTCCTGTAAATTCTGGGCAGTGTCTCGTACTATCCCTGATTGGTTAGTGTAAAAATAACATTCTTCCCCTAAGAAGGTGCAGAGTCCTCCTTCTCAGCAGTGAGGAGGTCTAGGCCTTTGTGGTTTTGAAGAGTCACTGCTGCCAGAGTCTATTTGGGATTGTAGAGTAAGGATAGATTTTGTTATTTCTTGCAAACTGTCTGAGAAATCCTTTGAGAGTGTGTGGTAGTAGGATAATGAAGTAGATAAACTGGCTATTCCAGTTCCTGTAGCAGTGGCTATTCCTAACCCTATAAGTAGGGGGATTAGTTCTATGGCTCTGTGCTGATGGACTTGATCTTTGAGGGGTAATGATAGTGTCTGATGTCCTGGGGCAATGTTAGTGTTGGGACTTAGAAGGACTAAGGTCCAGGTGCCTGTCCAGTTCATGGGGAGGCAGATATAGGTTGAAGTTCCACATAAGAAGAATATGCCTTGGCTGGGTAGACAGAACCAGTTGTGTATGTTAAAAAGGTGTATGAGTTTTTTGTTTTTATTTTCCCATACTCCTATACTACTTGCCAAGGTAGTTCCTTGTGAGCAGGTGGAGAGGGGTGTTGGGAGCAAACTGAGTGGCTCCCTGTGTTCTATCTTCCCATTGGAGAAAAAATCATTTTGTGTCTACTAGGAACCATTCAAGAGAGTAATTGAAAGAGGGGATGATAAGGCATTCATTCATTGAAAGAGTGGATGATAAGGGACACTGCTGCAGGGAGTCTGGGGTGAATGGTCATGCAGGGAGTATGTTGCCATTACAAAACCCAGACTTTTTGTTTAGCAGGGAGGAGGCAATGATTTTTGGGGGCCCTGAGAAGTGGATAAGCCATCTGAATGGAGCTGTTTGGATGACTTGGAAGTTACTATGATTGTTTGGGGCTTGAAGTTGTAGGGTGTAATTACACTGATGGATAATAGGTGCCCCAGGGGCAGGCCTGTAACAGGTTGTGTTGGATGCCTAAAGGCACTTGGAAATTTAAGATGGTATTCGTGGTTACAGGGCTGTGTATGGGCTTTTCATTGCTCGTGTAATAGGTGAGGTTGGAAATGTTAAGAGCGTAAAAGCTGGATTGCATGTCCTATTAGGGTATTTTTGGTCCTATCAGAGATGGGGAAGTCAGCTAATGATTGCATATTTAGAAGTTGGAAAGGGTCTTTTCCTTCTTAACGGGAGTGGTAGGTTAAGTTAATAAAGACCCAGTTTTGCGGGAATGGGAGTGGCAACATAAGCAGTGGTTGAGAGAGAGATACAAAGCCAACCGTCATTTGCCAGGGAAGGACTGGACTGGTTTAACAGAGAGTGGGTTGAGAGTCTTGTAGAGGTAATTAGGAGCTAGTGGAAGGGGACGGGTGACTGTGTGGGGTATCCAAGGAATCAGGAGGGATAGATAGGCAAAGAGTAAGTAGGAAGGTAAAGAGAGTGCCCTGGAAGATGAGATCATTTTATCCAGTCTGAGTTAAAGGTAGGAGTAAATTGCTGTCAGAAGGAAGGATAATAGAAAAAAGGTTGATGTGATTAAGATTTTCATCCTGGCAGGAGGTACAGTATATAGTCCTACTGCAAAGAGTATGGTTAGTATGCTGCTTAATAATGTGATGAAACAGTAAAAGGATTCCATTAAATGGGCAAGGAGAGGTGTTAAAGATTATGTAGGTTTTCACTTATCTTTTTTAAGTAGGAAGGGGTTTATCCTCAGGATCAGCTGTAGGAGCCTTTTTAGTCTGGGATGTTTCCTTCTGAAATAGGAGATGCAAGTCCTCCAATGGTTCACAGGTATATTGAGGCTGATCTGGCTGATCTTGGGGCTCCTGAGGTGACGGTCCCACAGGTTCCTCAGGGGTTGTCCAAAGTTTAGCTCGGGTGTGGTGAATCCAAGATTCCACTCCTGCCACCTTAACTGAAGTGGAGGTAGGAGGATTACTGAGTATGGTCCTTCCCACAAGGAATCCATAGATGGGGAGGTAGAGGGGAGGGACTTGACCAACACTAGATCTTCCGGTTGAAACAACTTTGTTCCCTTGTTTCTGTGACATCCTTTGGGTAGGTTTTTAAGGTTTTGTTAATATTTTGCCAAAGAAGTTATATCTTTGACCAAGTTGGCCGTTTCCTGATCAAGTAGGAGGTCATTTGTGAGAAAAGGTCATCCACACAGCATTTCATATGGACTAAGCCCCACTTTGTGAGGAGAATTTTGGATTCTCAACAAGGCCATGGGCAACACAGTAGGCCATGGGAGATGAGTTTCTTTTGTTCATTTCCTTAAGTGCCTCTTGAGCGTTTCATTTGCCTCCTCAACCTTTCCTGAGGATTGTGGCCTCCAGGCACAGTGAAGGTGATATTGTATCCCTAGCACCCTGGAAATTCCCTGAGTTACCATGTCTTTAAAAGCTGGATCATTGTCACTT
The DNA here is from genome assembly GCF_006542625.1 of Nomascus leucogenys. NCBI lineage: Eukaryota > Metazoa > Chordata > Mammalia > Primates > Hylobatidae > Nomascus > Nomascus leucogenys. Next base: position 1,293,719 of record NC_044398.1, read on the forward strand.
TGTAAACTTTGGGGAAGCCCAAATCTAGGAATTACTTCATAAATTAGGACTTTAACCACTTCCTAAGCCTTCTCTGTCTTGCAGGGGAAGGCTTCTATCCAATTTGTCATATTCAAATATCCACATGGAAGAAAGTTACAAGTTTAGGAAGGTACCCTGAGGAAGCCAACTTCTGTTTATCAGAGGAGTCAAACTTGGTTGTCCCTCACAGTCCTTTTAACTCTTCTATGAGTAGCTGTGATCCCAGGGCAATAATAGTTGACAGTCACCATTTCTTGGTAGTGTGGATCTTCTCCTTCTGGAAGGGGGTGGGAGACAGGGCACGTTATAAAATGTATTTCTTATTTGAATTTACAGTTACAGGAGGACTTTGAGAAAGCAAATTGCTTAGCAATAACAATGGAGGAAAAAATCAATACCTTCTACATTTTGTGTCTAATATAAGTAATTAGAAATATTTGTGGTTTAAACATCAAATGTAGAGGACTTTTGGTTTCAAACCCTTACAACCGGTACACTAGTACCATTATGGGTTCTTTGCCACAAAACGCCAGCAAGATTGCAGGGCGTGAGAGTCTAAAACTGCACAGTCCTTGTGGTTGCCCTGGATAACTGATATCTTTGATGAAACATGATCCTGCCAGCAAATGGGCCTTAGCTTCATGTTACACCAACCCTCTGTTTTCTGGGCTCTGTCTTGTATTCATGACCTCTTATGAACCATAGGACCGAAGAAGGAATTTTTGGATTGAAGGGGATTTTAGGAGCCAGTTATCCAAATTTTTGTCCAACAGCCTTTTAGCTGATATCCCTGCTTATACTCTTGTCCCTACAATCCATTCTCCACACAGCAGCTGAGGTTCTCTTTCTAAAATGTGCATTTGAACCTATCATTTCACTGGTTAAAACTCCTCAGTGGCTTCCCACTGGACCTTGAATAAAATCCAGATGGTTCTCTGCGATCTCAGATGACCTTCTTGAACTAGTACCAACTTACCTCTCCAACTCGTTTCCCTCTAGTTCAGCCACATTGAATTCTTTTTCTTCCTGAAACATGTCTGCTTCATCTTGCCCTAAGGCTTTTGTTCTTGCTATACTCTACCTGGGACACTCTACCCATCATGCCCCATCTTCATATGCTGAATTCATTCTTGTCAGCCAGGAATCAGCCCCACAGAATCTTCTGTGTTCCATCAAGGGAGTCCTAACCAATCACATACCATCACAGCACCATCCTTCATTGTACTCATGCCTCTTCTCATCACTGAAAATGATCTTTTTCATTATTTATTTACTAGTATATTGTTTGTCTCCTCTTTCAAGGATAGAAGACTGATAAGAACATAAACCTTTTGTGTCTGGTGTACTAAGGCATATTCTTCACACCCAGGATAGGAGCTAGAACATACTAGGGTTTTGGTCTTAATCTCCCTGAAAAGGGGGAATTAGAGTCTTGGAAGAAACTTTGAAATCATGTGGGCTAATTCTAGAAGTGTCAAAGGAAGAACAAAAGTTCTAGGGGGTATCTGGAATAGATGCTGCTGTTGTCACTACTGATATTCCTTCTTAGTGAAAATTCAACTGAACTACTTTCTAACACTGGTGTTTGGGACTGAGGTCAAATGTGAACTGATCAGTCTATCAGAATGCACTTATGCTTTGGGGAAAATTTTACTCATGCTCTATTTGAACAGGAATAATAATGAATCATTTGGTGTTTTTCAATGAGATTGCTCCCAGCCTTTTGGGATGAACACTAGTTGGTTGTGCCTGAGTATCCCTGTCATCAATCGGACATTTAGCATCCTCGGCTCCTGCCCACTAACTACCAGTAGCATACACCCATCACTGGGACCACCAGAGCACACCCACCCTTTTTCAAATGCCCCTGAAAGTAGTAGTTGTGACTGAACCTGACAGAGAATCTTAATTAGAAGGTATTCTGTGGTGTGATTGTAACCAACCATCTGAATAAATTAAGACAAAAGGAAAAATTTAATTGAGCAATCAAACAAAAACACGCCTGTCGTACGTGCACTTCAGTGAGGTGCTTCTTTATCCTCTTCTATTACTTCAGAGCCGGTGAAGCCAACTGGAAAGGATAGTGTTGATGCAGTTGGATCTGGGAATGTGATTAGCCTCTACTGGAGCAAACTCAAATTCCTGTTCACATAGTTGAATTCTCACTAAGGTACTGGGAAGAAATGAATTAGGGTCTAGGCCTGAAAGCTCCTCAAAACAAATTGCCTTTCTCTCCCAGGCACCTATGGGGCCATTGCTCTGCTGTTGTTCCTCCTTTCAGTATTGTGTTCGTCTATTTCCTCCATAACACCTCCATCATATACTGCTGATGCCTTCCTTCACACACTTTGAGCATATCAGGGTTGGGCAATGATTATTATTTATTTCTGATATTTTGTCTTCTGTGTGTCTAGTCCATTGTTCGCCTCACCATAGAATTGTAATAAAGATTATTGGCACGGTGTTCTGGATAAAAATTGTTCCCAAACCGTCTTTATTATAGACTGTGTTCCTGGTGGTGATTACATTGCATTCACTACTCCCTGGAAGAATGAAGAAACCCAACTGGGTTATGTTCTCCAGGCAGGTGGTGGTGATGATGATGATGATAATGATAATGATGATGATGATGGTAGAGACCAGTAATGACTAAACTTATCAAGTACTTATGTGTCAGGCATAATTTTAAATAATTTACAAGTTTTAGCTCATTTAATTCTCACAGCAACCCAGTGGGTGGATACTATAACCCCATTTTATATTTAAAAAAAGAAAAGAAACTGAGGGACGGAGAGTTTAATTAAATAACCTGTCCAAGCTGGTAAGTTGTAGAGCTTTGAGTTCACCCCGTAACTACAAGGTGTGTGCTGTGAACAAGAGAAGTGAGGCAGGCTCAGGAGGTGAGGCAAGCAGAGACAGCTGGGAGGGAAGTGATGTGGAACACATGTTCACTGTATACGGCAGACACTGCTCATCTTCAGCTGTGTGACCATACGGGAAAGTGGACCCACTGTTGCTAAGCTTTCTGACTTCTTTTCAAAGGATGCAGACCATTTGCAAAATTTCTTTATTTTAAAAGGTTGACTCAATTTTAATAAATATTCTGTGACCTGCACAAATAATGATGTCCTCCATAGGGGAACTCAGTGTTTCCACCGTAAGTTTTTTCTATCAAAACAAAAAGTGTAGGCTCATGTCAAATATAAAACTCTGTAGATTTCAGATAATTAATAAGATGGGGTGTGCCGGATTTTCTTTATTCTCTTTTGGCTACAAGAATGTTCTCGTTTTGTTTTTTCAAGTCACAAACATCTGTTTATGACCATCCAGCTAATTGGGCCCCATTGAAGCCTAATGAGGGCGGAGTGAGCAAGTGAGTGGGTTTAGTGCCCATGGAAATGCATGTTTCTAATTGTGCATCCAGTGAAGGTGGAAAGGTTAAAGTAATGAGCTGCTCTTGAGAATTCTAATGAAGAGAGAGGGCTTTGTTGTTGTACATTCCATCATTGTTATTGTCACTGAGATGTGCTCTTATTTCCATGATGGCATCGATTGCCAAGACGCTCTACTACATTCTATTATCTTGCCATTTCTGAAGGGGACAGGTCTGTTCTTACAACGCAATGACAGTGCGCAGACAATCATAACCACCCCCTCCACTGCACTCCTTAACATCTTGTATACAGCTGTGAATGGCTTGTATCATTGCCAATTAATCTGAGGGTAGATTTAGTGAAGGAGGGGGTGCTGTCAGTACTTAAGGTTTGTCCCTGGGTTTTCCAAGTGGCGTTTCTAGAGAAGGAATGGTAACTTAAAACAGTAGACAGATGAGGAGGCTATCAGGTTATATGTTTCAGTGGGGATTGGTGTCTCTAAACTGTTCCACTCATCCTGCATTCTCATGTAAGCAGGGAGGAAGGGTACAAATCGAAGAGCTGCATTTCATTTCTAATCCAAGAGATTAGATCTTAAACAGTGTGGCTGTTTGAAGATGTTGCGAAGACCTGCTTTAGTTGAGTCATACTTAGTTAATTTAGCGACCATTGGTGGTGAAGATGATAGGCCATTTTAGAAATGAAGGGCTTCTGTCTCAGTGAATCTAAAATATTTGAGCCCTGGGGTCACAGGGTAATTGGTGTAGTGGGCAAAGGTTTTACTTTCAATGTTGGCGAATATCATATATTGTCAAACTTTCACACAATAAATTGAATCATGGCTTTGATTTTAGAATTCAAAGTTCTGACTATTAAAAAAGAAAATTTCCCCATTATGCCTGCTCTCTACCACCCTCCCCAGTCATGATGTGCCGACAACCACTGTCTCCTTAAAGCTGACAATTTGAAGAATGAGTATCCCACTTAGATGGTTTGGGGTTAAAATATACTATCGATCCTGGTGTTTGACTACATTTTTAAACACAGAGGAAATGACATGAAATGCCAAACTCCTTATCCATGTTTGGTCTGGCCTGATTTGGCCCCTGCTTCGTCAACTCCCCAGTGCTGGCTGGTGCCACTTTGCGGCCCCTCTAACCCTCTTGTAGACCCTAAATCTCCTTGCAGTTTCTTGATCCGACTTACCTTGTTTTTGCTGCTGAGGTTTAGCACCTTCCCTTCCGAAGTGCTCCCCATCCTCACTTCTTTGCTTAGTCTTCCTTTTACCTGTTTAGTGTTAGCTTAACTCCTCTCCCATTTTGACAATAAAATAATAATAAAATAGACACTTAAGCAGCAATTTGCTGTTTGACAATAACTTTACCTTAAAACATTCTTTTAAATCAAAATACCCATTTCATCCTATCTAGAGGCTATAGAGTGACATAAAAATAGGCTAGACCCTGGAGCCAGCCTGCCTGAGTTTGAATCCCAACTCTGCCATTTCTTAGCTGTGTGACTTTGGGCAAGTCATTTGAATCTTTGTAGTTTGGTTTCCTCTTCCGTAAAATGGCAATAATTTTATTTACAGACATAAATTGTATTTTCAGGGTTGCAGGAATTATGTGAGACTAACTGAGATTCATGTATATAAAGCTTAGTGCCTGGAATATTCTCTTAGCTAATGTTAGCTATTACTATTATTATTAGGTATATCTGTAGACCTACCTTCCTAGCTAGATTGCGAGCTCTGTGACATTAAATGTGAATATTTTGCACATTCCAGGTAATCAATAAATATCTAGAAGATTAATAACATGGTCCCTTCTTCAGTGTTGAGTAAGTTGTTTTGCAAGTGAAAGGTTCATTTTTCATAGTAGACAGAGGGGTATCCTAGAGACAATGGTCTCTAGGTCCAACGAAAAGTCATATTTGTGCATATCTGTGCAATATGGAGGACATAGATTTTGTCTTATATATCTCGAACCAAAAAACGTTTACAAACATGAGAAATATACCCTTGAATATTTCATCATTTATTATGTGTGCCCTTGCGGGTTGTTGAATCGTATTGATATTTCAGTTCTTTTGCCCTAGCATGATGTCCTTTTCATCTGGCTCCTTAGATGGTGAAAGGGGGGTGATGAGTGGTGCCTTCAACAAACTCCAAGCAAGTCCACTTAAAATATACACTGCTGTATATCAGTAGGTATTATTTGGATAATGTAGAATTATTCAAACATCAAGGAAAACAAGCCGTATTTCTTATTTTACAAAGCAAGTAACATTTCTGCCACAGAAGCAAAGAGCACAGGCAAAGCCATTGAATAATCCTGGTGGCAGCCTCCCTGTAGGATGAAGTTTCTGTGGCATTTGTGAAAGGGGAGTCAAGCTTTCACGGACCTTTTAGTTGCTTCCTCGCTTATGGGTCTATCACCTAAACCCACAGATGACCTATTTCAGGTTCACATGTCTCCATTTCCCACTTTCCACCCAGAGGAGGAAGGATGATGGCATCACATTTCCTGCTCCACACATCAGCTTGCCTTATGCTTAAGCAGCAGACCAGGAAGTCAAGGCGGAGTCCAGAGGGAGGTCATGTATGGCAGGCCCCGCATCCACTGAGGAGCCGTCACCACTGATAGCAATGCTGTCTCTTTAAAAAAAAAAAAAAAAAGAAGCAAACCTTATTTTTGCTATGTGAGAAGGTGTTTTCTGACAAATTTCTCCTCCATGAAGATCTTCTTCGAACACCACTCTCAAAAGGGGAAAGCAATCCCCTATGAAGCAAATTACCTGAGCAGAGTCCTCCAGAGCAATCTACAGAACCACATCCGTGCTTAGTACCTAAGCCAAAGACTTTTCCCTCCGTTTTATTTCCTTTTTCTTCTTCATTGTCCCATTCCCATTACTCTTCTCCCTCACTACCCTGCCTTTTTTTTTTTTTTTTTTGAAAGAGTAAGGTGTGGGTTATTAAAACACAGGCCTAATAGGAGCCGGCCTGCCTGGGTTTGAATACAAGCCCCACATCGTACTAGCGAAGTGACCTAGGGCAAGATGCTTACTCCCTTTGTGCCCTAGTTTCTTCACTGTACAGTGAGGCCAATAAAATGATCTCCTTCAGGGGACCTAGCATGTGGAAGAATGACCACTACCTATTCCTTGGGCAAGAGTGGTGACCTTTCCAGGACCAAACAGCCATTCCCATATCCTCTGTAGTCATCCCACAGGATGGTGTGCTGTGAGGTATTCTGGCGTTTTACAGTGTGAACGGCAACCTTCGGGGTTATGCAGCACATCTTTACTGTGTAATACTGTTGTGAGGATTAAATGCGTGAACACATCTACAGCTGTCTGCACAGTATCTGGAACACAGTTAATCAGTATCCATGCTCACCAGGCATTGGCTATGGCTCTCACTTCCTTTCTCCTTGACACCTAGTCCTCAAATGCCCATGGCAATCAAGAATATGTTTGCTCTCATTGATGGTGCTTTTTTGTCATTTAAACCCAGTTAAATTGAATCAAATTAAGTGCCCATGAAAAGTGGATTGGATAAAGAAAATAGTACATATACATAATGGAATACTATGCAGTCATAAAAAGGATGAAATCATGTCCTTTGCAGCAACATCAATACAACTGAAGGCAAATTAACACAGGAACAGAAAACCAAATACTGCATATTCTCACTTACAAGTGGGAGCTAAACATTAGGTCCTCATGGATATAAAGATGGCAACAATAGACACTGTGGGCTACTAGATGGGGAAGGGAAGAATAGGGGCAAGTGTTGACAAACTAACTATTGGATATTATGCTCCATACCTGCATGACAGGATCAATTGTACCCCAAACCTCAGCATCACATAATAACCCATGTAACAAACCTGCAGATATTCCCCCTGAATCTGAAACAAAAGTTGAAGTTATTTTAACTAACTAACTAACTAACTAAATCCAGTTAAGCTTGCTTTTCATCTGAGAGCTTTCAGTCCTGCTGTCTTAGTTATGTTCAGGCTACTATAACAAAATACCTTAGACTGGGTAATTTATGAACAATATGAATTTATTGCTTACCTTTCTGGAGGCGGAGAAATCCAAAATCAAGGTGCCATGGCAGAAGGGGCAAGGCAGCTCCCTTCGACCTCTTTTATAAGGGAATTCATCTCATTCAAGAGAGCGAAGACCTCATGATTTGAATAATTCTCAAAGGCCTCACCTGTAATATGCTAATATTTGGGTGTATTAGGTTCCAAAACATAAATTTTGGGGGATACCAACATTCAGACTACAGCACCGACTTTTTATCCTTCCATGAGTTGGTTATTTTCATGCTACTGATTACTTTCTGTACTTTAAGAAGCCCTTGTTTTCCTAAGCCATTCCAGCTTTAGGGAAGAAAATCTACTTGTGTTGTGCTCCTAATGCAGGGGGATCTCCCTCCTTTCCTCCCCTCCCCTCCCCTCCCCTCCCCTCTCCTCTCCTCCTTTCCTTTCCTTCTTTTTCTTTTTTCTTTTTCTTTGAGACAGGGTTTCACTCTGTTGCCCAGGTTGAAATGCAGTGGTGCGATCATGGCTCACTGCAGCCTCTACCTCCCGGACTAAAGAGATCCTCCCACCTCAGCCTCCTGAGCAGCTGAGACAACAGGCACATACCACCATGCCTGGCTAATTTTTGTATTTTGTATTTTTATTTGCATTTATTTATTTCTTCTAAAAAAAACCGGGATACATGTGCATAATGTGCAAGGTTGCTCCATAGGTATACGTGTGCCATAGTGGTTTGCTGCACCTATTGACCCGTCCTCTAACTTCCCTCCCCTCACCCCCACCCCCATAGCAAAGACATGGAACCAACACAAATGCCCATCAATGATAGACTGGATAAAGAAAATGCGGTACGTATACACCATGGAATAATATGCAGCCATAATTTTTGTATTTTTTGTAGAGTCGGGGTTTCAACATGTTCCCCAGGCTGGTCTTGAACTCCTAGACTCTAATGATCTGCCCGCCTTGGCCTCTCAAAGTGCTGAAATTACAGGTGTGAGCCACTGCATCTGGCCAGGGAGAGCTTTCTTTTTCAATGATTGCAGTTTAAAAAAAAAAAAAAAAAACTTGAATTTTCTGTTGACTTTTTTTTCTTAAGCCTTTGGTGGCCTAGCTCTTAGAGCTTGTATCTGCCATTCCCTCACCCAATATGTTTTTATTGAGTGTCTTCTGTATGACAAGTGCCATGCTTGGCAATAGGGTTAAGCTGTGGGGCATTTGGTGAAGACCCTCTAGTGCCTCACTAGGGTTTCTTCCTATTCAGGATCAACACACTAAGGCTCAAAGACCTTTCCATCTTCAGGAGATTCCCACCGAGTCCATTCACCTCAGGGGCTGCGATCCACCATATTCTCTATCCTTAGAGGCAGGAAGAGGCAGTGACCCACTGGTACACTCTGGGGTCAGGGATGTAGGCTTCACTTTGGCATGTCCCTTCTGCATCAATATCCCATTGTCTCCCTCCAAGTCATCCAAGTAAGCACATTGGATTTTACTCAGAAACAGCCCTTATTTTCTGTTGTATTTAGGAGGTGAGCATGCAAATTGTTCCCTTTGCAGAGAATATTTCCTTCTGTGGCACTAATTATAAAACAAGAGGTGGTCAACTTTTTCCTTGATTTTACTATTTTATTGTATTTTAGATAGTGCCTCACTCCGTCACCCAGGCTAGAGTGCAGTGGTGTGATCCTGACTCACTACAGCCTCAACCTTCCTGGCTCAAGTGATCCACCTTCTTTAGCCTCCCGAGTAGCTGGGACTACAGGTGTGCACCACATCTGGCTAATGTTTTAAATTTTTTTGTAGAGATGGGGTCTTGCCTTGTTGCTCAGGGGTTTTTCTTGATTTTAAAAATATCATAATTTAACTACATTTTAGAGATACCAAAAATAACATATTGTACCTCAAAGTGTACTCATGAAGACTATTTGACCAGCTGAGATTTGGGGAAATATCATGAGCATAAAAAACTAGTTTGCAAATGATTCCTTTTTGTCATCTTTACTCAGCCAGTCAAAATCTGCAAAAGAATGAAGTAGCACCCACAGTGCTAGTAAAACAAACCTCAAATCAAGATTCTCAAATTAAACTTTTGGCAACACAGTTTTCTGGACAGAATAAAGCCAACAAATAAATTCAAAAACAAAAAAACATTCTTATTCTTCTTTTAATTTGATTTTTGCTTTTATCAATGGTATTTCCCACCTTTTCCACATATACCTGCTCCCAGTGAGTAATAACTTTCCACTTATAACCAATTTTTTTGTGTATTTTTTGTTTTTTTTTTTTTGAGACAGAGTCTCGCTCTGTTGCCCAGGCTGGAGTGCAGTGGCGTGATCTCGGCTCACTGCAAGCTCCACCTCCTGGGTTCACACCATTCTCCTGCCTCAGCCTCCCAAATAGCTAGGACTACAGGCACCCACCACCACGTGCCTGGCTAATTTTTTGTATTTTTAATAGAAACAGGGTTTCACCGTGTTAGCCAGGATGGTCTCAGTCTCCTGACCTTGTGATCCACCCACCTCAGCCTCCCACAGTGCTGGGATTACAGGCATGAGCCACCGTGCCCGGCTTTTTGTGTATTTTTGTGTTTATGCATAACATGCTGCAGTGTTCTCACTTGATTTTCCAGTTTTAGACATTTCTACTGCCTTTCAGCTATGAAAAATGGGGGTTCACTCTCTTCACACATTCCCATTCCCTAACACATGCATGTGCGTGCACACACTCTTGCTGTCCCTTCATTCTCCCAATATAGTTAGCTCTAATTTTGGCTAGATCTTTCAATAAATATTGTAATTTACATTTTGATAACAATATTCACACAATTAAAACTATGCAAGGTTTTGTCTTTCTTTTCCTTTCTTCCACATTTTTGTTTTAATTTTTAAAAATTTCAATAGCTTTAGAGGTACAAGGGGTTTTTGGATGAATTGTGTAGTTGTAAAGTCTGGGCTTTTAGTGTACCTGTTTCCCGAATAATGTACATTGTACCCAATAAATATTTTTTTATCCCTCAGCCCCCTCCCAACCTTCCCATTCTGCGTCTCCAATGCCCATTATGCCAATTTTTATGCCCCATGTGTACCTATAGCTTAGCTCTCACTTATAAGTGAAACATGAGGTATTTGGATTTCCATTCCTGAGTTATTTCACTTAGGATAATGGCCTCCAGTTCCATCCAAGTTGCTGCAAAAGACATTATTTTAGTTTTGTGTGGAGGATCTTCCACACTTTTTATTTTCTTGGAAGTTATAAATGGTCTTTTATTCATATTTTAGTTTTCTATGTACATACCACTAATTTATTCCCAAACTCCTTCAGCCATGTAAACTTCCTCAGGATAGATTCAAACCTATCTGGCAGCCTGTCTCTTCTAGTTGATTGAACAAATCTCAGCAGAGCAGTCTGACTTGGACCTGTTGGATTTGCTTGCTCTCGAGGGCTCTCTCTGGAACAGGTATCATTTTGGGATCTCTTTTATCATTCAGTCATGCTGAGGGTTCTCTTTCACATTGTCGTGAGTTGAAGCCCCCATGTCCTGAATTCCATGTTGTTGACTGTTTGGTGTTTTGTTTTGTTTTGTTCTGTTTTTTGGTCTATTCCATCATTTTACTTATGCATATGCTGCAGTTGATTCCTAGGAAAAAATACATGAGTGGTAAATTTTATGAGACCAAGCATGTCTTTACTCTACCCTCATACTTGATTTAGAATTTGGCTGGGGATAAACTTCCAGGTTTGAAGCAGTTTTCTCTCTTAGTTTAAAAACTTTCTTCAATGTCTACTAGTTTTCAGTGTTTCTATTGAGAATCCCAAACCATTTTCATCCTTGTTCTTTTGTATGAAACCTGCACTCGTCCTCAGTCTCATTTCCTTTGTACCCCCATTCAGAAGGCTTTATGGATTTGTTATTTTTTCCTTTTTTAGAAACCTCAAGCATTCTGAAAATTCAGAGTAATGTGTATTACAGGTTAAATTCCCAAGAAACAGACTCTGAGATGGAAATTAGTGTGTGAGAGATTTATTAGGAAGTGGTCTTGGAATCAATACCTGTGGAGGAAGGGGAAGGAAGTATGAGACGGCATAGGGAAAAGTTGAGTTGTGACGTACTTTTCAACTACCTCACCCAAACATTCACTGGTAGGGACTGTATTGGCTCTATAGCTGGGGTAACCCTTCAGGATTGTCCTGAGTTGGGTCAAGGAGGTGAGTCTTTTATCCCCATGTTGACTAGATATGAGCTGCTCCTGGAAGGAGTGACCTTGGGAAAGGCAATTTTCTTCTGTTAATGCAATCCCCAAAGATGGCTGGCAGCACTCCCAGCAGCTGGGGGAATGAGTCCTTCATTCCTGAATGGAAATCTGAGGATTGCACGACAGCGCTTGTCACAGTGTGCCTGTGGCACGGGTCAAATTTTATCCATTATACTAAGCACATGATAGATCCTTCGGATTAGAAACTCACCCACTGGTCTGACTGATATTTTTGAATTACTTCTTTGATTTGCTTCTTTCAATTTCTTCATTTTCTCTTTCTGAAGCTGCTAATATTTGAGTGTGGAATTACTGGAAGTAACTTTCTAATTTCTTAATTTTTTGAACTTATGTTGTCTTCTGTTTGTATTTTTTGCTCTCCTTTCTGTGAGATTTTGTAAACCTTATTTTCCAACTAGTCACTGAAATTTTTTACATATACTATCTTCTTTCTAATTTCTTTGAGCTTTTAAAAAATTTCTCTAATTTTTTAACATTATACAACTGTTTAATGGATGTGATACCTTCTTATCTTTCTGAGACTATTATTCATAAAAGCTATATTTAGTGATAGCTTTCATGAATTTTTTTCTTGCATTTTTTTACCTCCATGTGATTTTTAGATGTTTATTTGGCCCTTCTGTTTTTCATATTAGATGCACTGCTAAAAGTTTGGAGAGCCATGTCCTTCTGCTCATGGTTCAGAGTAGGACACTACAGAGCTACCTGTAAACTCTGTACATGCAGCTGAGGGGATCTATGGGCTGAAGATCAGGGTGATCAGCTTGGGTGGTTTCAATGAGGCAGATCCAATGTCCATATCTTTGGGCCCTTTTCTTGGGATATTCAGATTCCCTAGAGAAAGACATTACAATATTTTACTGGAGGGAATAGTTCATGTTTCTGGAAAGCAAATATAGAAAGAGAACTGGAGAGCAGAGGGTCTTATTAATAGTTTTACCTAAACACCAGCTGTCAGTGTATCTTATCAGTTGAGCTTGGTGTTTTTCAACTCAGAGACCCCTTGCTCTACTATCACTGGAGAATAAACTTTTGTTTTTTGCCATGGTTAGAAGTGCATCCACCTGGCTGTTGGTATCAGAGTAGGTACAGTAGCCTCCTCCTTACCTTTGGGGGATACTTCTGAGACCCCCTGTGGATGCTTGAAACTAAAGATAGTGCCAAGCCTTGTATCTACTATGTTTTTCCTATACATACATACCTACCAGAAAGTTTAATTTAGAAATTATGCACAGTACTCTTGTCCTTTGGGGCATTAGTAAGTAAAATCAGGGTTACTTGAACACATGCACTATGATAGAGGACAGTAAATTTGATGACCAAGATGGCTAGTAAGTGACTAATATGTGGGAAACATTTACAGCACAGATATGGTGGACGGAGGGAGGATTCACATCCTAGATGGGACGGAGTGAGATTTCATCACGCTACTGAGAACAGCATGCATTCTTTTTCTTTCTTTTTTTTTTTTTGTGAGACAGAGTCTTACTCCTTCACCCAGGCTGGAGTGCAGTGGTGTGATCTCGGCTCACTGCAACCTCTGCCTCCTGGGTTCAAGTGATTCTCGTGCCTCAGCCTCCCAAGTAGCTGAGATTACAGAGGTGCACCATCACACCCAGCTAATTTTTGTATTTTTTAGTAGAGATGGGTTTTTGCCATCAGTTTTGAACTCCTGACCTCACGTGATCAGCCCATCTGGGCCTCCCAAAGTGCTGGGATTACAGGCGTGAGCCATTGTGCCGGGCTTAGAACAGCATGCAATTTAAAACTTGTGAATGACTTCTTTCTGGAATTTTCCTTTGAATATTTTGAGACCACAGTTGACTGTGGATAACTGATACTGTAGAAAGTGAAACCAAGGATAAGAAGAGACCTACTGTATTTGGAAATCTCATGCAGATTATCAAGCAATCCTTCTGCTATTAGTTCTACCTTCACCCTTATTTCCCAAAGTCCTGGGCGTTGTCGATTTCTGAGCCTCTTGGGTTTTTTGTGACGCAAATCTGTTTTTTCTTGCCTTTCTCTACTGCTGTTTTAGCTGTTTGCTTTCTTGGGTATGCTAAGTCTGTTGCGCTCATTCATTTGCTTTCCAGAATTTAGGATTTTGTTACTTCTGTTTTCTTTTCTATTCTCTTGGTCCTGTGGGTTTATGACTTTTAAAAAATTCTCCTTGCTGTTATTCTAGTAGAATTTTTGAAGGGAACAGAGATAGTACAACAAGCTGTCATTCTTAACCAGAAGTAAATACACAACAGTTTTGATCTTTAGATTTCTCTGAAATTCCCTTGAAGTATTTTAAGTGGAACCAGATTGATTTCAGTACCCATTAAAATCCTCAAACTAGAATTTCCTTCTCTTTAGTTTTGTAATTAAAAATTTAATGTTCTACGATTTAATAATTTCCTCTCTAAATGGGAACTAATATGAGAAACATAATATAAGAACCAAATTACAGACTGAAAGTAAGAACACTATAAGAGATATTGTATATCGTGCCTGGTAGCATTTTGTGGTAGAAAGAGTAAAAGCTTGTGTCTCTATCTTGCCTCTGCTACTCAGTAACAAAATAAAACATAATCCATTTGAGGACTCCATAAAATAGGCAACATGAACCAATACTGCACTTTGCTGAAGGCAAGAGTGAGTAGAGGACGGACGTAGGGCATCCAGTAATGTCTGACATATAGCTAGTGCACAATGGAAGTTAGCTCTCTTCTCTGGCATCAGGGGGTAGTGGGCAGAGTGAATGAAGCTTGAAGACACTCTTTATTCCTGAGGGCCCTCAACTAATCTTTGGAGCCCCTGTGGAACTTACATGTTTACTGCTGTAGTAAAGAATTCAGGAAAAGGAAGCCCTGGAAGAAAGGATAGCTGGTGGTGAACAGGAAAATGAGAAAAAGAAAAAAAGAAGGTGCAAAGGTGAAGTGAAAGCTGCACTGATAGACATATTGCTGACTGGAGTGGTGGTGGTGTAGGAAATCTGGTCACCCTGGGTATTCACATTCAGAGTAAAAACATGCAGTTTCTAAATTAGTCTTAAAACCAAGGAGAAAGCATGTTCAACTTTATTGACTCAAAGGTGATTATCCAGTTAGGGGATTATGTGGTTTTCTTCTCCCTGGATCTCCTTTCCCTATTGCCTGACCCCGGTGACTTATTAGTCCTCTCACTAGAGGAACGGTATGATAAATAAAAGAGGATGAAACTTAAACCAGTTCTCTCAGATACTGGCTTGTAACTCTGGTGAAAGTTTGATAAAGAGAAGGCAAATGCGCTTCTTTCATCATCATTGGAATTAGGTTATGTCTGCTGTACCTAGTTTCCATTACTGGGGATTGTGAGTTGGCTCCCTATCAATTTAAAGGAGTATGTCATTTAAATAAATGATCTACATCTGGAAGTTTCTGTTTCTAGGAAAAAAAACTCTAGAGCTGAGTTTAAAAGTTAAATCACTTTCAAAATTTTAAGTTTGTCAGATTATAGTGGTCATTAGTGGAGGAGCAGAAAGAACAGCGAAGGGAAGGTAATTTGTCACCTGGGGACAGAGCCTATTGAAAAAAATTGTTAAGGTAACAATATGTAACTCTGCCCAGGTAGAAAGAAGTTTGAGTCTGGCACTGTTCTATAAAGGAGGCTGCTGCTTTTTCATTATCGTCATCCAGAATTCTAATTATAGCCCTCAGTTGGGGGTCTATAATTCTAATTGCAGCCCTCATTCTAAATATTCCACCCGATCTAAGTACTTCTATAGAGATTGCTGAAGAAATTTCTTTACCTGGAAATTTATGAATATAACAAAGGGGTTTGAAAACAACTGAACTCTTGCTGCTGAATGAGCTCAGTAGCTTATGAAACAGTCAAACATAAACTTATGAGAAAACATACTTAACAAACCAATACTGATATGCAGCAGAACTGTATCTGGTATTGTTTCCAATTCCTAGTCCCTAAGCCATCAGAACCCTTAGCCAGGTGTGGTTAAGGGAATGGTCCATGCCTGGGTTTTGTTCAAACCACCCTCTTCTTTCATCATGTTGTTCTGCAGCGTTTCTGATCTTCAGTGTCCCATGATGCTCTGCATACTATCTGAACAGCCACATCATCATAATGAGATGAATATCCTAACTGTGGCAATTCTCACTGTCACTGCTGCAGTTGCTCAGAATTTGTACTTTTAAAGTGTCATCACTAGCTGTATTTCTACAATGAAAAGAACTTCTGTTTCTAGTTTGCTCACAGAAGGCAGATTCTTACAAGGCTTGCATATAAAAGAAGACCGCTCTCTTTCACCAACGCTGCTCTCAAACCCTTGCCAGATCCTCCACTGTCTCTGGACCCTCTCCTTGTGCTGTGTACATGCCTAGGAATGGCAGGATTTTTATACACAGCCACAGCTTTAAAAATAGATAAAATAATAATTTTGCTAAAATTTCTACCATCTGGAAGTTTCTCTCCTACTTTGTTGAAGTTGTTGACTGAAGTATATCTCTTGGGCTGTACCTTCAAATATCTTTCTATGAAACCACAGTGTTTGCTATTTAACTGTTTGGGGTCTATTCTGCATGGCCACAGGACCAGATTATAGCTTATATAATTACTGTGGTACATAATGTAATATGAAAATGTTGTCAGATGTATCATATATAAAAAAAGTGCACATGAAGAATATGTACAATCTGGGGAAGATGAATAACATGAATTTTCATTCACCCACCACTTATCCCAAGAAATACATTATTTTCAGTCCTTTTAAAACTTTGTTTATTGAATCCCTTCTTTTTTCTTTCCGTCAAAGGTAATACTAGCCTGAACTTTGAGTAAATCATTCTCTTGCTTTTTTTCATATTTGTACTTCTAAACAATGCATTATTTTTTAAGTTTAAATAAATGAACCTCTATTGTATACATTCTTCTGTGAGTCTTTGTTTCCATTCACTGTTACATTGGTGTCATTCGTTTTAATGCATATAGCTACAGTTTGTACATTTTCATTGCTATACAATATTCCATTTTATGAATATATTATACTGTTAGATATGGTTTGGCTGTGTCACCACCTAAATCTCATCTTGAATTGTAGCTCCCATCATTCCCAAGTGTCATGGGAGGGACCCAGTGGGAGGTAACTGAATCACGGGGGCCAGTTTTTCCCTTGCTGTCCTCATGATAGTGAGTAAGTCTCCTGAGATCTGATGGTTTTATAAAGGGGAGTTTCCCTGCACACGCTCTTCTAGCCTGCTGCCATGTAAGATGTGATTTTGCTCCTCATTCACCTTCCACCACGATTGTGAGGCCTCCCCAACCATGTGAAACTGTGGGTCAATTAAACCTCTTTCCTTTATAAATTACCCAGTCTTTGGTATGTCTTTATTAGCAGCATGAAAACAGACTAATACACAGTTGATAGACATACTTGTGGGTTGTTTTTCTCTCTGACACTCAGCGATGCTCTGAACTTCCTCATGCATGTCTCAGTAAAATCTATGAGAATTATTGCTCAGAAATTATATGCGTGTTCAGCTTTCCTTTTCAATCTCATTTTTAAAAAGTGCTTATAACAATTTATCCCCTATCAGTAGTTTATTATTAGAGTCTCCATTGGTACATATTCTTGCTAATATTTGTTGTGGTGAGATTTTTAAATTTTTTCTAAACAGATAGCAGTGAAATATATATCATACTTGATTACTATCTCATTTTATCAAAAATGTCATTAAAATATCTCATTTTTGATTATTAAATTAATTAAAAGCCATTTCAAATATTTGTCGGCCATTTCAGTTTCCTTTTTTGAAGTGTGTTTTCAGGTCCTTTGCTTATTTTTCTATTTGTTGGTTGTTTTACTAATGACTTGCAGAAGTTCTTTATATGTTTTGAATGCAAATCCTTTATTGTTAATAGAAGTTGGAAATGTATTTTTCTACTCTGTGGGTTACTTTTTAACTTGCTTGATTTGTCTTATGATTAACTACTTTCTTGATTTTAATGTAATCGAATTTATCAACCTTTTTTTATGACTCTTTTATATCTTAAGAAATTCCATGAGGTTATGAAGATGTCTAAAATCTTTTATTTTTCTATATTTTAAAATTATCTTCTATATTGCTATCTATTATCTTATAAAACACAGTTTTGCATTTTATAAATAGGTATCTAATACTCCTGGAATTAGCTTTTGGTATGGTGTGAATTATGGGTTCTCATTTTTCAGACTGTCCACAAAGGTAGCTACTTTCCAAACATCATTTATTAAAAAGTCAAATCTTTCCCCCATTGACCTGCAGTGCTGCATTTGTTTTCCCTCCAGAAATGAAGTGTCCATATATTCATGGTTTTCTTCCTGGGCTCTCATTTGTGTTCCACTGTACTACTTGTTTTTTCCTGGGATAATTCCAGTCTGTCATGTTTGCTATAGTCTTATGAGTATTCATATTTAGTGGAGCAATTTCTCCCAACTTCCTTTTCTTTCTCAAGAGTATCTTGGCTCTTTGCACATCTATTTAAATTTCAGAATCAGTTTGTTGAGTTACACACTCATATACACACACACATACTACTTATTGTAATTTTGATTAGAATTTTGTTGAACCCATAAATCAATATGGAGTGAATTGATGGTTTTTTAAAATTGAGCCTTATAATTGATGAGCACAACATCCTACCATGAGGCCACTAGCCTGCAAGAAGCCAAACACATAGGAAACCATGTGCAGGTACTTCCCACAGCAGTCCTTACTTTGAGTCCTCCCAGCCCAGCGGCCGGCTGTGTGAGTGAACAAACCCTCAGATGATTCCTGTTCCTCACTGGAGGGTGTTCATATCTAGTAGTAGAGCACTCCCAGCCTTAAAGTCTTCCCAGCTCTAGACATCGTGAAGCAGTGACGAGCCATCCTCACTTTTCCTTTTCTGAAGTATTTACCATGGAATTCATTGGCAAAATAAAGTGATATCTGTTTTAAACCTCTCAGTTTGGTGGTTAGTTATGTAACAATAATAAATTGTAATAGAGAATTTTAAAATTTTTCTCTGCAAGGTTTTGTAAATTTTCACTGCCTTATACGTCTTTGTTAGGTTGATTCCTAATTATTTAAAAATATTAGATGTTATTGTAGATAGAATTTATTAACATTTATTGACTGTGGGATATGTTGTTTTAGCTCATTTCCAATAGCTTGTTAATTGACTTGATTTTTAAAATTTGATTTTGTACCCACCAACTTTGTTTTTCCTTTAATTAAAAAGTCATTGCACACATTTTTATTGTGTACATATACTGTCACCTATAAATGTTGCCAATTTTGTTTCTTCCTGTTTAATACATGTAAAATATGAGAAATATATAGATTTTTGCATTATTGTTCTAGCTAGCAACTCCAATACAATGGCGATTAGAAGTGGTGATAGCCAAAAACCTTGCCATGTCCTCTGATTAGAAAGGTCAATGTTTGTTGTAGGTTAAGAAACTCATTTTTAGTTTACTAGAAGGTTTTATTAAATGTTTAAAAATTATTTAATGCTTATTCTGCATGTATTGAGATGAGTGGCTGTTTTCCATACATTTCTGAATTTGATTTGCAAACATTTTATTTTGGCTTTTGGAATTTATGCTTATGATAGGCCTGTAATATTGCATTCTTGTTATGTCTTTGGTTTTGATATCAGCGTTGTACTAGCTTCCTAGAATAAAAAAAGAAATATTTTCTCTTTTTCTATTCTCTGAAAGAGTTTGTAAAAATAGAAGTGTCTTCTTTCAAAATTGGATAGAAATCATGTTTGAACTAATCTGGTCCTGGTGTTTTCTTTTGTGGGTAAAGATTTATGACTTTGGGTTCATTTTCTGTAATGGATAGAGGACAAGTGAGGATTTCTACTTCTTCTTAAATTACTGTGTCAATTTATATATTTGTAAAGGATGTTTTCTTTTCATTTATGTTTTATTTAGTCTATTTGCTATAGACTCTTTGAAATTTGTAGAGATTTGTTTTGTGGCCTAACACTTGTTTAATTTTTATAAATTGGCAAAAAGTTATTGATAATATTCTTTTATTATCCTTTTAATCTGTGCTGCATACATGGTGTTGTAATCATTTTTGTTTTTAATACTGTTCATTTGTGCCTTATTTTGTTCTTAATCTTGCAAAAAATGTATATCAACTATACAGTATTGAAAAATAAACTCAAATGTTTAGTTCTGTTGATTTTCTCTAATGTGTCATTGTTTTGTATGTCACTAATTTCTGCTTTTATATTTATTCTCTTTCTTCTATTTGGGGGGGTTTATTCTGTTTTTCTTTTTCTGGCTTTTTAACTTGAATGCATAGGTCAGTTAATTTCAAACTTCTATCTTTAATAAAAATATGTAATGCTTTAAATTTCTTTTAAAGTATTTGTAGATGCCACCAAGTTTTTTAAGAAGCATTTTTTCATTTGAATCATTTTAAAATATTTTTACTCTATATATTGTTTAGAAATGTTTTTCAATTTCCTAATACATGTGTAGTTTTAGTTTCTATTTTCTTCCTTATTTCTAACTTAATTGTATTGCCATAAACTGTGATCTTCACACTATAGCATCTTTAAAAATTGTTGAGAATCATTGAGCCTGCTACTTGCTTAATTTTCGTTAATTTTCATCTTCTGTGTGCATGAAAAGAGTGTGTATTCTCCAGTTGCTGGATGTCATGTTCTATATATTGTCTATTAGATTGAGGATATTATTCGTGTTGTTCAGGTATTGTATTGCCTTGTCACGTTACAATATGTTATCTACTTGATTTATCTATTATTGATAAATCCCACTGTGACAGTGCCTTTATAAGTTTCTCCTTACGGAAAGCTTTTTACATTTTTAAACTATAAATCCATCTCATTTTGGTGTGCTTCAAAGTAGATTGTAAATATCAATGTGCTTCTTCCTGAACGCCCCACTCTGACTATTTTTAAGATATTTAGTATTACGAAGTTTCTATATGTATAAAAGTTTGAATTTTTTATAACTCTCTGGTGAACTAAATCTTTTTTTTTTCATTATACTTTAAGTTCTGGGGTACACGTGCAGAAAGTACAGTTTTGTTACATAGGTATACAGGTGCCATGGTGGTTTGCTGCATCCATCCACCCATCCTCTATATTAGGTATTTCTCCTAATACTATCCCTCTTCTAGGCCCACACCCCCCAACAGGCCCTGGTGTGTAATGTTTCCCTCCCTGTGTCCATGTGTTCTCATTGTTCAACTCCCACTTATGAGTGAGAACATGCGGTGTTTGTTCTTCTGTACTTGTGTTAGTTTGCTGATAATGATGGTTTCCAGCTTCATCCATGTTCCTGCAAAGGATATGAACTCATGCTTTTTAATGGCTGCATAGTATTCCATGGTGTATATGTGCCAGATTTTCTTTATCCAGTCTATCATTGACAGGCATTTGGGTTGGTTCCAAGTCTTAGCTATTGTGAATAGTGCTGCAATAAACATACGTGTGCATGCATCTTTATAGTAGAATGATTTATAATCCTTTGGGTATATACTCAGTAACAGGATTGCTGAGTCAAATAGTATTTCTGGTTCTAGATCCTTGAGGAATCACCACACTGTCTTCCACAATGGTTGAACTAATTTACACTCCCACCAACAGTGTGAAAGCGTTCCTATTTCTCCACATCCTCCCCAGCATCTGTTGTTTCCTGACTTTTTAATGATCATCTTTCTAACTGGCGTGAGATGGTATCTCATTGTGGTTTTGATCTGCATTTCTCTAATTACCAGTGGTGATGAGCTTTTTTACATATTTGTTGGCTGCATAAATGTCTTCCTTTGAGAAGTGTCTGTTCATATCCTTCATCCACTTTTTGATAGAGTTGTTTGTTTTTTTCTTGTAAATTTGTTTAAGTTCTTTGTAGATTCTGGATATCAGCCTTTTGCCAGATGGATAGATTGCAAAACTTTTCTCCCATTCTGTAGGACGCCTGTTCACTCTGATGATAGTTTCTTTTGCTGTGCAGAAGCTCTGTAGTTTAATTAGATCCCATTTGTCAATTTTAGCTTTTGTTGCCATTGCTTTTGGTGTTTTCATCATGAAGTCTTTGCCCATGCCTATGTCCATTTAAGTCTTTAATCCATCTTGAGTTAATTTTTGTATAAAGTGTAAGAAAGGGTGCCGGGCACGGTGGCTCATGGATGTAATCCCAGCACTTAAGGAGGCCGAGGTGGGTGGATCACAAGGTCAGGCGATAAAGACCATCCCGGCTAACACAGTGAAACCCTGTCTCTACTAAAAATACAAAAAAAATTAGCCAGGCATGGTGGTGGGCGCTTGTAGTCCCAGCTACTTGGGAGGCTGAGGCAGGAGGATGGCATGAACCCAGGGGGCGGAGCTTGCAGTGAGCCCAGATCGCACCACTGCACTCCAGCCTGGGCAACAGAGCAAGACTCCATCTGAGAAAAAAAAAAAAAAAAAAAAAGAAAGGGGTCCAGTTTTAGTTTTCTGCATATGGCTAACCAGTTTTCCCAGCACCATTTATTAAATAGGGAGTTTTTTCCCCACTGCTTGTTTTAGTCAGGTTTGTCAAAGATCAGATAGTTGTAGATGTGTGGTGTTATTTCTGAGGCCTCTGTTCTGTCTCATTGGTCTATATATCTGCTTTGGTACCAGTACCATGCTGTTTTGGTTACTGTACCCTTGTAGTATAGTTTGAAGTCAGGTAGCATGATGCCTCTAGCTTTGTTCCTTTGGCTTAGGATTGTCTTGGCTATGCGGGCTCTTTTTTCGTTCCATATGAAATTTAAAGCAGCTTTTTCCAATTCTGTGAAGAAAGTCAATGGTAGCTTGATGGGGATAGCATTGAATCTATAAATTACTTTGGGCAGTATAGCCATTTTCACAATATTGATTCTTCCTATCCATGAGCATGAAATGTTCTTACATTTGTTTGTGTCCTCTCTTATTTCCTTGAGCAGTGGTTTGTAGTTCTCCTTGAAAAGGTCGCTCACATCACTTGTAAGTTGGATTCCTAGGTATTTTATTCTCTTTTTAGCAATTGTGAATGAAAGTTCACTCACGATTTGGCTCTCTGTTTTTCTGTTATTGGTATATAGGAATGCTTGTGATTTTTGCACATTGATTTTATATCCTGAGACTTTGCTGAAGTTGCTTATCAGCTTAAGGAGATTTTGGGCTGAGATGATGGGGTTTTCTAGATATACAATCATGTCATCTGCAAACAGAGACAATTTGACTTCCTCCCTTCCTATTTGAATACCCTTTATTTCCTTCTCCTGCCTGATTGCCCTTTTTCCTTCCACCATGATTGTGAGGCCTCCCCAGCAACA
This sequence comes from Nomascus leucogenys, assembly GCF_006542625.1. NCBI lineage: Eukaryota > Metazoa > Chordata > Mammalia > Primates > Hylobatidae > Nomascus > Nomascus leucogenys. The sequence continues at coordinate 1,316,770 of NC_044398.1, forward strand.
TGAAACTGTGAGTCCATTAAACCTCTTTTTCTTTATAAATTACCTAGTCTCTGGTATGCCTTTATCAGCAATGTGAAAACAGACTATTACAGGTGGGTTTTATTCTGCCTCACCCACTAAAGAAATTGCTCTCCTGGGATTTTGGCTTTTAAGTTGGTGTCTATGATCTGAGGCTTGTCCTGCTTAGTGCATCAAAATTTGCATGTATCTCCTGGGAAAATGCTGACTCCAGCATTTACTTATCCATGAGGATTTGTGCTTTCTCATTGTTTCTGATTTCTGAGGAATTCTCTTCTTTCTGGCCAACTTCTTCATGCATTAATATTATGATTTTGAATTTTAACTAGCATTCTTATTTATGTAATACTTGGAGGCAGCATCAATGTTGCTAGAAAGTTAAGTCTATCATGTAGTTTGAAAACCAGAGCAAGTTACAGCAACCCGACATTAAATTATTATTTTAAGTGAAAATCACTCTGGATTTAATTTCTAGTTGGACTATTCTAGAGTACAGGAGGAAATAGTGTAGTTAAAAGGATGAATGGAAAAAGAGTTAGAGGGCATGGAAGAGTTTTCATAATAAGCTATTTCCTGTCTGCCAAGCCAATGCAAATATTTCTACTTCATCTCTCTGGACTTTTATATATATAATGAAATTAATTTGTTTCTTCCCAGATCTGTGAAGCTGTAATAAGTAAACACATACAAAAATTCTGTGTATGCGATTTGCTTATAGAAAGCCCTTAGGCAATGTGGGTGAAGGTCAATTCCTAATAAGACTTTGACAGATGCTACCCAGAGTTTGCCTAAAGACATGGTCAATTCTCCTATGCATGAAAAGGTTCCAAAATGCAAACTTCTACTCAATCTAATAGAATGACAAAAGGCAATTCTAGGGAGAGAAAAAAATCACTTTAAAGAAAAAATTCTAGTGAATGCCCTTTAAATACAGGCCTCAATGAATTCCCAACAAGTTCCAAGGGACATGAGCTCACAATAACATAAAAGACTTCAAACTTGTTAGATTTTAGACATCATTTTGATCCTTTTTATTCTTAACGAGGTTGTTCATTCAGAACAGTGGTAAATGTACAACACTTCCTTGGATGGTGCGATCAAGGATAAAATGCCCTAATTTACCGCCTGAATTCTATTTGATGTTTTACACGTGTATTTTTTTTTTTTTCACAGAGTGGATTTTAATTATTGAAAGGCAGGAGAACAACTTTGGGTCATTTGGGTACACATATTGGGCATCTCTGGAGGCCATAGTGTCAGGCTCAGTGTAGGGGCTTCGACTTGGCTCAATCTGGGTAAGCTCAGATTATCTTTGACATTTACTGGGTGGGGACATTCTTGCCGCAGGAATGAACTGCTTTCCGGTTTATTTTAAACTGAGAACTCTCAATTCACTGTGATAGTTGGTTTGGCAGAGCTAGTTACCATTAAAAACTACCCCCATTTTAAATGAAACTTAAAATGAGTTTGAGCCCAAGTGAAATAGGAAAACTTGATGAAGAAACCCCTGGGCACTGCTGCCTTGTGAGTCATAGCAGAGGAAAGACATCAAACGTTTCTGTCATTGCTTGTCCCAAAGACCTTGACTGATGTGGGGAGTGGACTCCAGTGGTCATCTGGTGGCACTCATGGCTTGCTCTCTGGCTCTTGAACTGTTTCTCATGTTACTTAACCAAGTTTCTTCTTCTTTAGAGAAGAAACTGCCTTCAGCATATGCACACCGTCAGACCCTTTCTAATCTGTACCACACATTCTCATGTTAAAAAGGGCAATAAAGACAAAATAATAAAGATAAAATGAGGTATTTTCATCAACGGGAAATTTCAAAGCAGAGAAAGAAAGGAGAGTAGTACAGCTCAAATGAAGAGCTGGGTGAAGGCAAAGTTCATTGAAGAAATATATTATGGTTTCATTTGCACTGCTTTTTGCCTCCAGGCATGAATTAATTAGCTGATAATGGACACTATGCAACAGTAGGCTCTTAACAAAGGCTTGTTATCTAAAATACTTACATTATTAGATTGTTATAAGTATGCTTAGTTTCTGATAACAAAAATGAGACCCATAGAATATTTTCAATTACATCTATTGTTGGATTATGAAAATAACAATAATTATTCCTATGACTTGTTTGGCTCTAATACTGGCAAGAAAAAGACACATACTCAGATTATTATGTCACCTTTCCCCATCAAGTATCCCTTTGTAGCAATGATTAAGAGCTGCATTCAATAACAGGCCCCGTAGCAAGCATTTTGGTCCTGTGAAATGGGATACCTTTATTTTTCCTGGAATATAATAAACAATTAATAAAGTTTAGCTCCCCATGAAAAATTGAATTTGATTCTAATCTCCAAATCAAGCATTAGTTTTTTTTAATTGATCAAAATTAGATGTAATCTATGTAAAAACAAGGGAAAGGCTCTTTTGTTTTTTTAGATGCCATTTACATCGTTGAGCAATGAGGTCATGAATCCCCTGAAATATATAAAATTTCATATTTGAGAAGTGGAGAGAGAAAGAGATAGATGTTGCTTGTTGATGTCATTTTATTTTTTCCTGAGGCACAGGCCTTGCACCAAATTCTGAAAGAGGACCGTGGTCCATTCACAAAGAGGTCCAAAAAGGTTAACACCTTCCCAAGGGAAAGGATAATTTTTCAAGTGAGCTATTTGGTTATAAGTGTCTTTCCTGCAGAAGGAAGAAGATTTTGTCATATTTCTGACATTGTCTTCTCTAATAATGTTTGTTCTCAAAAATCTAATGTTTGAGAAATTAAAATGTTAAAGTTTAAGAAAAAAGTGTTCAAAAATATTATTGTGGAGCTCCCCAGTATTTTACAATATTCTGTATCTATTGCCTGTTTTCCTGAGACATTAATAACCAAGATATATGGCTCTATTTGACTTGACGTCTTAAGGCTTACATTTCAGTTGTTTGATTTTGTCACTTGCCAAGTGTTCACATTCATAGTTCTTCAACAGTATCTAAAATTACGAAGTTCAATTATGAAGTGATTAGAACTTTGGGTTGCATGCAAATAATCCTTCCCATCCTCCATCCCTCCCTCTCTCCTTCCATCCTTTCCTTCCTCCTTTCTTCCTCTCTCCCTTTCTTCTTCTCCTCTTGTTGTTGAATTCTTTTTACTCTTCCAGTACTCTAAAAATGAAAGTGTTTTGCAAATAATATTGTGCAATATTTAAAATAATAGTAACAACAATTAGTAACAACAATAATAATAAAGCTTGACTACCTAAGCGTTTTCTCTATTTATTGCTTGTGATTTATTTCTATAAGAAATAGAGAAAAAGTCTCTTACCTCATTAAGTGGGGGAAAAAAAAGCTATCCTCATTAAACTAACATCTGATATACTGTAGTTCTGACTTTCATTTCAAAGCATTAATAACTTGTCATTTGTAGAAATATTTTGAATAGTAGAGGCCCTTGATTGACTGCAGGGCCGTATTTCAATTACCAGCCTCTACTGACATCCTTGGTTCCAAGGGTGCGGCTGGAGGCTTTAGGAATGTCAGGAAAGTCCCAAGTCTGAATTACAACTCCGTTATTCAATCCAGAGCCACGCTTTGTTATTTATAGTACTTAGAAAAAGTGTACGGACTTTTCAAAAGAGGAAAACAATAAATCAAACTAACAAGATGACCAACTCCAATATTAAAATGTAAAACTCTATGAGGTAGAGGTAGAAAGAGTAATGAACATGTGATGTAGGGTTATTAAAGGTGTGATGGCCAGGAGAGAGGTGGATTATGGGGAAATTAAATTAAGTATTTCATTGGAAAGCTATCAAGTTCTGTGGAAGTTGTTAAATGACCAGCTAATAGAGCCAGTCTGATTACCATAGTGACCTCACCCAAACAGCCCCTTTCTAAAACTCCTTCTAAAATTCCCTGAGTCTCACTGTTATGACACACAATAACGATAGAATACAAACACTGTTAATAGTTGCAGCATTGCTGCGAACGTTTTCTTGCAGTTATTGCTCTCCTGGGATGGGTAGTCATGACATTTGGGAAGGCCTGAGACAAAGGAATAATAAAGTGATGGTTTTCGGGAGTGATCAGCAAGTTATAAAATTACCATTCAAAGATTATAAGATGGGTTTGAGGACTGAGAAAAAAGCATGCCTTCTGATGGCATTGATTGAGATAGTATAGCAATTAAGATACTTACCAGCTAATATCAGAGGAGTCCAGATTATTGGCTCCCATTCCTGTGTAACAGAATCAGTTGCTAAAACCAATTTCTTAGCTCACACCCTTTGACCTTTTCTGTGGTGTTTTTGCAATCCATTTACCTGATCCTGCTTTCCCCTCTCCCTCATCATCCCTTCAATACTTTAAGCCTCATTTCCTGTCTAGCAGTTAATAAAAGAAAAATGTCACTCCCATCACCCTCACCCAGGCCACCCTCCCTTTCCTTCAGATTTATAGGTCTTTGTCTTACAGCTAGTTTTTTCACCTTTGTTTGAAGTTTGTCAGCCTGTCAAAAATAGCCAGGTAAGAAATCTGCAAGCAGACACTCAAACATAATAATTGAGGTATCATTTGTTTAAATTCAGATCCTTGAGGTAGTATGAGTAGAACCACTATGAAATATGGAAAGGGAGACAAACTTGTTAAAAAAAAACGAAACAAAAAAATGAAAGTAAACCAAAAACCCAAGTAGATGTGTTTTCCAAGTTTTTTTTTGCAGGGCATGTGAACCTCACCAGCGTGCGTTCAGTGGGACCATGCCTGTTCCATGTTAGCTGTGGCTGCCTGACCCTGGACACTTTCTGTTCCTTCAGCCACTTGCACGGGGTCTAACCTGCTGCTCTGCCGAATTTTGCTCCAGAAATGTAGTTAAGCAAAATTTCAGGAACTATTTAATGTAGTTGCTTATAGAGAAGCAAATACCTTGAAGTTCACGTACAGTAGTAGTTCAGTACTAGTTCATGTACTACTAAAGAACTGAACCTTAAAAAGTAATTTTATAAAGTGTGTTATATAGGACTTGGTTTGCTACTGTTAATCAGTTAATTGTTTGAGAGCTAATGTGATACAATACATTTTAAAAACATTTATATTGTTACTTAGAGGATTTGATATTTTTTACTGCCCTTGAGGGAAGAGATGATCCCAGGAGGGTAGAAATGAAGAGGGTCTTAGCTAGATATCTGTATTAGTTCTAGGGCTGCCATAACAAAATACCAGAAACTGAGTGGATTAAACAACAGAAATTAATTTTTCTTACAGTTCTAGAGGCCAGAAATTCAAGATGCTGGCAGGTTTAGTTTCTCCTGAGGCCTCTCTCCTTGGTTTACTGATGGCTATCTTCTCAACGTGTCCTCACTTGGTCTTTTCTCTTATGTACATCTATGTCCTAATTTCTTTTTTTTTTGTTTCTTTTTAGACGGAGTCTCACTCTGTCACCCAGGCTGGAGTGCAGTGCCGTAGTCTCGGCTCACTGCAACCTCTGCCTCCCAGGTTCAAGCAATTCTCCTGCCTCAGCCTCCCGAGTAGCTGGGATTACAGGCGGGTGCCACCACACGCGGCTAATTTTTGTATTTTTAGTAGAGACAGGATTTCACTATGTTGGCCAGGCTGGTCTCAAACTCCTGACGTGGTGATCCGCCCACCTTGGCCTCCCAAAGTGCTGGGATTACAGGCGTGAGCCACTGCTTCTGGCCAATTTCTGCGTCTTACAAGGACACCAGAACTACATTCTGGGGAAAATTTAGCAGACCAGGTTAGACCCCATGCAAGTGGCTGAAGGAACAGAAAGAGTCCAGGGTGCGGGAGCCACAACTAACATGGACCAGGCCCGGTTAGGGCCCACCTATATGTCCTTATATTACCTTAGTTACCTCTGATGTCTCTTCATGTGCCCAAATTTTCTCTTTTTGTAAGGACATCAGTCAGATTGAATTAGAGCCCACCCTAAGGGTCTCATTTTAATTTATTTACTTCTTTAAAGAGCCTATCTCCAAATAGAGTCTCATTCTGAGGTACTGGGAATTAGGGCTTCGATATATAAATTTGGAGGTATGGTCAAAATTGGGCCCATAACAGTATTATAGTATCTTTATTTTGGACAAGAAAAAACTAAGAACCAAAGATATAAATTGTCCAAAGTCATACAGCTAATTATTAGCAAACCTGGCATTTGGATTAGAGTTCAGACTTTCCAAAGATTAGTGTCTACCTGGTCAATGTTTAAACAAAAACAAATAGAAGTATAAAAGAGAAGACAGTGAAATGCCAGCATTTGGCAAATAATAGACATTCAATAAATATTTGTGGAATCATTTATAAACTCTCTTTAATTGGAGATAGAGATTCATTACAGTTTTGGTGGCCTTTTAAATACGTGTGGGGATGATAAATGGATTGAGAAATGAACAGACATAGAACAGAGAGAGACAAAGAAAGAACTGGCCAAGAACTATGGATTAGGAATCAGTAAGTAGAAGAGTCCCAGGTCAACTGCTTTCTAAGGGGCGCTTTTGGTCTTCATTTTACTTCACAGCCGCTGTCCCACAACAGACACCAGCAGGCAGGGAGAGTTGGGGGAAGTGCAAAGCATTGAGCTGCAGAGAAAGCAGGGTGAGTAAAGAGGCTCCTGCAGATAACTCCCCTTCCACCACCAGGCTCTAGTAGCTCTCCCAGTAACACAGATGCAGAGATTTTAGGTTTCCTCTAGCAGGAGGCGCAGCTCAATGAAGGCAGAGGCTAAGACTGGGCATTGACACAGACACTAGAATAGGGAGCCACTCATGAATGAATGAACGGGATAAGTGAGTAAAAAAATAGTCATCAAACACTGAATCATGGCAGCTATCTAAGACTGAAGCCTAAAACAATTCCTCATAAAATCCCTGGCTTATACTCAGGGATGTGTCCTCAGACACAGGAATCAGAGAAGACAATGCATATACCCTGCTCAGCACTGAACTGGAAAAACACTGAACAGGAATTACACTGATGCTTGTGTCCCACCCTTAAAACAACCCTTCTATGACCTACTCATTAGTTACCTCATGCGTTAATGTAAACATTTATTGCACAACCTGTGTATGTGTGGACCATATTATTCATTTTAACTTTCTAAAATACAGTTTCCTCTTAGTAGGGATCACATGAGGTCGATCACACCATAGCTAGGCACATCACAAACCTATTATGAAAATTCTAAACATCTTTCTAGAGGGCATAGGCTGAGCACCAAAGTCCTTCTCCTTTTGGCTCTTCCATCCTCTATGACCTTTAGTCAGTTCTCCCTCTCTCTGTATCTCATATTTAAATTTTGCTCATTAGAAATAATAACCCTATCTCTTTGCTTGTTCAGAAATTATTAAGCATTGGAGGTTTTCTGGGAAGGAATCTAAAATAAAAGAATGTGAATTATAGAAATCAAAGTAGTAATTATGATGATTACGCCATTCTTCTTTAAAAATTAAGCCTTCTATACATCTGATCCACTTCCCTTGCAATCTTTTTAAAGACAATCTTTCCTTTTCTTTCCTTGCCATTGTATAACTCCTGTATCGTTGTATATGTAAAACACTTGTAGTGTAAAACCATGCAAGAGTTACATCAGATTTTATAGACAAAATGGCAACTAAAGCTATTAAATAGAAGAACTGTAACTGGACTACCAAAGAACAAGAAATCTCTACTAAGAAACATATCAAGACATTATCAACAAGCCCAAACTGAGGTCTTCCCTGCTCTGTGTGTTATAATGTCGTTCATCCCATCTCCTCTTCTCCACCTTTCCTCATCAGGGGCCACCTTTTGTTGCAGAAAGTGCAAGTCCAGAAGACACTAGAGCTTCCTTAGGCTCCCAAATAGTGCAGGTAACTATAATGCGACACACAAAACCATCTTGGAAAGCAACTTAAGAGAAAAGTGAAGTTCTAACTTTCATATCTTTTAATGGCAGGAAATAATTTTTTTGACTTGATACTCAAATCCTCTCGGGCTATTTTCTTTTTTCTTTTCTTTTCTTTTCTTTTCTTTTTTTTTTTTTTTTTTTTTTGGAGACGGATTCTCACTCTGTCGCCCAGGCTGGAGGACAGTGGAGCGATCTCCGCTCACTGCAACCTCCGCCTCCGGGGTTCAAGGTATTGTCCCGCCTCAGGCTTCCAAGTAGCTGGGATTAAAGGCGCCCGCCACCACGCCCAGCTACTTTATGTAGTTTTTAATAGAGACGGGGTTTCGCCATGTTGGCCAGGCTGATCTTCTCCTGACCTCAGGTAATCTGCCCGCCTCGGCCTCCGAAAGTGCTGGGATTACAAGCGAGAGCCACTGCGCCCAGCCCCGTCTCAGGCTGTTTTCAAGCAAAGAGGACACTATGAGATGCTTTGTATGCAATATAGCAGGTCCCCTTTCTTCTCCTTAAAGGATGGGTGAGTCTAAAGTTGACAGAAGATATGTTGATTCATGTAGCAGGGAGTTAGGTGGGGAATTTGGGGAGGTGCACACATCAGTTTTTTGAGAACTAAGGAGTAGCCTTGCCTGCCCTCCCTATTCTCTTAAAATTGTCTGGAGCACGTTTGCACATACTCTGTAAATTTAAACTTCCCAAGACCCAATCATCCTCCCACCGACTGGATCTGCTGGCTCTTAGAGCACGTCATTTGGAGGGTAGAGACAGCCAGTCTGAAGGCCAGGTGATGTAAATAATGTATGTGTTTCCCACCTATAGTTATTCCTCCCCTTTGAACTCCTTTGCGTCTTTCCATTTCACGCTGAATAACCCACCATCTTGTACTGCAGTCTGTTTCTTTGGCACGGCTCTTGTCTCTCCTACAAATTCCAAGCTCTTTGACATCAGGAGTAAGATATATAATTCTTGTCTACACCAAAAGCATCAAGCCTACTGCTCAGTTAATATGATTTAATTGTTTGATGAAAGAGAAGGGGCAAATAATTTGATAGACAAGTGAAGAGAGAAAGAAAAAACTTGGGAAGATTTCTAACATTTTAAAATGTCAATGTCCTCTTATGTTCTCATATTATATGAGAGTGGAATTGTTCACAACAATCTTAGGTCATTCACAGGGACCGTGAGGACCAATCTAAATGCTGATTCTTCAGGAGAAGTCTGATCAAACAGGGTACTCCAATGTATACCACGACACGAAAAGGCTTATATGACCGTGACTCCTGGAATTTCAGTCTTCAGATGGGTGGACTTTACCCATCAGAAATTAAGAGCTAATTATGGCCAACATTAATGGACTGATGGGCAGTACCAGACATGGTGTCAAATGTTTGACATGCCACGTGCAATCTTCACGATGATTCTATATGGGAGGTCCTGGAATCCCTATTTCAAGGATGAGAAAATTGAGCTCCAGAGGCTCAAGTAACTTGTGTGAGGTCACATAACTCATAAGTAGTGAACTTTACCTTTTTAACTCAGAGGCCTGAGACTCTTAACCAGCTGCAGCAAGTATCGCTTCCTGAGCTAGGCTTGCTGTTTTGTTATCGTTGTTGCATCTTTTTCTAAGGTGCGATATAGAAATGCGGTTAAAAGAATAAGAAAAAGGACAAAGACTGGCAGCATCCCTAGAAAATTACTTGGAAAGATCTAATAAGAAGTAAACATTAAAAAAAAGCCTTTTATTGATAAAATATAGTCATTTTTGTAGTGGAAGAATTAAAATAATTGGAAGGATAAATATAAGTAAGAAAAGAGGTTATACTATTGAACAGTAAAGCCCTCTATTTCTCTTAAAATAGCTCTTTTCTAAGAAGATGTCAGAAAGGAATTTCCGAAGGGTTGGTTTTATTTCGCTTCTTCAAACATGAATGATGTTAGAATATTCTATTCTGTGCATCTTTCATGTTCAACAATGTCTATGTGCCCATTCTAAGATAGAACTGAGACAAAGGCAGTTATTCCCAACAATATAAACAACAATTTCTACTTACACTAGAAAGATCCATCTATGCTGAGAAATTACTTTGAAATAATTTCCCTTATTTATAGTCACTTAGAGTACTGTTACTTTAGTACTATTACTATTAGACCTGCTTTTTCTTTTTGCAAAATTCTACTTGCAGACTCAGTCTGAGTCTGGAAAGTGATTAGAATTGCTTATGTCTGTATATTTTTTTTACCTCTGGTTCAGGGAAAGACATGTTTTCTTACTATTGTTGTCTTAGTGTACCAAATTCACACATATCCTGTGTGTTCAGTGGGGAAATTTAAAATTTTCTATAAAGGAGATTATACCCTCTGATGGAAGTCTTTTTGAATGGACTTTTGGAGCTATTTATTCTAGTTTTAACGATTATTAATAGGTATAAAAGGAATGGAGTGGTAGAAAGATCACAAGCTTAAGAATCAGACCTACCTGAAATCTAATCTCTGGCTCTGTCCTTAGGTAAACTCTGAGATTATGAGCCTTGATTTTCTCTGTATGATAAATAATTCCATGAATTTAAATGAGAAGGTATGTAAAGTACCTGGCTCTTGGTAAGCACTTAATACTTTTAGTTTCCTTTCTCTTTCTAACAAGCTTATTTCGTATTCAAAAGTAAAATTCTGGTGAACTATAAGGGCACTTGGAAACAGAGTTCAAGACTGGGTGCTATTATTTAATATATTCATTGGTTACTCCTACTAATCTGAACACACCGATATCCCTGTGAAATCCTGCCAGGGGACCTTTGGAGGATGGCATTAGTATAGTATTGACAGCTTAGGGAACTGGAAATAAGCCAATGGTCATAAATTGCAAAGCCTTTTACAATCCAAACATGATGAAAACGATATGCCATTTTGAAGGTGATTTGAAAAGCACATGGTTTGGAATTATTTTGATGGATTAAGTATTTTCCCCTGAATCATCTAGTTTAGAAGATTAAAACTTGATTATAAAATACCAACATGTTTTTAGATGTGGAAATAGTTAAGCATAAATCAAATACTCTAGGTTCATGAGAAAATAATCAAGAAAACAAGTGATGTGGCATTCCTTAAGGTCGGATATTGGAACTAAGAAACACTACAATAGTTTATTGTTCATAGAATAATATATTCTTGCACAATTGTTTCAGAATGCAGGCACTACCCAGAGTTGATTGGTGCTTGGCACCATACCAGAATAATGCCCATGATGAGGGAAAGTTATAAGAATGTAAATTTTTTTCTCCCGGTACCTTATGTCTCCTTTACTTCAAATCCAGATAGAGGTGGTTTTGCAATTCTGTGGTCTAAAGGCATTCCAGGATAGAAGCACTGTGACAGAAAGAGTTGCATGATCGTCTAGAGCAGTGGGGCTTAAATTTTTGGGTCACAGACCCCATTAAACAGATTTAGTGGCAGTATTTAAGGTTTATGTAATAACATGGAGCCTCCCCACATGGCTAAAGGTGCCATTTAGGGTTCATAGAAGTTATAGCCAGTCTCTGTGAGACTTGCAGTGTGATGAGAGAAATCCTAACTCTTGTCACAAAGCAATTCTTTCCCCTCTTCTCCTCAACTGCTGTTTCTTATTCACTCTTAGTTTCCATAATTCTTTCTCATATGCAGGTTCAGCAGGGATGCTTTCTCCTTTCACTAAAAATAAGAAAGATGCTGCGGAAACTAGCCATCTTAACATCCTTCCCACCTCCATACTTTCCCTTCTTCCCTCCTCAAACTCGACTATCTATGCTCCAAACCCCGAGCCCTTCTGCTTCTTCTGAGACTTTGCTGTATCGCTGAGCTCCTCCATTTCTGTGACCTTTAACCTCTCCTTTTTTAGTGGCTATAGTCTATGCTTTAAATAAGCACTCTCATATCTGCCTCAAGTCGCACTAGGGAAACTAGAAACAGGAAAGCCTTACACATTCACATTATGGAAGGTCCAGAGGGGGAAAGGGCGAGACCTCTGCCTGGACAGCCTGAATGATAACAGCAGAAGGAACAGATGGGTCTTCTGTTGCATGGATATGAGAGAAATATCCTGGCCACTGTCAAAAACCAGATATGGCTTTGAGGGTACAGGCTAACGCCGGGGATGGAGTGGGCTAATGACCTAGGAAAAGTGTTGCCGAAGAAAGACTCAAAAAGAAGCCCAGGCCGGGCGCAGTGGCTCACGCCTGTAATCCCAGCACTTTGGGAGGCCGAGGCGGGCGGATCACGAGGTCAGGAGATCGAGACCATCCTGGCTAACACAGTGAAACGCCGTCTCTACTAAAAAGACAAAAAATTAGCCGAGCGTGGTGGCGGGCACCTGTAGTCCCAGCTACTCGGGAGGCTGAGGCAGGAGAATGGCGTGAACCTGGGAGGCGGAGCCTGCAGTGAGCCGAGATCGCGCCATTGCACTCCAGCCTGGGCGACAGCAAGACAATGTCTCAAAAAAAAAAAAAAAAAAATGCCCTGGAAATTGGGGAGAATGAGCACAGGAGCGCTGAATGACACCAAGACCCTGCATGCCAGCCCAGGAGTAAAATAAAATATCTCAGGTTATGGTGAGGCAAATAGGTGGTATACATTGAAGTCACCAGAAACTCTCAGTGTTTCCAGGTTGTCCAATCATGGACAATTTAAGATATCGATACAATATGACATTCCGATCCATAAGACTTTTAAATATGTCCTTGCAGTAAGAAGGTTAATTCAGTATTTCAGGTGTTCCCAGGAGTACTGGGAAAGGGTCAAACTAGGAGAAGGAGGAATTGAAAGGTAGAAAAGAAATGCACATGGTTTAGGTCTACCAATTATATTTCACGCATTGATAACCAGAGGAAGTGAATATGATAAATGTGTTGATTGAGTGATGTTTGACAAGTAATTGGCTAAAAGGAAAGTCCTGTAAAGTCCTGATTTACTTGTCTAAGAATTCTACCAAAAATCATGTACTCCAAAAGCTTTGAAGTAAGAGATGCCCCTATGCTTATACATTGTTTTTATTAATTATTACCTGCCACTTAGTTGAGTAAGGGTGAAAACTTTCTTCTTCTTTAGTGGATGAAAAAAATATTGGTTAAAGCAGTAAAGTGGTTTGATCAAGGAGGGTGCTATGCTTTAAATGTTTGTATCCCCACAAGACTCATATGTTAAAATCCCAATCCCCAAGGAGATGGTATTAGGAGGTAGGGCCTTTGAGAGGTGATTATATCTTGAGAGTGGAACCCTCATGAATGGAATTGGTGCCCTTATAAAAGAGACCCCTACGAGAGACCCCTCACTCTTTCCACCCTGTGAGGAAACAGCAAAAGGGCTCCACAATGAATCAGGAACTTGGCCCTCATCAGACACCAAATGTGCTGATACCTTGATGTGGACTCCCCAGGCCCTAGAACTCTGAAAAATAAACTTCTCTTGCTTTTAAACCACCCAGTTTATGATATTTTGTTGTCTGGACAAACTAAGAGCGAGGGAAGAATAGAAGTATCTCCCACTTACGTATCCAGAGTTCTACTCACTAGAGCCCAACCTCCCTGCAGCCAAAGCATGTAATGCCATAATTTGCCAGTGTCTGGAGCACACGTGTCCATACAGACTACAGTGCTCTCACCCACTATGTGGCTAGGGAGAAAGCGTTAGCCCCACAAGGTCCTGCTGGCTAGTGAAGACCTCTCTCCTTTTGCCTTTAAAGGACTACTTGCTGTTCTCTCTCTTAATAAGCTTCAATTAGATTTTGATTATGAAGGGCTTTTTAGAACAGTTTTATTGATGCTTTAACACATTTTCTTAGCTGGAAGCTAGTTTAGGAACCAGTTCGAGAAGCTTGTAAATGGAAACTACAGGGAATGGTCCTTTCCTAATGAATTCAAACTGAGTGACTTCCTAATGTTACGTGGGTTTTTGTCATTTTCCTGGCAGACTTTTCTTCCTGGATGAATTTGAGCCCTGCTATCTTGTAGGATGATAAACCATGAAAGAGTACATAAAATAATTATGTTCACAGCCTTTTGAAAGCCTTCCAGCCCTGGGTAGTGTTCTGAGTATGTAAGTGTTGCCCTGAAGCACTGTCAGAAGTCCAGCAGCCTTGAGGCCTGGGAGCACACTGGGACATGCAAAGTCCCCATTCCCAGGATAGCAGAGTCTGTAGGAGCTGGGTACTTCACCCATCTCAGGCCTGGAGGCCTGAGACTTAACTTTTTAATTAACTATTAATATCTATTTTAGAATAATTTTAGATTTGTAGAAAAATTGCAAAGATAGTACAGAGTTCCCATATACGCCATACCAAGTTATCCCAATTATTAACATCTTTTGTTAGTATGTTACATTTGTTACAATTAGTGGTCCAATATTGATTGATTAGTTATGATTATTATTAAATAAAGTCCACAGCTTATCCATATGTCCTTCGTTTTCCCCAATGTCCCTTCTCTGCTCCAGAGCCCCATCCAGAATGCCACATTACGCTTAGTCATTTAGTTGCCATGTCTCCTTAGGCTCCTCTTGGTGGTGGCAGTTTCTCAGATTTTCCTTCCTTTTGATGAGCTTGACAGTTTAGGGGAGTGCTGGTCAAGTATTTTGCAGAATGTACCTCAGTTGGGATTTGCCCGATGCTGTTCTCATGATTAGAATGGGGTTTCAGATTTTTGGGAGAAAGAATACAGAGGTAAAGCAACATCATTATCATATGTAATCATATCAAGTACATATTATCAACCTATTTATCAGTGTAAACATTAACCTTGATCTCCTGGCTGAGGTAGTGTTTGTCAGGCTTCTCCACTACTTTCTCCCTGCCTTTTTATTTTATTCTTTTTGGAAGACAGTCACAATGTGCAGTCCATGCTTGAGTGGGGAATTACATGCCCCCTCTCTGAGGGCAGAGTATCTACATAGTTATTTGGAATTCTAGTGCATGAGATATCTGATTTGTTTCTTCTTTCCCAGTGATTTATTTATTCAGTCATTTATTTACATCAGTATAGATTCATGGATGTTTATTTTCTACTTTGGGCTATAATTTAATACCTCTTTATTTTGTTGCTCAAATTCTTCTATCTTTGACCATTGGGAGCTCTTTCAGTTGGTTCCTGTGCACCTTAAACAAACTCCCATTATTACAGGTTTTAAATTTGTTTTGAGCATTTGGTTGCTTTTCTAGCACTACAAGATACTCCTGACTCATTTGTATGTTTCTTGCCCCAGTCCTGGAATCAGCCATTTCTTCAAGAAGCTTGGTTCCTTTTACTGGGGAATTGTATTAGAAACTAAAATCTGGGTGCTGAGTATGCTCATGCTACCGGTGTGTCATTGGTGGTAGGCCCTGTCAGCTGAAGGAGCAAGGAAAGCTTTGCTTTGATATGGTTTGGCTCTGTGTGTCCCCACGCGAATCTCACCTTGAATTGTAATCCCCATAATCCCCACATGTCAAAGGCTGGACTAGGTGGAGGTAACTGGATCATGGGGCCGGTTTCCCTCATGCTGTTCTTGTGATAGTGAATTCTCACGAGATCTGATGATTTTATAAGCATCTGGCATTTCCCCTGCTTGCACTCACTCCGTCCTGCTGTCCTGTGAGGAAGGTGCCTGCTTCTCCTTTACCTTCCACCATGATTGTAAGTTTCCTGAGGTCTCCCCAGCAATGCAGAACCATGAATCAATTAAACCACTTGCCTTTATAAATTGCCCGGGCTTGGGTATTTCTTCATAGCAGTGTGAGAATGGACTAATACATGTGCATATTATAACACACGCATGTAGATACAGCTATGGATATTTCTATAGGTAATCATCTACATTTATATTAAGCTAAACATAAGTTTCTAGTGATGTCTCTAACTCTAGAAACCTAATTTTTGCATATGGTTAGATCTTAATGGAGACTTAAGTTTTACATGTGATGGTGGATTGTCTGGTTTGTTCTGGAAAATTTTAGCATTCTCCCAGGTTTTACTTAGAGACTGGAGGGGCAACAGACAGCTAGTTGGGAGGAATGGTTAGAATTGTGGCAGCTCAATGGCAACATGAGAAACAGCAGTGGAAAACAGAAGCAGCCACATTTGGTAGAAATAGAAGCAATATGAACTAGAACAGTACCTCTTTCCAGGGCCTGTTTAGTGTAGGAGCAACAGTGTTCAAGTTATCTTAGCCACCTAGAGAGAAATGTCAAGAAAGAGAATCAGAACTGCCACAGATTTGAACAGCATAGTAGTCTGGGGGCCATTAGAGAAATAAGAAACAATGCCTACAATTCAGCAGTCACTGCTATTCAAGATAGAGGTCCTGGCCACCAAGAGAAGGTGCAATGTGTTTACTGTGTTTATCACAGCTGCAAGGCATCTCATACATTTTAGAAGGGTTTCCACTAAAATAGTTAAAAACAGTTGTGGTGCTTTAAGCATTATCAGCTTTAAGATTTCTGCCTTAGAATCTACATTTGCTATAAACCCAGCTGTCAAATCCAAGGCCTCTCATTGAGATTTCTAGAAACCCAAATTTGGGCGTGGTGGCTCATGCCTATAATCCCAGCACTTTGGGAGGTCAAGGCGGGCAGATCACGAGATCAAGAGATCAAGACCATTCTGGCCAACATGGTGAAACACCGTCTCTACTAAAAATGGGGGGGGGGGGGGGGGGGGGGGGGGGGGGGGGGGGGGGGGGATCACTAAAAAAAAAAAAAAAAAAAAAAAAAAAAAAAAAAAAAAAAAAAAAAAATACAAAAATTAGCTGGGCGTGATGGCACATGCCTGTAGTCCCAGCTACTCGGGAGGCTGAGGCAGGAGAATTGCTTGAACCAGGGAGGCGGAAGTTGCAGTGAGCAGAGACTGTGCCACTGCCCTCCAGCCTGGCAACAGAGTGAGAGTCTGTCTCGGACAAAAAAAAAAAATCAAGCTGCTTAAAAGATGATTTAAATTGAATGAATTTCTAGACAACTTTCTTTAAACTGAAGTCTTATCTAGCTAGGCTCTGTCTTGGCCTTGGCCCTTGGCCATCAGAACTCCCCATTAACTAGTGTCCCCATTCCCAGGGCTGAGAAGTCAGGCTTTTTTGAGATGTTGCTAATGAAGCCTGAGGCAGCTGCTCCCAGCTGGAGAGAAGGTCTGAACAACTGGGACCGCAAAAGATTTTTTCAGGGACCAGAGAAGTGTCTCTTCCACCTCAACTACTTTACCCTCTGATTCTGAATAGTCAGCTTTGGGAACAGCAGTGCTGAGTACACAGAGAAGAGGTTCTTTGTTTTTCCCTCTCTTCCTCTCCTTTCCCCTTCCCCTCAGCTCACCCTCTCTCTCATTCGTGCAACAAATACATATGACACCCTGATGTTGTTTAGAGGTTTATCCTTTCCAAGTCTCATGTTGAAATGTGATTCCCAGTGTTGGAGGTGAGGCCTGGTGGAGGTGTGTGGGTCATGGGGATGGATTCCTCAGGAATGGCTTGGTGCCATCCCCATCCTTACAGTAATGAGTGAGATCCCCCTCTGTTAGTTCACAAGAGAGCTGGTTGTTTAAAATGGGTGTGGCACCCACCCCGCTTCCTTTTTCTGTCACCATGTGGCATGCTTGTTCCCTTTTCCCCCTCTGTCATGAGTGGTAACTTTCTGAGGACCTCACCAGATGCTGATGCTGACACCATGCTTCTTTGTGCAGCCTTGATAACCATGAGTTAAATAAACCTCTTTTCATTAGAAAAGGTATTCCTTTATAGCAGCAGCACAGAGGGACTAGTAGAGAAAATTTTTCTTTATACCTGGTTCAGTGCTGACCCTGGGTGCAGCACTGAACAAAAGAGACATGGTCTGTGATACAGTAGAACCTTCACTCTATTTGGGAAAACAGACATCAAACAACTTGTTTACTAAATTATACAATCACAGTCATGCTAGGTGCTCACAGAAATGGGATTTTATCTATTTGGTGAGGATGGGATGAGGTTTCTCTGTCTGGTTAAGATCTGAGGGATTCCTCTGCTCACTTAATGGTAGCTGATGTTTCTTGACCCTCTGTGTCAGGCCTGTGCTAAGCACTTTGCTTTTGTTATCCTACCTAATTATTATACCAATACCTAAGGATACCTATTGGCTATTCTCCTTCTCATTTTGTAGATGAGGGTCCTGAGATTTAAAAAGGCTAAGTAACTTGCCCAGAGATACAGAGCTGTTAAGTGAGTGTGTCATGACTGGCAGCCAAGGTCAATCTGGATACAAAGGGTGTGCTGGTTGCCTCCTAGCACCTGCCTGCCTCTTTGTGAGGCTAGTCTCAGAGTGAAATGCAAGAAGGAGCAAGTGATCAAAGAATTAGTAAAGGTAGCCCTGTGACTGACAGTAAAGCCACCTGGTCGGCTCATTTTGCCAAGTGCCATTGAACAATGTTTAGTTGCAATTATTAAAGATAATTTTATTTGAACCCCACAGGTAAGTGATGGTCCTTGCCCGTCTTTCAGGAATTTGACCAGAATAGTCTTACCTGCTCTGGCCTCTGGAAGTTGTTATGTAATGTAGAGTGTTCACTGCATATGCGTGACAAACCTTGTATGTTGGCTAATTCAGTTCCCTTAAGATCTTTTACTCCTCCTCTCAGTTCCCACTACCACTGCTTTCTTTTTCCCCGTCATTATCTCTTGCTTGGATCATTGCAATAGAATCGGAATTGGATTTTATACTCGTGTCTTTTCCATCTATTTTCTATCCGGGGCCTCTTCTTCTTAAAACCCTATGATGAATTTCCACTGCTGACATAAAAGAATTCAGCATGGCCTACCATGGCCTACTGAGACCTGCCCTTTCTCCCTCCTGGCCTTATTTCCCGCCACACCTTTGTTCTTCCACTTCTCTGTTACCTAGCCATCCTCAGGAGGGCCCTATTGATTTCTCACCTCCAACCTTTTCCTCACGTCCCTTTGGCTTCACTGCTATCTGACTGGTCCTCTGCTCACTCAGTGCACGGCTTAAGTACTTCCTGCTCTGTGAGAGTGTTCTTTGGAGCTCATCCTTTCCTCTGTGGGCTGTTGACTGTGGACATACCTCTTTTGCTTCTCATCACACCACATTGTAACAGTCAGCAAACTTTTTCTGTAAAGGGTCAGATAGCAAATATTTTTGGCATTGTAGGCCACAGGGTCTTTGATGCAACAACTTAGATCTGCATTTGTAATTTAAAAGCAGCCATAGACAATATGTAAGCAAATGACAGTGTCTATGAAGTTTTTACATATAAAAACAGGCAGCATTCCTAATTTAGCCCACAGGTTGTAGTTTGTCATCCCCTGTTATATTCCAGTCAATTATTTATTTGCTTCTCTCCCTCACTAGACTGTGAGTTCCCTAAAATGGGAGGATTTGTCTTGATTATCTTTCTGTTCTCAGCATCTAATCTGGGCCTGACACATAGAGTACTTAATAAATGCTGCACAGATTAATGTGTGAATGAATACATGAATTAAGTTGGGAAATAAGCATGTAATGGTGTCAATAAGTGAATCATGGTGAAGGTAGAAACACATCAAATCTGCACAGGGCAGGATCCTTCTGTATATTTCAGGGAACTCAGAGAGGGCACCTTTGCTATTATCTGGATCACTGTGGCTGGAAAGCTTTGCCACTTCCATTGTTAGGCTTCCAAAAAGTAAAAGGAAACTGTGGCCTTGGGCTGATGGAACAAGTTTTCCACAATCCAAGTATCTGTAAACCAATAATGTTAAAGCCCAGGAGGGTTTCTGAATGTGGATTTTGCTTCATACTCACTCCTTTCCATAGAGGAATTCTTAGTCACTGGGTTTGCTCCAGGGAGTCTCAGGGTTTGGGGGTGCAGCCACTCACTTTTACACAATTTAAGATTGGCAGCTTCTATAGCCCATGATTTGTTGATCAGGCCTTATTCCTTTAGTTCAAGGTACAGCAGGGTGACCAATTCCTGGTGGGGGAATTTATGGGCTTTCTAAGTAAAGTCCTCTGAAGAAGGAGAAGCTATCTGGATAATTCACTTATTTTGAGACCCTCCTTCTCTAACAAAGCTGGATAGGGGAGAAATTAGCGTGCTAATTCTCCAGTAACCACATGTTAGGGGAAAGCCAGTAACCACATATTAGGGCTTTCACATACTTTTTAAAGAAGAACTTTTCAATGTTACAGACATTTTATGGAACCAAGGCA
Organism: Nomascus leucogenys; assembly: GCF_006542625.1. Classification (NCBI taxonomy): domain Eukaryota; kingdom Metazoa; phylum Chordata; class Mammalia; order Primates; family Hylobatidae; genus Nomascus; species Nomascus leucogenys. The sequence goes on from NC_044398.1 coordinate 1,336,845, forward strand.
ATTAAATAATTATGTTGAGCAGCACTTTGGTACTGAATTTTGATTTGGTGGGAGAAGTGAAAACTGTGGGCTCACAGTACATTTAGAAATTTTTTCCCTTATGTAAAATGGAACAGAGGAACACAGGATGAACAGTTTGATTGGAAAAGGGAACAAATGACCTGTATTTAACTGAATTGCATTGATTTTCCTTTTTACTGAATACTTTCCTCTATTTTGTTCCATTTCTGTTTGCTTGTGCCAGTTTCCTCCATAGAATTTTATACAATGAAAAAAGGAAAATAAAGAGCCATTTTGTGTCAGAATCCTAAAAACACAGTATGATAAACCTGGCCCACAGATATTTTTCCCATATTGTTTCCAGTCCAAATATGTAGGTTTCCAACACTTCATATGGTTGAACACATCTACAAAAAAAGACAGCAGACATTCGGTCTTTCAATTACAACAGATATTTGGTGAGTGCCTTCCTCCTTCCCCGGGTATATTGCTCTAAACTGATACAATGAGTGATACAATGATGACTCAAGCTTTCCTACCTTTCAGAAGCCCACAGTTTGGTTGGGAACTGTTCCAGTCACCTATTGCTCAGTAAAAAACTACTCCAGACTTTGTGACATAAAATAACAATCACTTTCTCTTGCCCTTAGATTCTGTGTTTCAGGGGTTTGGACAGAGCTCAGTGGAGTTGTCTTCTCTCTCTTTCACAAGTCTGGAGCCTCCGCTAAGAAGACCCCAGTGGGCTGGGAGACATTGTAGTGGTTGGGGGCAGAATCATCTGGAGATTTTTTAACTCCCATGTCTGGTGCCTGGATTGGGATAATCAATTTGGCTTGGCTGGGGCTGTTGACTGGAACATATACATGTGACCACTCCATGCCGCTTCAGTTTCTTCTAGCATGGTGACGAGGTTCCAAACAGGAGTACCTGAGATGGAACTTCCAAGAGACCAAGGTAGAAGCCGAAAGAACTAAACTTGGAAGTCATGCAGTGCCACTTCTTCACTGTGGCCACTGCAAGTTCTAGGAGACAGGAATTGGACTCCATTTCTTGAAGGTGGGTTGGCAAGGACACACAGCAAAAGGGCGTGTGGCATGGGAGGTGTTGGTGCAGTAATCTTTGGAAAATCTCATCTACCATAAGGAATTAGACACGTGAACGTGTAACTATAATATATTCTGTTAAATATTTCAGTTGTATATTACTGGGAAATAACCCATCCCACGGCCTGATCCCTTGAAACAGCAATTATCACTTACTAGATTGACAGTTATTTGCCACATGGCATTGAATGGGGTCGTTCACATGGCTGTATTCAGCTAGAAACTTGGAATGCCCAAGATGGTGTTACTCATGTTTGGGAATGTCTAGGAGCTCCATGGTTCTCCACATTGTCTTTTGTCATATAGTAGCCTGTTCCCAAGCTTCTTTGTGAGGTGTCTGGCTTTTATTAAGGCTTCATAACTGACACAGGGTTACTTCCACTGGATTCCATTCAAGTCACAAGGCCAGCCAAGATTGAAGGAGTACGAAATACACTAGTGGAGTGGCATGTGCACATGGGGATGGGGGCCATCATTGGTGGCCATCTTTGGAGACAATCTCCCACATTAGAGGTATCATGAAAGTGCTCTGGGAACACAGATGAAGGATCAGACAGCTTTGCCAAATTACCTCTAAGAGTTTCTGTATTCAGTTGCGGGGAGATTCAGGTTGGGCGTGATGGGTGGTGGGGTATCCAGGGAAGATATGACATTTGAAGTCTTGAGTGCTCTAGGTAGACCAGATGTGGAAAGCATCATAGACAGAAGAAACTGCATGAGCAAAAATGGGGAGGCTGGAAAGTGCATGGGAAATAGAGGGAGGTGAAGTAAGAAACACACACATATGATATGTAGTAGGTAATATATACATATGGTACATACAATACGTCCATATGTAATAGAATTGGGATAGAAAAGAAGGTCATTAAATAAGCCTATGCTGAGGCATGTTTGTGAAGGTTTTCTTGGGGTCTTGCCAAAGTGTTTGAACTTCATTAAATTGGGAACATGAACTGAGAAGTTTTAAAAGACAGAATCATAAGAAGTAAAGTGGAAGGAGGAAAGGTTAGAGGTAGGTAGAACCATTATGATGGTGTTGTGACAGCTTAAATGAGTTCTGATGAAGTTTCGTACCACAGATGAAATGAAGAGGAACCTCTGTGGGGCAAGATATGGAGAAAACACAAAACAATTCGTGCAGAGGAATGGGGCCAACAGGATCATTTTTAGATATAATCGAAGGGCCACTGGAAGGGTAACCTGCCCAAATTCTCTTCTACATTTTGTTATTCTGGAATTTTGCCATTACAGTTTGCACATTTGTATTAAGACTTTCCCTGTTCCTTTAGTCCCCAAAGCAGACCCTACTGTTCATGACTTTATCGGAACTATTGCCTTGGAAAAAAAAAAAAAAAAACCCAAGTAGTGTGCAACCAACATGACATTTTTAGAACCGCTGCCTTCGAAGCGCTGACATTAGTAAAAGGCATATTGGAGCTAACTGGATACTAGAGGAGTTTCATTGTGATATAAGGTCAAACTTCTTACTATTTAGAGGCGTTTACAGTAGAAAAGACTACCCATTCATTCAGCCAATATTTATCTAGTGGCTTACCACATGCAAGGCATTATTCTAGGGGTGGGATATAGCGGTGAATGAAATAGTCTTTGATCCCATAGTCCTTTTTTATTCTTGCAGTAGATATTGATTTGCCAACCCAGAGATATCTTTAAAAATGGATTTTATCTGGCCAACATGGCATAAGTGCAGTCCTCACCTAAGTGGGATATGTATGCATTATATGGCATCACAGACCATAGATTTTGCTGTACTTACCACTTATTAATGTGGACAATCACTTATTATTAACAAGGAGGCTGTTCCAAGAGATTGAGCACAGAAGTGATAGTGAGTGACCTTCAAGAGGAAGAGAATGGCATGCTCAACAGTCGGGACCCAAAGTGGTTGTTTTTCGTGTGCCTATTCAAATTTTGATATTTGTAGAATATGTTCATTCTCATAGTACATTTGTTTCCATCCTGCTTGGTTTGTTTTTAACACCCATTAGTTCTCATGCCTTTTGCCACTGAAGTGGGTCTCCAACAACTTCTCAGATGGGAAGCATTTTGGCTGTGAGGGAATGTGTTTCCAATTGCTGCCTCCTCTAATAACACCAGCAAGTGCACGGGAGAGGTTTAGGAGCCAAGTGCCAGAGAGAATTATATCAACACTCATTCTGGGGTTGAATTTAGACAGGCACTTTAAGGACTCCAAGCCTTGCTGTTAACAAAACTTAGAAGGACTACATCGAAAGGTAAATATCTCTCTGGATAAACCTGAATTTCATCTACAATATACTTTCTGTTATTTATCAGAATTCTGTTAGTTTGCACTTGCATGTAATCATAGTAAAGTGATAATTCCTGCTAACTATGATGACCGTAAGGACCAGAAATAACTTGAAGAAACCTTAACTGACTCATCAAAGAAAGGTCATGTTCTTTTTAGAGTACTCAGTATTAAGCCTATTTTGTTGTGGTCTATATTGCTAATTAATGTGTGGATCATGTATAACTCTTTATTAACCAAAGCACCTCTTTTCACAACCAGGCAAGATAACTAATAATCTATAATAATTAAAGAAAACTCAAATTCTTTTATTTATTTTTTTTATTATACTTCAAGTTCTGGGGTACATGTGCAGAACGTGCAATTTAGTTACATAGGTATACACGTGCCATGGTGGTTTGCTGCACCCATCAACCTGTCACCCACATTAGGTATTTCTCCTAATGCTATCCCTCCCCTAGTCCCCCACCCCCTGACAGGCCCTGGTGTGTGATGTTCCCCTCTTTGTGTCCATGTGTTCTCATTGTTCAACGCCCATTTATGAGTGAGAATATGCAGTGTTTGGTTTTCTGTTTTTGTGTTAGTTTCCTGAGAGTGATAGTTTCCAGATTGATCCATGTCCCTGCAAAGGACATGAACTCATCCTTTTTATGGCTGTATAGTATTCCATGGTGTAGATGTGCCACATTTTCGTTATCCAGTCTCTCATTGATGGACATTTGGATTGGTTCCAAGTCTTTACTATTGTGAATAGTACCACAATAAACATACGTGTGCATGTGTCTTTATAGTAGAATGATTTATAATCCTTTGGGTATATACCCATTAATGGGATTGCTGGGTCAAATGGTATTTCTAGTTCTGGATCCTTGAGGAATTGCCACAGTGTCTTCCACAATGGTTGAACTAATTTACACTCCCACTAATAGCATAAAAGCATTCCTATTTCTCCACATCCTTTCCAGCATCTGTTGTTTCCTGACTTTTTAGTGATCACCATCCTAACTGGCATGAAGTGGTATCTCATTGTGGTTTTGATTTGCATTTCTCTAATGACCAGTGATGATGAGCATTTTTTCATATATTTGTTGGCTACATAAACGTCTTCTTTTGAGAAGTGTCTGTTCATATCCTTTGCCCACTTTTTGATGGGGTTGTTTGATCTTGTAAATTTGTTTAAGCCCTTTGTCAGACAGATAGATTGCAAAAATTTTCTCCCATTCTGTAGGTTGCCTGTTCACTCTGAGGATAGCTTCTTTTGCTGTGTAGAAGCTCTTTAGTTTGATTAGATCCCATTTGTCAATTTTGGCTTTTGTTGCCATTGCTTTTGGTATTTTAGACATGAAGTATTTGCCCATGCCTATGTCGTGAATGGTACTGCCTAGGTTTTCTTCTAGGATTTTTATGGTTTTAGGTCCTACGTTTAAGTATATAATCCATCTTGAAAAACTCAAATTCTTTAACTTCCTTTTTTAGCCTACTTGCATTTTGTTTGGGTGTGTTTTCCTTTGATCATCTATGCAACTCTCAATAATAAAAACTGTCCGCAGTTTATCTAAAAATCACACAGCTGCTGTTTTCACATTTTTATTAATATGTATGAATATTTTCAAACTAATATTGCTTTTGGAATGAAAGTGTGTGTGTGTCATGTGCAAGTGTGCTGCGCGCGCGCACACACACACACACACTCTCTCTGTCTCTCTCTCTCTCCTAATTCTTCTCAGAGGCATTTGATGGCAGATAGAAAAATGATCTAAGTAGCAGACACATGATATCATTTTTTCCCTTGGGTAGTTTACAATTTGGATTTAGGTTCAAAGAATTAAGTGTTTTAGCCTATGATGATTTCATGGATGCTAATTGCGTAGAACTTGTAATCTGCATCCTTAAGATATTTGGTAATTTCTAAATATAGAAATTACAGAGGACATTGTTGAGCCCATTCTGCTACAATAGAAAGGAGTTTGCTGCTTGTATATTTGGAACATTGCTAGAGTCTTTGAAGCACTTAATAATTGCTTTAAACCGTTTGTTTTTCAACAAGAATATTTTGTAAGCAGTAGCGGCTGGAGTTTACTCTTTTTGGGCCTTTGCTCTAGATTCACTTTTGCTGACAGTTTTTGATGAAAAACATACCTTATGTAATATTATATGCATGACTATTTAAAATGAGAATGTGAGGGTTATTATTTTTTAGCTGAGACTATCAAGGCAGTTTCTAACTATTGATTACTCAATCCTCCAAATAAAAAATGAGGCAAGAATAGCAGAGATCAGATGTTGGCACAGCTTCCCATCTGTTGTGTCATGTCTTTTCCTGTTCATTCATCCTAAAAATCTTGATTTAACCTCTGTGATGTGCCAAACACCTTTTTGGGGATATATCATTTAACGAGTAAAGATCTCCTTTCCTATGAACCTTACTTTCCAGTGAGAGGAGATGGGCAATATAAAATAAACATAAATTGTATGATACTCTAGGAGGGAATAAGTGCTATTTAGAGAGAGAGAAAGGAGACCAGGATAAGGGGGATCCAGAGCTTCAGGACTGGTGGTGGAGATTTGCAGTTTTGTTTGTTTGTTTGTTTGTTTTTTTGAGACGGAGTCTCGCTCTGTCGCCCAGGCTGGAGTGCAGTGGCGCGATCTCGGCTCACTGCAAGCTCCGCCTCCCGGGTTCCCGCCATTCTCCTGCCTCAGCCTCTCCGAGTAGCTGGGACTACAGGCGCCGCCACCACGCCCGGCTAATTTTTTGTATTTTTAGTAGAGACGGGGTTTCACCGTGGTCTCGATCTCCTGACCTCGTGATCCGCCCGCCTCGGCCTCCCAAAGTGCTGGGATTACAAGCGTGAGCCACGGCGCCCGGCCGATCTGCCTCATATTTTAAAGGAACTCCTCTGGCTGCCTTGTCGAGTAGACTGTGGTGGGGTGTCTTCATTTCCCAGAACTGCTGTAACAAAGTACCATAAACCGGGTGGCTGAAAACAACAGAAATTTATTCTCTCACAGTTCTGGAGGCCAGAAGTCCAGAATCTGTTGGGAAACTGCATTCTTTCTGGCCAGCAGAGTCCCCCTTCAGTAAACCAAATTCACTAAGAAATTGTAAAAAGTCGACCCAAACATGCAGGGTTAAAGTTTGATTGAAACATAATACTTACATTTTTCATTATTTTCTTCAGGAAAACATTTTCCGGCATTATGTAAATTTCTTTTACCAATTTCCCTTACTTTTAGTCCAGGGAGAAACTGCACTTGAGTCTGTAATTTTTTTTCTGGTTGCAGGCATGCCTAGTCTAAGTTTTTGACACCAGTAGCCTCTGGTGTCAATATATTATCTAGTCACTATGTAGTGGCCACTATTACTGGCGTCTGGTTTGAAATCTTCAAACAAGATCTCAAGCATGAGGAAGGCTCATGGCATTGAAAATTGTTCCAGTTGTTTTTCACTTTTATCTGGTATCTTAATTTTAGAATTGCTTTAGTATAAGACACTGATATAAAAATTATGGAATATTAATTAATTTACTCAGCAAATATTTCTAAGCAACTGATTTTCAAGATGGTGAGGACACACAATGAGCCATGTGGACACAAAAAGTCCCTGTTCTTGCATAACCTTCATTCTAGTGGGTAGAGACAGAAAATTAACATAATGTGTGGTAAAATATATAGACTTTCAGTTGGTGGTTAGTGCTATGGAAAAAAATAAGGCAGTAAAATGATGTGGGGACTGTTGGGGGCTGGGGGAGTTTTAAATAGGGAGATCAAGAAAGACATTAAGGGGAGGTTACTGGAGCAAAGACTTAAGGACGTAAGACAATCACATAAATATGAGAGACAAGCATTTCAAGCAGCAGAACAGCAAGGGCAAAGCGCCTGAGACAGGAGATGGTCTGGCATATTCAAAGAAGAGCAAAGAGATTGGGGAAGACAGCAAACAAGAGTAGGAGATGAGTTCAAAGAGGAAATGGAGACTTTCTGGCTATTGTGGTAACTTTGGCTACTTCTCATAGTGGGATAGGAAGGCATAAAAAGCAGAAAAGTGACACAATTGGACATACATCAAGCAACATCACTGACTGCTCTGCTGTGAATAGACTTGAGAGGTCAAGAGAAAAAGTGGGGGAACCAATAAAGAGGCTTTTGCAATAATCTAGATGAGAGATGATGGGAACCTGGGCCTGAGTGGTAGCAGAGGAGGAGGATCAGTAGGCAGATTCTGGATGTGTTTTGAAAGCAGAGTCAGCAGGATTCGTTGATGGGTTAGAGGTGGAGGTTGAGAGGACGGACTTAACGATGAGCCTAAGGTTTGGGAGAAAAGCGAAGAATTTTGATTTGGAATACGATGGGTTTCAGGTACATACTAGTTATAAGAAGATGGTGAGTAGGGAATTTGGAGTTCAGAGGAGAGGCTGGAACTACAGACATACGTTTGGGAGTTGTCTGTGTAGACACCATTTAAAACCACAAGATGGGATGAGATGATAGGGGGACAGGTATGAACAGAGAAGAGAAAGGAAGAGGTCCAGGGGCCAAGTTACGGAGTTTCCAATGTTAGGAGCTTACTCATGGAGATAAAGAAGATAGGAAAAGGAAACTGACATGGAGCAGCCAGTGCAGTAGGAGAAGCACATTTGTTGAGTTGAGAATCTTTTTGTACAAAGTGTTCATGCTCCACTGTGTCTATTACTGTTTATGTTGATCTATTTTTATTTTTTATATTAATGAGGCTGTTATCTTAATTAGAGCCCAGAGAAAGAGTAAATAAATACCAAGAGTAAATAAAAACCTCAACCTGAGGCTATAGATTAGATGTAAGACAAGCCCGTTTTAGAGTAAGAGTGTGGTATAAATGAGAATGCACTGGAGTGAGAGGCCCTGGACTCTGGTTTCAATGCCTCTAGATCCAACTGTGTGATCCTAAATTAGTCACTTCCCCTTTCTCAGCTTCAGTTTTCTCATTTGTCAAAAGAGGCATTTGAACCAAGCAATCTCTGCTCTCATATTCTATGCAGCTTCCTCAATTTTATGAAAAGGTTTTATCTCAGGTATGTTAAAGGACTGAGAAAACAGGATAAAGTCACTGACCACAGCTGATAGTGTAAAGGCCAGAGCCAAGTGAACAACCTATCACTGGAAGAACTGCTTATCTCAGACAAAGAGTCAGAGTGAGTGTGGACAGTGGGAGAGATGATATAGTGGGCTGCAGAGAGATGGGTAACAGAAGGGCATGGTTTTCTATCTTTGTATGGGAATATCATTTGCATGTTTTAATGTAGTTTCCAGATCACTGATGCACAAAGTGGAGCTCTGTACGGAGAATGGTGGATTGCAATGGAACATTTGAACTCATTTTCCCAGGAGCCAGATCAACACCTGGTTACTCCCACCTATACCTCCCCAAGTCAAGCAGCAGACACCGATATCTGAACAGGCGTGTTTCCAAAGGTCTGGCTTGTTTGCTACTGGGTCCCCAGTGTTTAGCACAATGCTAGGTACATCATAGCCACTCAGTACATAGTTGTTGAGTGAATGAATGTTGAATGGACTCCACAGCCTCACAGATTTGCAGGAAAAGGTTCATCAACTCTATATGACAGGTGAAGGATCGTCTCGTGTTTCTGCCCCTGTTGGACTGGGAATCCTCATCGTTCAAAAATTTGCTTAGCAGCCCTTGGGAAAGCCACATGGAGTGATGGAAAGAGCACAAAGCTGGAGTCTGGATCCCTGGATTCTAGAGCTGCTGCAGCTATCCCAGGATGTGTGACTTAGGGACTCCACAGCCTCTACAGCCCACAGTTTCTTCTGAGAAAACGTTAGAGAGCAGTGCCAGTTAATGTTTCATTAAGCTCTCAGATTCTCCATTTCTTCCCTGTACTTTGTGAATGAAATGGGCCTCGCTGGAATTCAAATGCAAGTTTCCTTCTGATAACAAATATTTTATTTGGTCAAGTTGCTATCATCTTAGTAAAACAAAAATAAATTGTTTTGGATTTGAAATTTTTTGAAGATATGTAATGAGTCAAAAATTCTGTAATTTTTTTTTTTTTTTTAAGATGGAGTTTTGCTGTTGTTGCCCAGGCTGGAGGGCAGTGGTGTGATCTCGGCTCACCTCTGTCTCCTGAGTTCAAGTGATTCTCCTGCCTCAGCCTTCCAAGTAGCTGGGATTACAGGCCTCTGCCACCACGCCTGTCTGACTTTTTGTATTTTTAGTAGAGATGGAGTTTCATCATGTTGGCCAGGCTGGCACTCCAACTCCTGACCTCAGGTGATCCACCTCAGCCTCCCAAAGTGCTGTGATTGCAGGCATGAGCCACCACACCCAGCCTCTATATGTAATTTATCTTCATTATATGTTGACTTCTTCTGTGTTGCATATGAAATCTCCTGCTTTGCACATAATTGCTGCTCCATGAAATACTTTCTCATTCTCCCAAACAGTGAAGGCTTCCAGAGTTCCAGCAGCCATCTAGGCCCTCTTGATGGCATAAATGGTCTACATCACAGCTCTTTGTATCCTTTTCTCACTTCCATTATGGATTCTTAGGCATTAAGGATCACTGGGTAATCTTCCGAAGATGTCTCCAGCACGGTCCTAATATTTGTTGACTTAAATTCTGTAAGCAAATTACTTATGGTATGCATTTACATTGTAAGCTATTCGATACAGAATAGGAGAGATACATAAGGTAAAATTTTAAAGAAAAGAAGATTATAATTTGTGACCTAAGTTTCTGAAAATTGAGAATATTTAAATGAAGCAAGTAATTACATCGACCAACTTTTTATGCACTTGCAAGGAAATATTTCTAATGAAAATCAATAAAGAAGGCAAATAGATATTTAATTCTGAGAATGTGTGAGTGAGAAGAATTGTTTATAATAGAGAAAAACTGGAAGTAACTTAGCCGTCTTGGAAGTTAAATAAATAATAATTGCGTAAGATGTAACACTGTGCAACCATTAATAATACTGCAAAAGTATTTTTATTTCTAAAGAAAGATATTTGACACTTTATCTGGTGAAAAGTGCTAACAAAAAATATGTATTGTGTTTTATAGATCTGTTAAAACTGTGTTCAAATACACTCATTAACATAGACATATATCCCAATTGTCAGCAGTGGAAATTATAGTAGTTTTCTTTCTCTTTTTGGGTTTCTTAGCTTGCATTCTCTTACCTATTTATTTCTTTACAATTAACAATGTGTTTATTGCATGTAAAATATGTGTATCAAATCTGTGATAGATAATTCTGTTCAATTAAAATGTATTAAAAATCAGAAACTGATCGGCCGGGTGCAGTGGCTCACGCCTGTAATCCCAGCACTTTGGGAGGCCGAGGCAGGCGGATCATGAAGTCAGGAGATCGAGACCATCCTGGTTAGCACGGTTAAACCCCGTCTCTACTAAAACTATAAAAAATTAGCCAGGTATGGTGGCGGGCACCTGTAGTCCCAGCTACTTGGGAGACTGAGGCAGGAGAATGGTGTGAACCCGGGTGGTGGAGCTTGCAGTGAGCCGAGATTGCGCCACTGCACTCCAGCCTGGCAACAGAGCAAGACTCCGTCTCAAAAAAAAAAAAAAAAAAAAAATCAGAAACTGATCAATATCGTCCATTCTTAAGATTCCCCCCCCCCAATATTTTATTTTTCTCTTAAGTTTTGCACATCAATACTTGACTGTACTTTTCTGTTCAGTCACAGAAATGAAGTTCACTGTTGCAGACTGTACATCTGAAGACTGATCCTGGGTCAGACACCACCTGCCTAACTGAATATTGGCAAGTAAGCTCGTTTCTCATGCTTGGAACCATATCTATAGAACATCAAGAACATTAGCATGTCCCAAGTAGGTGAACTTTAGGAAACAGGTTTTGGAATATTTGGAGAAAATAATTTATAAGTAAAGCTTCCTACCAGTGACCCAACATTAGCTTAAGCAACATAAACATAAGCAAGAATGGTTGAAGTACCACAAACTATAAGCTTTTCTTATCTCATCAGCTACCCTGAAATGCTGTGAGCAACATAAATTTATCTGTTGCCGAAGCTGGGTGTGGAAAACCCATCTGCTGGAAATCAAATAATTCACGTGTTTTCTACCAGTCCCTGAAGCTACACAAACTTTTCTAGACAAAAAAAGGAGAAAGGTGGAGTGCGACCTTGGCATCTGCAAGAGGTCAGCAAATGAGCACATTCTTGTTGGCAGGTAGAGACTTTAGGATAAGGCTAAACAGGGGAAGACTGTGCCAGGGACCACACTTTCCTACGCCTTTTTGTATAACTCCCTCTGTACTTACCTACTTAGCTACACATTTTTCTCTCACTACATGGGAAGGTGGCAGAGGACCCCAGTTCCAGAAAGCTGAGGGTCATTCTAGAAGTCCCTCTTTCTCGCCCCAACATGCAACAGGCCCTGCAGCCCTGCTGATGAGGCTTCCATAAACTTCCCTCCTCTTTCTCTTCTATCTTCACCATTCCTTTTCCAAACTAGCCTCTAAGTCCCCTCCTGGACAATCCAGACTTCTCTTTAACATCAGTTCTACGTGCCTACTTAGATGGTGTTTTTGCATGATAGTATTTGCTTATCCTTTTGTCAGAAGCTTCCTCTTGCCATGGTCTTTCATGTGCCTGTCTTTGTTTATATGCCACCCTGTGTTTACTTTGCAGCATACCCTATGATTAATGTAGACTTGCTTGCCCTAGCTCTAGACGCCAAGTTCCTTGAGAATGAGAACAGTTTCCTTCACCTTGGAATCCTCATCCAGGGCCGTGCAGTCCATGGACACCCTCACCGCTCCCATGAACACTAGCCATCATTTTGCAGAACAGACATGAGCTCCAAGGTAAGACACTATGGATGGATGAGCATAAATTCCATAATTCCCACTTGAAAAATGAAAGACAGATCATAATTTTTACACATTCTCTTTTTATGGAACATCCCACTCTATGAAATTAAAAGCCCAAGAATACATAAGGAAATTTCATCCTAGAGAATTAACAAAGGTGCAAAGAGAATCAATATTTAACAACTAGATAATATCCTGGCAGTCTGGGATTTAAAGGGAAAAAGGGTTCCAGTGAGTTTGCATATGTGCGTGTATGAACACATGTGTTTGTGCATGTGCATGTGTTTGTGTGCCTAAATTGAATAGCTATAACTTGGTCTTTACAGATGTGTGCTGTCCTACATCCTCTCTTCTTCAAAAAAGGGTAAATCAATTTTCCTCCTTTGGGCACCTTTCAAATCTAGCTTCTAAACCTCAGACCTGGACCAGATCTAGGTCAACTTTCTTTTTGTTTGAGTTCTTCACACCTGGGAGGGTTTTCATGACAAGGTCTTGCTGTAACCATCAGAGAGGGAGAGGCTGGAAGAGGTTTAATGAAACATGTGGCTTTAGTCACATTAACATCAACACCTTTGGGTACCCTAATCTGGCGTTCACCTTTAAAGCCAGCTGTTTCTGAGCTCTGTTGATTGAGCCCTGAGTAACAAGCTCCAGCAGCTGTATTAAAACTTGATAATATCCTGCCTCTACTTTTATCTTTGTTTACAGGAATCACTAGGAGTATGACATGAACTTTTCTTTACCTAATGACATAAAAACATACTGGTTTCCCCTCACCAAGCCTTTCCCCCTCCTACCCGGCCAAGACCCAAGACCATTTCCCTGCTTCCTCTTCTGGGAGGCAGGCTATGTGGCTTCCATTAGGGCACTGCTGTTCTCAGCCATGTGGCAATCTGGCCATTCAGTCCTTTTTTCCTGACTCCTTGAAAATTACTTGCTTATGAGAGGCAGTGGATTGCAGGTGTCTACTAGAGGTCAGTCAATTTGCTTTGAGGGGGCCAATTTCTTTTTCAGCAGCAGTATCTCATTTTAGGGCATACAACAGAAGCAAGATTTAGTCTATGCCCAGCTCATGTAAGGTGTAGCAGGGATTCAGAAAAAGTATCGTCAGGGGGTGTTTCATCAACTCAATAAAATACATTTTAGTGCCTAATATGTGCTTGATCCTGTTGAGGTATAAGGTGTTACCCTTATACCTATAGATAATGGAGAATATATATAGAATAATGGAGAAGAAAGACAGAATCCACAAAGTGATTCAGAAAATCATTGAATATTACACTGTCTATTATCATCTTTATCAGGGATGCTTGAACCTTAGTGTGCATGAGAATGACCTTCAGGGCTTTTTAAACCCAGATTGCTGATTCATCACTTCTAATCCAGGCACACAGAACCACTGGTTTATATGTACCATAGAAGGTTAGAGAAGAAGCTTAGGGAAGGTTAGAAAAGAAGGTTCAACTACTAGCACAGGCACTAGTGGTTGAATAAATCAGGTAAGTGTGTGATTCTTCTGGTTTCTTTGAGTGTTGACCTAACTTCTTTAAATAGGGCCTGGTGCATCTTTCATTTGCATCAGAGGGTACATGGGGGAGTTGGAATTTCCACTGGTTTTGACAGAGGATTAGGATATTCAGATAGATCATGAGCAGGAAGAGAGGTTTTGTAGATCAGGGAAACCCTGGGAGCACAATCACCACCTGAATTGAGCAGGGCAGATGTTGGGGGTCTCTGAGCAGACTCTGCCTGGTGTGGAAAGTGTAGTCTCTCCCTGGAATGCATACAGATTCCAGACAAAGGCCATGCTGCCTGGCAAAGAATCAGAACAAGGAGATTCTTGGCTCATGGCTTCCCTAAATTGAGCTTTTTGGCCTACTAAGTACCAAGGCAAGTACAATTTCAAATGTCCTCTGAATGTCTGTTCACTGTTGAAGGCACTCAGCACCATCTAATCACAAGGATAAGTTTCATCTCTCTCCATCTTTTCAGTCATGTGGCCACTATAGTGACAAATGTTGATGGCAAATTTGGATTAGTGGAAAAGCTTGAGACAGACAGCACCCAGGCAAATCAAACAAAGTTTACCTGACTTCTTAATCTTCTAAGATATAGAAGAAATTCAGTGTAGGTGTGAAGCCCAAAGGCTTCTCAAACCTTCTCTCAGGAGCAATACATAGATATGGACGATACATTCTGAGCAAATGAGAGTCATGTTAGACTTGAAGAACTTCAATTCACCCCTAATCCAAGCCTTATATACAAATAGTGGTTCTGCATTAAGGCTAGTCCAGTTATGTCAGAGACCACCTCACCCAGGCCAGGTACATCAGTACTGCAGTTTCACAGAATGCAGCAAGACCATGGAGTACAGTATGGGATAGCGCACTTGAGCCTGAGCATACTCGTCATGTGCCACCCTCACCCACACCTCCCCAGGCCAGCATAACCTTGTGCAGTTTTCCCTGAAATTAGCCAGAGACCTAAAACTGATACCAATATCACTGGGACTCATGCCCCCAGGCCCTCAGACCAGCTCTGGGGCCTATTCTTTAGCTTTATTTTCTTTTATCCTTAATCTGACACATACCTACCTAGTGATACCGTTTGGCTCTGTGTCCCTACCCAAATCTCATCTCGAACTGTAATTCCCATGTGTCAGGGAAAGGATATGGTAAGTGGTGATTAGATTATGAGGGCAGTTTTCCCCATGCCATTCTCATGTTAGTGAGTGAGTTCCCATGAGATCTGATGGTTTTATAAGGGACTCTACCCCCTTCACTCTCTCTCGCCTGCTGTCATGTAAGACATGCCTAGTTCCCCTTCCACCATGATTGTAAGTTTCCTGAGACCTCCCCAGTCATGCAGAACTATGAGTCAATCAAATCTATTTTCTTCATAAACTACCGAGTCTTGGGCAGTTCTTTGTAGCAGTGTGAGAAGGGACTAATACAGGAAATTGGTACCAGGAATGGGACACTGCTCTATAGATAGGCTGAAAATGTGGAAGCGGCTTTGGAACCAGGTAATGGCCAGAGGTTGGAACAGTTTGGAGGGCTCAAAAGAAGACAGGAAGATGTGGGCAAGTTTAGAACTTCCTAGAGACTTGTTGAATGGTTTTGACCAAAATGCTGATAGTGATATGGACAATGAAGTCCAGGCTGAGGCAGTCTCAGATGGAGATGAAGAACTTATTAGGAACTGGAGCAGATGTCCCTCTTGCTATGCTTTAGCAAAGAGACTGGTGGCATTTTGCCCTTGCCCTAGAGATCTGTGGAACTTTGAACATGTGAGAGATGACTTAGGGTATCTGGTGGAAGAAATTTCTAAGCAGCAAAGTGTTCAACAGGTGACAGAGAGTAAAAGTTTGGAAAAATTTCAGCTTGACCATGTAGTATAAAAGAAAAACTCATTTTCTGGGGAGATAGTCAAGCTAGCCACAGAAATCTGCATACATAACAAAGAGTAAAATATTAATTGCTAAGACAATGTGGAAAATGTCTTCAGGATATGTCAGAGATCTTTATAGCAGCCTCTCCCATCACAGGCCTGGAGGCCTAGGAGGAAAAAAATGGTTTCATGGGCCAGCCCAGAACCCTGTTGCTCTGTGCAGCCTCAGGACTTGATGCCCTGAGTCCCAGCTACTCCAGCACCAGTCGTGGCTAAAAGGTGCCAAGGTACAGCTCAGGCCATTGCTTCAGAGGATGTAAGCCCCAAGCCTTGGTGGCTTCCATGAGGTGTTTAGCCTGGGGGTACACAAAAGTCAAGAATTGAGGTTTGGAAACCCCCATCTAGATGTCAGAGGATGTATGGAAATGCTTGAATATCTGGGCAGAAGTCTGCTGCAGGCATGGAGCCCTCATGGAGAACCTCTGCTAGGGCACTGCAGAAGGGAAATATAGGGTTGGAGCCCCCACACAGAGTCCCCATTGTGATACTGCCTAGTGGAGCTGTCAGAAGAGGGCTATGATCCTCCAGACCCCAGAATGGTAGATCCACTGACGGCTTGCACCATGTGCCTGAAAAAGCCACAGACGCTGAAGGCCAGCCATGAAAGCAGGTGTTGGGGGGTGCTGTCAACTGCAAAGCCACAGAGGCAGAGATGCCCAAGGCCATGGGAGCTCATCCCTTGCATCAGCATGCCTTGGATGTGAGACATGGCGTCAAAGGAGACCATTTCAGAGCTTTAAGATTTAATGACTGCCCTGCTGGATTTCAGACTTGCATAGGGCCTGTGATCCTTTTGTTTTGGCCAATTTCTCCCATTTGGAATGTGAGCATTTATCCAGTGCCTGTACCTCCACTCTATCTTGGAAGAAACTAACTTGTCTTTTATTTTACAGGCTCATAGGCAGAAGGGATTTGTCTTGTCTCATATGAGACTTTAGACTTGGGCTTTTGAGTTAATGCTGAAATGAGTTAATACTTTAGGGGACTGTTGGGAAGGCATGATTATGTTTTGAAATGTGAGGAAATGAGATTTGGGAGGGCCAGGGGCAGAATGATATGGTTTGGCTGCATGTCGCCACCCAAATCTCATTTCGAACTGTAATCCCCAAGTGTCAAAGAAGGGATGTGGTGGGAGGTGATTGGATTATGGGGGTGGTTTCCTCCATGCCATTCTCGTGATAGTGAGTGAGTTTTCACAAAATCTGATGGTTTTATGAGGGGCTCTTCTCCTGTCTCTCTGTCTCTCTCTCTCACCGGCTGCCATGCAAGATGTGCCTGCTTCCCCTTCTGCCGTGATTGTAAGTTTACCGAGGCCTCCCTAGCCATGTAGAATTGTGAATCAATCAAACCTCTTTTCTTTATAAATTACCCAGTCTCAGGCAGCTCTTTATAGAAGGTGAACATGGACTAATACACCTAGTAAGCCTTTAGGATGTGCCAGGCACTCACAAATAAAACTGAAATTTATCAGTCTAGTAGAAAAGGCAAATGTGTAGACAGATAACAGCAACAAATAGAAGCACAGACAAGTGAGTTCAGAGGTGGCCCAGAGAAGTGCAAAATTAATCCTATTTGGGAGGAGGTATGGTCATGACGGTCTTCTGGAAGAGGAACTTCTAAGCCAGGTTTGGCGAAATAAGCAGAGATCTCACATGCTGAGCCTGGAGGTTGGACAGAATTACTGCAGGCCCGGGATGCTACATGGAAGGGTACAGGGCATGAAACGGGGAGTATGAAGAACTTCAGTCAGGGACATTGTCAAAGCATCAGCTATGAGTGTTAGGAGAGGAGGGGGCAGGGAGTGTTGGGAGATCGAACTAGCAGGGTGGGCCAAGTCCACCTTCATTCTCTTATAATTTGTTCTCAACAGGGCAGTCAGAGCAGTCCTAGTAAATTTGGTAAACTCGAAGTCAGATTCTATTCCTTTGCTAAAAACCCCTCACTCAGTTTTCTGTGAGGCCCTGCATGGTCTGCCCCATTTCCACCCTGCCCTCTTCTCTCTCTTCTCCCTCTCCTCCTCACTCAGGCCCCTCCAGGCCCTGTGACCACCTGCTTTTCCTCCAGCATGCTTGGGCGTGCTCTGCCTCTGGGCTTCCAGACTTGCTGTTCCTGCTGCCTGGACTGCCCCTCCCTTGGCTATCCTCATGAATCCCTGCATCACTTCCCACTAAAATATATTCTCCGTTAGAACAGAAGTTTTGAATGTTTCATTCATTGCTGTATCTCTAGCTCCTATAATAGTGCTTGACAAATATAAGACACTTATTACATATTTGTCTCATGGGTAGATATCTTATATGCTAAGTCACGGAGATTGGATGTTGTCTTGAAATCACGGAGAGCCATCAAATGCTTTAAGCAGAGGAGGAACAAGAGGTATTTGCATATCAATGGATTACTCTGGAGGCTGTATGATATCTCTTAATGAAAGTGGAGGTAAGCCAACTGCTTGGGAAAACAGGTTACTGCAACCATCTTGGATTTAAATAAGTGAAAGAAATCCTGGAGAACAGCAGTGACCATGGAGTAGAAAGAAAGGGTGGTTTAAAAGATGTGCCCAAAGTGGGAGTTGGAGAAAAGAGTCCAAGACAACCCCTACAGCCTGCAATCAAGAAAGGAAAAAGGTAAACAGCAAGTCAGAATAGGGGGTGATGGGAAGGAGTTCAATCTTTCAAGTCCGACGTGAGTAATGGAATTGTCTCCATCATTAGATGTTGCTATGAGCATATATCAGGGCTTAAGTTTCTAATGGAAAGTTTCAGTGAATCAAAGACTAAATTGAACATTAGTTAATCAGTATATTCATCAGAAGTGCAATTGTTCATCACTTCAGGGGCTGTGGTTTTAGAGATAAGTGAGAAATGCTCTGTGCCTAATAGAACTAAATCTAGAGACAGGTATAAAACAAAGACAATATACACAGCCCACCAAGTGTTATTGGAGAAGCATCAGTAAAGAACCAGAGGTGCAGACAGGATCTGCATTAGGTGTTCAATGAATAGTGTTTGAATGAATGACCAACTTGACAGGGGTTGGAAAGAAAGTAAGGGGCCTGAACAGTAGGGAAATTTGTGATGGTGTGAGGGGTTGAGAAGGAGATGAGGGGAGAGGAGGTAGAGAAAGGAATTCCAGGCAGATAAAAGGACTCCAGCATAGAGTTTTGTGTGACTGGAGTATATGACACATAGGTAGGAAGGAAAGTGGTTGAATAGGTTAGGGCTAGTTTGGGAGGTCATTGCACTTCAGGGATTTGCACTGTGTTTTGCAGCCAGGTGTAATGGAAGCTTCTAGCTCAGGAAAGTAACATGCTATTAATGTAGTTTGGAAGTGAATTTGGATAACAATACAGAGGACAGTTGCAGGGAGGAGAGACTGAAGGGAGGAGGGTGCAAGTTGGGTAGTGATTGCAGTGGTCTAGTTGGAGACAATGGGTGCTAAATAGGAAATATGATGTAGAGGAGGAGACAGAAATGGTTCATCGGTGGAATGAAACAGACTTACAGGCTAATTTGTTAGGGAGAAAGAGAAGCCAAGGATGAATCCATGTTTCTTGCTTAGGAAGCTGAGTGACAGTGATATTTTTAGCCAAGAGGATGAGCAGGTTTGGAGTTGGGGGGAAGCCAGTGTCCAAAACAAACTGTACTTCACTCCCCTGCACTTGGGATCAGAATGCACTAGTATTTTGTTTTTATTTTATTTTATTTTATTTTTTTGTTTTTGAGACAGAGTCTTCCTCTGTTGCCCAGGCTGGAGTGCAGTGGTGCAATCTCGGCTCACTGCAAGCTCTGCCTCCCGGGTTCATGCCATTCCCCTGCCTCAGCCTCCTGAGTAGCTGGGACTACAGGCACCTGCCACCACCCCTGGCTAATTTTATGTATTTTTAGTAGAGACGGGGTTTCACCGTGTTAGCCAGGATGGTTTGATCTCTTGACCTTGTGATCTGCCTGCCTCGGCCTCCCAAAGTGCTGGGATTACAGGCGTGAGCCACTGTGCCTGACCAGAATGCACTAGTATTTTGGATCTGATCCCCTTTCCTGGGCAGGTCAGTTAGGAGGCTATCTGGCATTTATGACTTCAGCAGGTCTAGGGCTGATAGCAAGAGGGGCTTTAATCCATATAAATAAGTGTGATGAGATCAAGGGTGAGTGACATCAGTAATCATGGGTCATGGATTGAGATGAAGTCTTTTAGCAGAATAGTAGCCTCAAGTGGGTGATTCAATTAATGGTGGCTCTGAGCTAGTAGCAGGAGGCAGAGACCAAAGCCAAGAGAAGGGAGAGCCAAAGAAGCCAGAGTGAGGACGTGTGGGTGGGACTGAGCAGGACAGACACTGCCCAGTGCTGAGCTCTTGGTGCTTACCAAGGTAGATAGCTGGACCTTAGGGGGGGTCACATGAAGAGTGGACAATTGGAGCAGATCCCTGCAGCAAACCCATGTCTTCTTTCTTCTTGAAAGATCAAATTGGTGCTTGTTTATCTCGTTTACTAAGTTTGCTTACCTTGTCCCTTTGCAATTCACATTGTAATCGGGACAGTTGTATACCAAGAATACACTTGTGGCCTCTTTCTGAACATGGAGGTTATAAGAAAGGAAGATGTTAGGAGATGATGTTCATGTCAAATGCAGGAAATGATGTTCTCCACTTGGTCAATTTTCTTTATCACTTTGTGATCTGGGTGATGGGAATGGGAGAGCCATTGAATTTCCTTTCCATCTCACCGACTCTCACCCATACATCCATTTATTTACTCACTCATCAAATATTTGAGGGCCAGGCACTGAGCTGAGCTCTAGAGGTGTAGCAATGAGGAAGACAGAGGTTGTCCCTCCCTCAAGGGGCTTGCACAAAAGAGGGTTATGGCAGAGTGCTGTGGAGGAGAAGGGTGGGGGAGCAGGGTGACTGACATAGATGGGGCTCCAGAGACATCTTTTTGAAGGAAGCAGCATTTAAACCAAGGTCTGCAGGACAAGATGATGCTAGCCAGGGAAGGGCAGTTGGGGCAGAAGGAAACAGTGGAGAGAGCTTGCTTCAGTGCATGAAGACCTAGAGGAAGAAAATGGTGGGCACATGTGAAGAACTGGAAACAGACAAGGAGGTGGAAGGGTGTGAGGTAAGGCTGGAGAGGTGGCCATGGAACACGCTGGTCTTGGCAAATGATAACAAGTATTTTGTTTGTTAGTGGCCACTGCCCCACAGGGAAGTAATAGGAACTGAAATCTTCTCTTGTGGGCTGTGATTGAGGGGTTGTGACCTGTGTCCTCTCAGATATGTGGATCTGATGGAGGGTTCCTGGAGTGATATTCCTTTTCTCTTAGGGGCAGAGTCATCATGAATGTGAGGAGAGAAATGTCAGTTGGAAAGGTTGGAGTCTGTTCTCTAATCCTTTTTAGTTAAATCTGAATCATTTTATTAGTTTCTGTATACTTTAAAGTAAACTTCACCAAGAACCACAAACCAAAGTTCATTGTCAACAACCATTTTATTTTCACGTTTTTAATAAAAATTTTATTTATCTCTTGTCTTTTGGCAAAGTAATGAATTGTTGTATCAAGACAAAGTAGCCATTGTTGAAGTGTATGTAAAGTATTATCTAGGTCATTCTCAAGATTGAAACAATTGTCAGTGAAGGAAAAGATGGCTCAGAGTACGTGGCAACGACATTAAGTATTACATCAGATAGAGTGGCTCAGTAGTGAACCTATGTGCTTTCCAGCTGACATATATTTCAGGACTTGGATAAGTGAGTTGGCAGTCTTAGATATGCCTTAATTTTTTTTCTTTCATCACCTTTATTATTTTCAAATTTATTTTCAAATTAACCACACATTCAACCACTTTGATGGAGTTGGGGGCATACCTCCAGGATAGTATGAACAAGAATCACATTGAGCCAATTTTATTCATGTGTGCTGAGATCTGGTGACAACAGTGCTAGACAGTCGTCGGCAGTACCATCACCCGCACCACATGAAAAGTTTCTGAATTTTGTGAGAATTCCACATGTCTGTAAGGCTGTCCTACCTTGGCCACCTCCCAGAAGCCATCAGCAAAACACTGTGCTCCTCATACATGGAAGGGGAGGTGGGGACATGAGGAGGATGGGTTTAAAAGGTGCCAATCTCTAATGAAACTAAATAATAGAAACCTTAATACATTAAACATGTGGGGGCAGTTACCAGTTTTCTGGTGTATCATCTCCCTGAACAACATACCATTGATTTTTCAGACATTTGACATTGAGTTCAGGTATAAGTATACATTTCTCTCTCTCTCTCTCTCGGCAACAAAGAAGCTTCATGAGGGTCAAGGTCAAAATGATTTTGGAATATCTTAAACTTGGCGTGTCTATTCCATGATACCTTACTCTTTTAAATAACCGTATCTTTATTCTGGTGTGTTTTTTCCCACTTATCCTTTTACTTGATACATCATCAATGCTTCTTGCTGTATTTTTAAATTTCATAGTTAGGTGTTTTTGTATACTAAGTGGGTAGAAACTAACACCGCTAGTTCTACAAGTTATAAAAGGATGCCTCTTTTAAGTGAATCAAGTCCAAAAAGATGCCCCCTTCTGGTAATAAAATTATGAAACGGGGCCTTTTTTCTTAGACATAAGGCAGAGCATGGGCTGAATTTTAGTCCCTGCTGGCCCCACTGGTTTTCTCAGCGGTGTCTTTGTACCATCTTTAGCATTCTCATAATTCATTTAACTCAGGAAGTATTTATTAGGAAAGGCACTATGTTAATAACCGTGAGAAATGTAAAGATAGGTGGGTTTCAGTCCTCCCAGCAGAAGCTTCCAGTCTAATATTGAGAGTAAGACAAGCACATAGACAAACAACTGTCTTAATTCTTCCCATACAAGTGTGTGCGTGCTCGTGTGTGTTTTTACGCATGTGTACAGGCATACCTTGGAGATATTGTGAGTTCAGTTCCAGACCATTGCAATAAAGCAAGTGTCTCATTAAAGTGAGTCACACAATTGTTTTCATTTCTCAGTGCATGTAAGAGTTATGTTCACATTATACGGTAGTCTAGTCGGTGTGCAACAGCATTATGTCTAAAAAATGTGCATATCTTAATTTAAAAATGCTTTATTGCTAAAAAATGCTAATGTTCATCTGAGCCTTCAGCAAGTTGTAATGTTTTTGCTGGTTGGGGGGCTTTCTGTTATGTTGAAGGCCTTCCTCTGAATAGGCTTTTGCTTAAGAGAATGTCGTGGCTGGTTTGATATTCTGTTCTGACCACTAAAGCTTTCTCCATATTAGCAATATGGCTGTCTCACTGTCTTAACATTTGTGTGCTCACTGGAGTAACACTTTTAATTTCCTTCAAGAATTTTTCCTTTGCATTCACACCTTGGCTGTTTGGTGCTAGAGGCCTCGCTTTGGACCTGTCTCGGCTTTTGACATGCCTTCCTCACGAAGCTTAATCATTTCTAGGTTTTGATTTAAAGTGAGTCATGCAACTCTTTCTTTCACTTGAACACTTAGAGGCCGTTGTGGGGTTATTAATTGGCTAATTTCAATATTGTTGTGTCTCAGGGAATAGGGAGGGCTGAAGAGAGGGAGAGAGATGGGGGAGTGGCTGGTCAGTGGGGCAGTCAAAACACACACATTTATTGATTAAGTTTGCCGTCTTTTATGGGCACAGTTTGTGGTGCCATCAAAATAATTACAATGTTAGCATCAAA